>NC_086444.1:930909284-931249228 GCF_028390025.1 Pseudophryne corroboree | reverse complement strand
CCATTTGGAAAAGAATTCACGTTTCCCTCAAAAAAGCCTCCAGTCGATATAAGGTCTATGCCGACCGTAAAAGACGTGCGGTTCCCCATTTGAAACCGGGGGACAGGGTTTGGTTATCAACCCGCAACCTTCGTCTCAGGGTTCCATCCATGAAGTTCGCACCACGCTTCATTGGTCCTTACCCTATTGAGAGTGTCATCAACCCAGTGGCTTACAAGTTGAAATTACCACCTTCACTTCGTGTTCCTAATGCCTTTCACATTTCTCTCCTCAGACCTCTAGTCCTAAACCGCTTTCAGAATACTCTTCCAGCAGGTCCCAAGGTTCGAACTCAGCGGGGCGTGGAATTTGAGATCAACAAGATTCTGGACTCTCGTTGCCGGTATGGACGTCTCCAGTACCTGGTCGATTGGTTCGGTTATGGTCCAGAGGAGAGAAGCTGGGTGAATTCATCTGATGTCCATGCTCCTAGGTTGGTCCGTGTTTTCCACAGCACTCATCCCTCCAAACCACGTGGGTGTTCGGTGTCCACCCCTAAAGGAGGGGGTACTGTCAGGAATCGTCTTACCAGACTGGCATCCGTCCGCCGCTGCGGACTCCGTCCTGGCTCCCTGCGGTCACCTGTCACCTATGCCCCTGCCATGGGACATCATCTGGATCCTGGGGGCACTCCTGAACCAGCGGGCGTGTGCGCGCCGCGTCCCCGCTAGGCCGCGGCGTGGGCGCCGCCATGACAGTCTCCAAACAGCTAGTATGCTGCGGCCAATCCGGTGCGTGGCCGCACCCACTTTCCTTTTCTCCATCCAATCCCTGCACACCATGGGGTATATAGGAGGCACAGTTTCACCTCACAGGCATCCTGGACTTTGTGTCATTCTGACTACCTGCATGAAAGGATCAGCTCCTGTCTCTCCTGAGTTCCTGCTAAGAACTTATACTCCTGGTGATTCTGCTTGCTCCCGTGGAACTTCAAGGCTCAGCAATACCGGCAACCTGCATTGGGCTTCACACTCATCACAACCTTGTGTGCTTCAGCCTGCAGTTGAAGACTAAACTCCAGGTGTGTTCATTCCTCCACCTGTGACACAGCTTGCTGCTGCCAGTGCCTGATCACCTGCACTGTGAGTTGGTCTCCTGCTAATGCTCAGGTTTGCAATTTCCATCAACTGCCTTAGTTCTTTGTTTTAAAACCCTGCTCTGGTTTCTAAACCAGTATCATTTCATTGACATTCATTCTGCTGTTTTATTTTCCGGATATGATTTCTCAAGTCACCTATCATTCATTGCCATAGACTATTTGTTACCATTTCAAGTATTTTCCATCTGCTATTATTTCTGCTGCATTTCTGTTATTATTTATCTGCTGAATAAATACCATTGCGCTCATGCGCAAGAACGTGATACAACCTCCTCGTCTCTTTCCTCCTACCTCCACTGACCCACTAGCGCCCCCTCCGGGGACACAGACCAAACACAATCTGACAATTACCTTGGTAAAGACCCGGGGTGCCGTGGACAATCCAAACGGCAGCGTCTGAAACTGATAGTGACAGTTCTGTACCACAAACCTGAGGTACCCTTGGTGAGAAGGGCAAATTGGGACATGGAGGTAAGCATCCTTGATGTCCAGAGACACCATGTAGTCCCCTTCTTCCAGGTTCGCTATCACTGCTCTGAGTGACTCCATCTTGAACTTGAACCTTTTTATGTAAGTGTTCAAGGCTTTCAGATTTAAAATGGGTCTCACCGAGCCGTCCGGCTTCGGTACCACAAACAGCGTGGAGTAATACCCCTTTCCCTGTTGTAGGAGGGGTACCTTGAATATCACTTGCTGGGAATACAGCTTGTGAATGGCTTCCAATACCGCCTCCCTGTCGGGGGTAGACGTTGGTAAAGCAGAATTCAGGAACCGGCGAGGGGGAGACGTCTCGAATTCCAATTTGTACCCCTGAGATACTACCTGCAGGATCCAGGGGTCCACTTGCGAGTGAGCCCACTGCGCACTGAAATTCTTGAGACGGGCCCCCACCGTGCCTGAGTCCGCTTGTAAGGCCCCAGCGTCATGCTGAGGACTTGGCAGAAGCGGGGGAGGGCTTCTGTTCATGGGAAGAAGCTGTCTGTTGCAGTCTTTTTCCCCTTCCTCTGCCCCGGGGCAGATATGAGTGGCCTTTTGCCCGCTTGCCCTTATGGGGACGAAAGGACTGAGCCTGAAAAGACGGTATCTTTTTCTGCTGCGAGGTGACTTGGGGTAAAAAGGTGGATTTCCCAGCCGTTGCCGTGGCCACCAGGTCCGATAGACCGCCCCCAAATAACTCCTCCCCTTTATACGGCAATACTTCCATATGCCGTTTGGAATCCGCATCCCCTGACCACTGTCGCGTCCATAATCCTCTTCTGGCAGAAATGGACATCGCACTTACTCTTGATGCCAGAGTGCAAATGTCTCTCTGTGCATCTCGCATATATAGGAATGCATCCTTTAAATGCTCTATAGTCAATAATATATTGTCCCTGTCCAGGGTATCAATATTTTCAGTCAGGGAATCCGACCAAGCAACCCCAGCACTGCACATCCAGGCTGAGGCGATTGCTGGTCGCAGTATAACACCAGTATGAGTGTATATACTTTTAAGGATATTTTCCAGCCTCCTATCTGCTGGCTCCTTAAGGGCGGCCGTTTCTGGAGACGGTAACGCCACTTGTTTTGATAAGCGTGTGAGCGCCTTATCCACCCTAGGGGGTGTTTCCCAACGAGCCCTAACCTCTGTTGGGAAGGGATATAGTGCCAATAATTTTTTAGAAATTAGCAGTTTTTTGTCGGGGGTAACCCACGCTTCATCACACACTTCATTCAATTCATCTGATTCAGGAAAAACTACGGGTAGTTTTTTCACACCCCACATAATACCCCTTTTTGTGGTACTTGCAGTATCAGAGATGTGCAAAACCTCCTTCATTGCCGTGATCATGTAACGTGTGGCCCTACTGGAAAATACGTTTGTTTCTTCACCGTCGACACTGGAGTCAGTGTCTGTGTCTGGGTCCGTGTCGACCCACTGAGGTAACGGGCGTTTAATAGCCCCTGACGGTGTTTGAGACGCCTGGACAGGCACTAACTGAGCTGCCGGCTGTCTCATGTCGTCAACAGTTTTCTGTAACGTGCCGACACTGTCACGTAATTCCTTTATTACGGCCATCCATTCAGGTGTCGACTCCCTAGGGGGTGACATCACCATTATAGGCAATTGCTCCGCCTCCACATCATTTTCCTCCTCATACATGTCGACACACACGTACCGACACCCAGCACACACACAGGGAATGCTCTGATAGAGGACAGGACCCACTTAGCCCCTTGGGGAGACAGAGGGAGAGTTTGCCAGCACACACCAGAGCGCTATATATGTATAGGGACAACCTTACAATAAGTGTCTATCCCTTATAGCTGCTTATATCTGTTATTTTGCCAAATAAGTGCCCCCCTCTCTTTTTTACCCTGTTTCTGTAGTTGCAGGATGCAGGGGAGATTCTGGGAGCCTTCCTACCAGCGGAGCTGTGTGGGAAAAATGGCGCTGTGTGCTGAGGAGATAGGCCCCGCCCCCTTCACGGCGGGCTCTTCTCCCGCTTTTTTCTGGAAAACTGGCAGGGGTTAAATACATCCATATAGCCCAGGAGCTATATGTGATGTATTTTTTGCCAAATAAGGTAAATTCATTGCTTCCCAGGGCGCCCCCCCCCAGCGCCCTGCACCCTCAGTGACCGAAGTGTGAAGAGTGCTGAGAGCAATGGCGCACAGCTGCAGTGCTGTGCGCTACCTTATGAAGACAGGAAAGTCTTCTGCCGCCGATTTATGGACCTCTTCTTGCTTCAGCATCTGTAAGGGGGCCGGCGGCGCGGCTCCGGGACCCATCCATGGCTGGGCCTGTGATCGTCCCTCTGGAGCTAATGTCCAGTAGCCTAAGAAGCCCAATCCACTCTGCACGCAGGTGAGTTCGCTTCTTCTCCCCTTAGTCCCTCGATGCAGTGAGCCTGTTGCCAGCAGGTCTCACTGAAAATAAAAAACCTATTTAAACTTTTACTCTAAGCAGCTCAGGAGAGCCACCTAGATTGCACCCTTCTCGTTCGGGCACAAAATCTTAACTGAGGCTTGGAGGAGGGTCATAGGGGGAGGAGCCAGTGCACACCAGCTAGTCCTAAAGCTTTTACTTTGTGCCCAGTCTCCTGCGGAGCCGCTATTCCCCATGGTCCTTTCGGAGTCCCCAGCATCCACTAGGACGTTAGAGAAAATAGGATTACATTCATTTGCATATGGATTTATGAACTTGAGACATATACAGCAATTATAGAAACCACCACCCGTCTGCCTTTACTAACAGCATCACTAAGATTCAGATGCTTAATTAGCGCTGAATAACTTAGTGTGTGAGCAGTGAATTATAGACAATTGCTGTGGGGTGCTTATCCATGCCACAACCCTGGTATAGAAATATTGCTGTCTCCCTTTTTTAATGCTTATCTAATATTGATTATTGTTTGTCTTAGTACCATGTTCCTAATAAACAGATTATAAAACTTTATGCATCATTGCTTTCATAGATATCAAGTAGCGCCACAGGTCCTTGTTTTTTCTGTATTTGATCTTGCCTATGTAGAGCCAGTTTGTGCAAGGAGAGATTGATTGCTTCTTTTTTGGTGGGGGCCCAAACCAACCAGTCATTTCAGTCACAGTCGTGTGGCAGACCCTGTCACTGAAATGATGGGTTCGTTAAAGTGTGCATGTCCTGTTTATACAACATAAGGGTGGGTGGGAGGGCCCAAGGACAATTCCATCTTGCACCTCTTTTTTCTTTCATTTTTCTTTGCATCATGTGCTGTTTGGGGAGTATTTTTTTGAAGGGCCATCCTGCGTGACACTGCAGTGCCACTCCTAGATGGGCCAGATGTTTGTGTCGGCCAATTGGGTCGCTTATCTTAGTCACACAGCTACCTCATTGCGCCTCTTTTTTTCTTTGCATCATGTGCTGTTTGGGGAGTATTTTTTTGAAGGGCCATCCTGCGTGACACTGCAGTGCCACTCCTAGATGGGCCAGGTGTTTGTGTCGGCCACTTGTGTTGCTTAGCTTAGTCACACAGCGACCTTGGTGCGCCTCTTTTTTTCTTTGCATCATGTGCTGTTTGGGGAGTATTTTTTTTGAAGGGCCATCCTGCGTGACACTGCAGTGCCACTCCTAGATGGGCCAGGTGTTTGTGTCGGCCACTTGTGTCGCTTAGATTAGTCACACAGCGACCTTGGTGCACCTCTTTTTTTCTTTGCATCATGTGCTGTTTGGGGAGTATTTTTTTGAAGTGCCATCCTGTCTGACACTGCAGTGCCACTCCTAGATGGGCCAGGTGTTTGTGTCGGCCTCTTGGGTCGCTTAGCTTAGTCACACAGCTACCTCATTGCGCCTCTTTTTTTCTTTGCATCATGTGCTGTTTGGGGACAATTTTTCTGAAGGGCCATCCTGTCTGACACTGCAGTGCCACTCCTAGATGGGTCAGATGTTTGTGTCGGCCACTTGGGTCGCTTATCTTAGTCACACAGCTACCTCATTGCGCCTCTTTTTTTCTTTGCATCATGTGCTGTTTGGGGAGTATTTTTTTGAAGGGCCATCCTGTCTGACACTGCAGTGCCACTCCTAGATGGGCCAGGTGTTTGTGTTGGCCACTAGGGTCGCTTAGCTTAGTCACACAGCTACCTCATTGCGCCTCTTTTTTTCTTTGCGTCATGTGCTGTTTGGGGAGTATTTTTTTGAAGGGCCATCCTGCGTGACACTGCAGTGCCACTCCTAGATGGGCCAGATGTTTGTGTCGGCCACTTGGGTCGCTTCTCTTAGTCACACAGCTACCTCATTGCGCCTCTTTTTTTCTTTGCGTCATGTGCTGTTTGGGGAGTATTTTTTTGAAGGGCCATCCTGCGTGACACTGCAGTGCCACTCCTAGATGGGCCAGGTGTTTGTGTCGGCCACTTGTGTCGCTTAGCTTAGTCACACAGCGACCTTGGTGCGCCTCTTTTTTTCTTTGCATCATGTGCTGTTTGGGGAGTATTTTTTTGAAGTGCCATCCTGTCTGACACTGCAGTGCCACTCCTAGATGGGCCAGGTGTTTGTGTCGGCCACTTGGGTCGCTTAGCTTAGTCACACAGCTACCTCATTGCGCCTCTTTTTTTCTTTGCATCATGTGCTGTTTGGGGACAATTCTTTTGAAGGGCCATCCTGTCTGACACTGCAGTGCCACTCCTAGATGGGCCAGGTGTTTGTGTCGGCCACTTGGGGCGCTTAGCTTAGTCACACAGCTACCTCATTGCGCCTCTTTTTTTCTTTGCATCATGTGCTGTTTGGGGACAATTGTTTTGAAGGGCCATCCTGTCTGACACTGCAGTGCCACTCCTAGATGGGCCAGGTGTTTGTGTCGGCCACTTGGGTCGCTTAGCTAAGCCATCCAGCGACCTTGGTGCAAATTTTAGGACTAAAAATAATATTGTGAGATGTGAGGTGTTCAGAATAGACTGAAAATGAGTGGAAATTATGGTTATTGAGGTTAATAATACTATGGGATCAAAATGACCCCCGAATTCTATGATTTAAGCTGTTTTTTAGGGGTTTTTGAAAAAAACACCCGAATCCAAAACACACCCGAATCCGACAAAAAATTTTCGGTGAGGTTTTGCCAAAACGCGTCCGAATCCAAAATACGGCCGCGGAACCGAATCCAAAACCAAAACACAAAACCCGAAAAATTTCCGGTGCACATCACTACTTAAAACACATACGTCGTAGCTTTACACAGCCACAATATTGCATGCTCAGTTACCATTTTTTAACGCCTAAAAAAATTACAGTAGCCACAAATATCTGCACTAAAAAAAAAACCTACAAATGCATGCAAATACACATCATCAAAACAAATGATAAACCAGAACAACACAAAATAAACATACATCCATGGAAAATGGAAATATTAAAAAACATATGCATAAAACACAGTCATCACACTTCATTAAAAAACTCAAAATAACATTTACTTGGAAAAGCAGACAGCAGAAAATGGCCAACACAACCAGAAACATTGACAATACATAATGGCTAAAAAACCATAATTAAGAGTCACACCATCCCGGCCCAACCTGTGTCTCTCCAGATGTAGTGCAACTACACATCCCAGCATGCCCACCAACACATTTGTCATTCACTAAGTTCCAAATTGTGGTAAGGCATGATGGGACTTGTAGTTTGACAACAGCTGGAGACCCACAGGGTGGCCAGGCCTGCACTACATCACCAACACATTTGAAAAAAAAAAGCAAATTACCAACACAATTAGCATAAATAATTTACACACAACTAAGGACAAAGCACAGATGTTAAAAATAAAGGCAGAAATATTAAAAACTCACCATCCTGCCTTGGGCGGTCCGAATCCCGGATATGAATGGCAGAAACCACCTCAGGCGGAATCAGCGTACGCATAGGCTCCTCCCAATCTTTATAAGACGCTCGGAAGGGGTGTCCACCCCCGGTTTGACGGGCAGATTTTGCCTCCTTCGCCATCTTTGCCTTCACACGGCGCTTGATGTCGTAGAAGCGTTTCCGATAGGTGTCCTCGGTCCGCCTCACCACACCCTCACTGTTCACAGCAGCAACAACCTTCCCCCACAGAACAGTCTTCCTGCGGGTCGACACCTTTGCTGCATCAGACCCAAACAACTGGCGATGATGCCTCATCAGCTCCCGCACCAGAGCCATATTTTCGGAGTAACTAAACTTTACATTGCGGCCCGTCTTTGTAGTGGTGCGTGGCTGCGGAGCCACAACACCATCACTATCACTATTAGTAGAAGCCGCAGCCGCAACCTCCCCCTCCTCCTCACTAACCTCCTCCCTCTCACTAACCTCCTCCACCTCACTAACCTCCTCCCTCTTACTCACCTCCTCCACCTCACTCACCTCCTCCACCTCACTCACCTCTGACTGGGACATAATCAGAACAAACCACAAATAACACAGAGAAAATAAAACAAATAACACACTCCTCCACTACCACTACACACCACACACACACACACACACACTCACTCACTCACTCACTCACTCACTCACTCACAAACAATGACAATAGACGTAACTAAAAAAAAAAAGACAATAAAATAGACAGACTTTTAAATAACTACACAACTAGTATGACAAGACTACTGACACACACAGTACAGCACTCAACAATCACAAAACTCCACCTCAAATCCTCCACAAACTCCACAAAACTCTCCAACTCCTAACACACCTTCCTCTCTCCTCTCCGCTAGCTAAACCGCAGCCGGTTTGGGGCGTTTTTATAGTAATGTGCACAGACACTCCTCCATCACGAATCTAACCAGTCACGGACGAGTGACAAAAACAAAACTTAGGAAAAAAACGCGCCAGTGAACGGACAAACACTGCCGTAACCGAAATGTGACGCATTCGTAACAAAATCCACAGAACACGGCCAACAAACCTCAAAATCGGACGCATTATACCTTACAAAACCACGAATGACATCGACATCGTAAAACACGAAAAATACAAATACGATAGCTTAGTAAATGAGGCGTAACAAATTCAAAAAGTTGCACAAATACACTTTCGATGTCATTCGTGATGATTCTCACTCCAAATCGGTACTAATACGAATCTTAGTAAATATACCCCACAGAATGCTTTAGGCCAGTGGATGTTACTCCTGGCAACCACAGTAACAGACACAAAGGAGAAATACTATTGTTGGGAGATGATGACAGTGGCAGGAGTGCTGGGTACTCAGGAGGTGATTACGGTTTAATATGTAATGGATAATACAAAGTACACCTACCCATAGCACACGGAACAGAGGCACAAACAAGGAACTGATTGCAGAAACAAATAGGGGTTCTGCAAAGCTGCAGCTGATGAAGAAAGGTAGACGGTAAACTCACAAAGCTAGGCTCCCACACAGAGGGACAAGATACAAACAACGAAGGTACTGCCAGGCTGCAGCTGTGGAGGAATGGACAATAGACACCAACACAGAACTCTCTTAATAGGTGAATTGCCTATGGGCTGGGAGATAACACACAACAAAACAATAATACATACTTGCCTACTCTCCCGGAAAGGCCGGGAGGCTCCCAAAAATCGGGTGGCCTTCCTGGCCCCCCTGAAAGATGGGCAAGTGTCCCGCTTTTCCTGACAGCCCCCGTACTCCCTCTTGGCCGCCCACAGCAGAGAACAAGTGGGTGATCCGAGGGGGATTTGCATCATCATAGCTCCGCCCCCCACTGTACAGTGCCTGTTTTCTTTGCACTGTCTAGCAGGGGTGGTGCTATGATGATGCGACTATGGCACCACACCCCCAGACCGCTCGCTTTCCCCGTCGGCCATGCCACCAGACTGCCCACATCACCACCGGACACGCCCCCATTAGCCTACCACGCTGCAGCATCCCGGGGGATGGTGCAGCAAGGTAGGCAACTATGCAATAATAATATGAGAGGCAGAAAGGCAACACAAAAGACTAGTACTGGTACCAGAACAGGATTTAGCAAACAGGACAGGTAATGGAATGTCCTGGGGCTGGACACAAAGGTATAAACCAGAATCTGTGGCTAAGGCTGAGTGACAAGGGCTCACACTGCAGTAGAAACTCTATGACCAGC
Organism: Pseudophryne corroboree; assembly: GCF_028390025.1. NCBI lineage: Eukaryota > Metazoa > Chordata > Amphibia > Anura > Myobatrachidae > Pseudophryne > Pseudophryne corroboree. The sequence continues at coordinate 931,239,519 of NC_086444.1, read as the reverse complement.
AGGAAGTAATGTGCAGACTGGGAATATAAAGAGAGCACCAACCAATGACAAGGTTCAATGCAGCCAGACCCCCTTTAATTACTAACTCTGCACAACTGTGCTACTGCACATAACCCATACCTCCCAACTTTCCCGATTTTCGCGGGACAGTCCCGTTTTCTTAGGACTGTCCCGCTGTCCCACCCACGGGCCGCAGTGTCCTGCGGTGGGTGGGGGCAGTTGGGAGGCTCCTGCACTCGCTGCCCTGCTTAACAGAGCAGCGGTGAATAGACTCTGTGCGCATGCGCATAGCATCTATTCACTGGAGTCAGAGGGAGAGGGGGCATGCCAGCAGCTCACAGAGCGCTGGGCATGCCCCCTCAGTGATGAAAACGGGGGCGTGGCTCACGACTGTGGCTCCTCCGTGAAGCCACGCCCCTTTTCTTAGGCCACACCCTTTTTTGAGAGCGCGCGTGGCTTCGCCGCCCATGTGTCCCTCTTTACAGGTATGAAAAGTTGGGAGGTATGCATAACCCATGCTCCTGACTTAAACAAGAACCACATGCTGAAGTCAGGTAATGAAGCACTCCCAAACAGGTGTGCTGCAACACACAGAAGCCAGTCTCCAGGTTGCTAGGAGACAGCCATATCAGCAAGCAGGGATGAGCTGCTGCTGCTGCAACTCATAACACAGTGGATTTTACTACACTGCAATCCGTTATACTGTACTTGTGCCCAACCCTTTTTGTTTTTTAGTAGAAATTCAACAAGACATACAACATGATTTTGGGTAGAAAAAGTAAACATGCAGAAACATTTCAAGAAACAAGATAGCAGTGAGAAGCATATTGTACAACTGTTGGAGCAGTCTTAGGCGATTTGAGAAATCAGTGATATGACTTCACCGTACCACAGCAGAACTAAAATGAACACGGGTGTGTGTGTGGGGGGGGTAATTCATACCTGATCGCTAGGCTGCATTTTCTCACAGCCTGTGATCAGGTCCGAACTGCGTATGCACCGCAGTGCGCAGGCGCGTCACACGGGTACAAAGCGGATAGCTGCTCAGCGATGGCTTTGTGCGACGGATCCATCAGGAAGAGGCCGTTTGTAGGTGGAAACTGACCGTTTTCTGGGAGTGTTTGGAAAAACACAGGCGTGTCCAAGCTCTTGCAGGGCGGGTATCTGACATCTATTCCGACCCCGAACAGGCTGAGGTGATTGCAGCGGCTGAGTAAGTCCTGGGCTGTGCTGAGACTGCACAAAATCTGTTTGTACAGCTCTGCTATACATGTGTTTGCACACTTACACAGATAAAATACCCTCCGCCTGTAGGCAGCAACTATCTGATTGCAGCAGTGCAAAAATCGCCTGCTAGCAATCAGGTCTGAATTAGGCCCGTTGTTTTATTCCCCGATATGCTGTTCCATGCCATTGGTGCAGCCAGTTTGGATTTGGTCAGGTGACTGCAGCTCCCCCATTGGAAATGCTTCTCAACTTCAGCAGTCTCCCAGCTAATTAGAGACTAGCAACTCCTTTTTAAAGTGTGTACTAAGTATTGCCGGCTGTCGGGATCCCGGCGCCCAGCATACCGGCGGAGGGTTCCCAACAGCTGGAATGCCGGCAGAGGGCTCACTACACTTGCCACACTGCGGCCTGGTGGCGCGCTAAGCTATTTATTCTCCCACCAGGGATGTCGTGGACACCCCAAGAGGGATAATAGGTGTCGGTATACCGGCTGTCGGGATCCCGGTATGCTGAGCGTCGGGATCCCGACAGCCGGTATAATGAGTGCCACCCCTATTTAAACCCTTCCTGGAGCACTGGCCAGTTGCTAGTACAATGCTGTATCTTCAGGTGCCTTCCTGGTCCAGAAGGATCATGTCTATTCAAGTGCAGACTCCAACGGCGGCTCCTGCTTACATTTATTAGGGGAACTGCTGCTACCCCTGTGCCTGGAGAGGAGAAAGTCAGATCTGCATCCTGGTACCTGCGCAATGTGTGACTGCGCATGCGCAAATCCCCATCTTCTTTGGACTGCAGATTGGGATGCACGAAAGGCAGGGAATGGCTACCTACAGGAAGCCAACACTCTCCTTATCACAGCCCAATCTGGCAGACCCGGAGGGAGTAAACACTTCCCAATGAGACTGCCTTGTGTGTCTGTGACTGACAGGTATGACTTCCAATAGGCCAGTGACAGTTCAGCCAGTGCAGTCGCAGACTGCATCTGGCTTCACTGACACTGAGCTGGGTTGCAGATTTTACCTGGAAAGGTTGCAGACCAGCAGCCCATAGGTAAAGCCCACCACTGGCAGAATCTCTGTCATGCATCACCAGTTCCAGCTTGATTACCTAATGCAACACATATCCCAGCATAGTTATCTAACACGTTACTAGTCCCAGGCCAGTTACCTCATGCTTCACTGGTCCCAGCTCAGTTCCAGTTGCATTACCACTTTAGTACTGTTACCTTGTGTATTACCAGTCCAAACCTGGTATCAGATGAATTACCAGTTCCAGCCCGGGTTCCTCACAAATTACTTTTTCCAGCCTGGTTCCTAATACCCATTACCAGTTCTAGCCCGGTTACCTAATACTGGAACCTACTGTATCTAGCTGATTTCTCAAGACTCACAAGACCACCTACTATACTCCTCAGTGTAGAAACCTAATAATAAAGCCTCCCAGCTTTTTACACATGACCTCCAATCCAGCCCCACCAGAAGCTCCAGGCTGGGTACAGAAAAATTCCCAGTCCTGATAAATATTTTGAGATATGTAAGAAAAAAATGTATGTAAATGTCAATCCCTCTTACAAGACAATACATTTAAGTAAATGGCTTAGGCAAGCACTTCAGTTGTATGTGCCAAAGATACCAACATTTCGATTTGATAAACATTCTTCCTCAATAACAATCATAAGTACTCATTGCTTTGCTTTCCTGGTTATTGCTGAATGAATTTACAGTTGATCTTGTAAGAAACTCTATGGGAGTTTCCCGTAATACCATAATGGAGTTAGCATCAATAATGTAATGTTTATTTCCCAGAAAAACCAACAACATGTTCACAAACATTTTTAAAAATGACACACATAATTATTTCATGTGTACCTTGAGAATCATTCCAACAAATAGTAGTGAATAATTCTTTCTCTCTGAGACTCCTTTGAGTAATGAAGAGAACATTGCTATGAACAGAAGTGTATTCAGAATACAGTATACATAATGTCTTACGTGTACACTAAAAGCATCATACTAATGCTGTCTCAGTGTTGATAAATCCATGCATAAATGATAAATGCACAACAGAGGACATTATTATATGCTCTGTGATGAATGATAACATCAGTTGGATATTTTCCTTGCTATACAGTCATAATTGTGAGGCAAGAATTGCGTCATTAATACAATACACAATATGTTCATACTTTATAAGTAAGTTAAATTGATAGTGAAATCATAGAAATTAATGCAAAATTATATTATTTATATATCCTGCATTTTATAATAAGAATTATGGGTTCTTAAGAATTTCATATTAAAGATACTGTCAAAAAATATAAAAAATGATTGGGTTTTTGCAAGGAAATGATCTGTTACCATATAACTATCAGGGCTATGAACAGAAGCTGAGACACAAACACTGAATTATTGAGGAGTTCAACTGCATCTCAGCACTTCTTTTATGTACACTGGTTACTTTGATATTTCTTGGCTTCTCTGATACTTAGGTGCTTACAGGTGTGTGCTCTGTGGCGGGGTGCAGGAGGGGGGGCATCCCGCACCTGGGTGACACCAAAGTGCTGGCTCTTCGGCAGTGACAGGAGCCGAGTGCTGCAGTGTGATATTCACTTGCAGCACTCGGCTCCTGTCACACATGAAGAGCCGGCACTGCACTCAGCCCAGTCTCCGGGGTCAGCCAGCATCTCCAGGGATGCTGTACACCCAGTGGCGTAACTAGAAATTTTTCTCCCCCAAGCCAAAAAATTCTTCGGCGCCCCCCCCCCCCCCCCATATCCCCCATAATTGGCACTAGTAAAGGGACAAACATGCGCGCGCCGCCAAAAGGGGGAATGGCTTCGTTGAAATGGGCGTGGCTTTGCATAAAGGGTCGTGGCATTGCAGGAAAAGACTACCTTATACCCCAGTTTTGCAACCTGCACGCCCAGACGTTAGCCACCACAGGAAAGAAAAATAATCCTGATTCATGCCCCTTACATTATTTGTCATTTTTCCTCCTTATAGTAATGCCCAGTATACATTATGCCACATACTGCAATGGCCCTTAGACATTATGCCACACACAATAATGCACATGACACAATATGCACACACTGTAATGCCCCCGACACATTATGCCACACACCGTAATGCCTGTGACACATTATGACAGGAATCGCAATGCCCGTTATACATTATGCTACACACTACAATGCCCCTGATACATTATAGCACATATAATGTCTGTGACACAGTATGACACACACCGCAATGATCCTGAGACATTATACCACATACCACAATACCCGTGATATAGTATACAACACACCGTAATGCCTGACACATTATGACACACACCGCAATGTCCGTGATACATTATGCCACAAACTGCAATGACCCTGAGACATTATACCACATATCACAATGCCCGTGATATAGTATACCATACACCGTAATGCCTGTGACACATTATGACAGGAATCGCAATGCCCGTTATACATTATGCTACACACTGCAATGCCCCCGATACATTATAGCACATACAATGTCTGTGACACATTATGACACACACCGCAATGACCCTGAGACATTATACCACATACCACAATGCCTGTGATATAGTATACAACACACCGTAATGCCGGACACATTATGACACACACCGCAATATCCGTGATACATTATGCCACACACTGAAATGACCCTGAGACATTATACCACATATCACAATGCCCGTGATATAGTATACCATACACCGTAATGCCTGTGACACATACCGCAATGCCCGTTATACCCTATGCCACACACCGCAATGCCCATTATACATTATGCCACACTGCAATGCCCCTGAGACATTATACCACATACCACAATGCCCGTGATATAGTATGCCACACATCGTAATGCCTGTGACACATTATGACACACACTGTAATGCCCATTACACATTAAGTTCTACAGTAAGGCTTCTAATTACTTTTAAATTACCTGCTCTTTGCCAGGGGTTTCATGCTCTTGGTTCCATTCACGGTGCCAGGGGTTTTCATGCTCAGGGTGTCATGCTCGTTGCCAGGGGTTTCATGCACTGGGTGTCATGCTCGTTAATAGGGGGTAGTGCTTGTTGCTAGGGCCGTGCTCCCAGTGCCATATATGCCCCCAGTGCCAGGTATTCCCCCAAAGTGCCAGGTACTCACGTGCCTCCAGTGCCACATATGCCCCCTCAGTGCCTGCCACATATGCCCCCAGTGCCAAATATACCCCCCCAGTGCCACATATGCCCCCAGTGCCAGATATTCCCCCACAGTGCCAGGTACTCACGTGCCCCCAGTGCCACATATGCCCCCTCAGTGACTGCCACATATGCTCCCCCAGTGCCGCGCTCCCCCGCTCTCCCCTGCTCCCCCCCCACTCCTTTGTGATGGAGGGACACGGAGGGCACAGCGCGCGCCTCCCCCGTGTCCCTCCTGGGTCTCCGGCGGGTCTGTTAAAGGAAGTGCCGGTTCGTGAGCCAATCAGAGCTCACGAACGGCACTTCCTTTATTAGACCCGCCGGAGACCCAGGAGGGACACGGGAGAGGCGCGCGCGGTGCCCTCCGTGTCCCTCCTTACAGCAGCAGAGGGAAGGAGACCGCAGACTGACATGCGGACGCTCGTCCGCATGTCAATCTGCACTAAATCAGTGGCGCCCCCGCAGCCCCTCGCCCCCAAGCCACCGCGAGGGCTGCAGGGGCAGTAGTTACGCCACTGTGTACACCCCCTCAGAGTGACGAAATGGAGACCCTGCAAGGCCACGCCCCTTTGTTAGGTCACACCCATTTGACGTGCAGCATGAAGGGTGCAGTGCAGAGTGCGCACCTGTTGTCACCACACCTGGTGACGCCTCTACTCATACATCTAGTCTCAATACACCATGCGGCGCGACACACCAGATACGAGTGAGCCGCACCTCAAGCACTATAGCATATTGACTTTTTCTTTAAATTTCCACTCAATCTGTACCAGAAGCACTGGGTTGCGACTTTAAAAAACAGGAACTAGTTTTAAATATGTACAAAGTTGCATATGAAGCACAATGGAACTTGGCATGCACACAAAATGGAGCCGCTGCATCGTAACACTTTGTGTACAGATTCAGACTCTTTATCCATACCTCCCAACATGACCCTCTCCAGGAGGGACAGAATGCCCTGCTTCTGGACTTACTTCTTACTATATGATTGCCATCATCTGTAATGAAACACCTTTCTTATCCATTACCTGTTCAACACAGGTGCTGACAATCATAAATTAAGAGAAAAATCCAGAAGCAGAGCATTTTGTCCCTCCTGGAGAGGGTCATGTTGGGAGGTATGCTCAGTAGCGGATCTTGCTACGGGCACACAGGATTTTTGCCCGGAGGGCGCCGCCGCCATCTGGTGGGCGCAGCCGCTGTGGCAAGATCCGCTACTGGTGGTGCCCCCCGGTGCTGTGCTGTCACTGCTGTGTGCGATGATGTCATAATGCACCGCACGGCATTGTGGGACTGGCACATAGATGCTAGGGGTCATAATTGACCTCTAGTGTCTATGCTGTGCTATGGGAGAGACGTCATGATGTCTCTCCCATAGATCAGAGGAGCGGCGCCGGTGGCCGGAGACGGAGGTCATCAGCGGTCGGGAATCAGGAGCGGGGATGGTGAGCATTAATTAATTAATTTATATTTTTGGTAAGCGGCACAAACTAGGGGGCACAGTACTGGGGGCACAACTCTGCAGGAAGCATACCTGAACAAGCCCCTTTATGAAGCCACGCATCTATTTTCGCCAGGGGAGCCACAACATGATCCCTTCCACCAGGTACAAATCTGGCCCTGGCTTCCCATTATTGTATGATTGCAGTCATCTGTGTTGGAATTTCCATATTCATCAATTAGTGCAACACAGGTGGCTGCAATCATAAATAAAGAGGCAAGTCTAGGAACAGATTTGTACCTGAGTGCAGGGGACTCTGGGCCTAATTCGCAGCAGCAACGTTTTTATCTAATGGGCAAAACCATGGGGGTAATTCTGAGTTGATCGCAGCAGGAATTTTTTAGCAGTTGGGCAAAACCATGTGTACTGCAGGGGAGGCAGATATAACATGTCTAGAGGCAAGTCTAGGAACAGATTTGTACCTGAGTGCAGGGGACTCTGGGCCTGATCGCAGCAGCAACGTTTTTATCTAATGGGCAAAACCATGGGGGTAATTCTGAGTTGATCGCAGCAGGAATTTTTTAGCAGTTGGGCAAAACCATGTGTACTGCAGGGGAGGCAGATATAACATGTGCAGAGAGAGTTAGATTTGGGTGTGGTGTGTTCAATCTGCAATCTAAATTGCAGTGTAAAAATAAGGCAGCCAGTATTTACCCTGCACAGAAACAAAATAACCCACCCAGTGCACATGGTTTTGCCCAACTGCTAAAAGATTTCCTGCTGCGATCAACTTGGAATTACCCCCCATGTGCACTGCAGGTGGAGCAGATATAACGTATGCAGAGAGAGAGTTAGATTTGGGTGGGGAATGTTCAAACTGAAATCAAAAGTGCAGTGTAAAAATAAAGCAGCCAGTATTTACCCCATACTTGCCTACCTGACCCTCTCCATGAGGGAGAAAATGCTCTGTTCCTGGACTTTCCTGGTAATATATGATTGCCATCACCTGTGGTGAAACACATTTCTTATCAATTAACTAGCTCACCACAGGTGATGGCAATCATACATTACCGGAAAAGTCCAGGAACAGAGCATTTTCTCCCTCATGGAGAGGGTCAGGTAGGCAAGTATGATTTACCCTGCACAGAAACAGTATAGTAACATAGTAACAAAGTCGATGAGGCTGAAAAAAGACAAAATGTCTATCGAGTTCAACCTGTGTTATAATTCTTAACTACTCAGTATATAACTTGTTAACTATAATGACCCAGATAAAGTTATGTTTATAGGTCTTAATAACAGCTATAATTCATGCTTTTTCTACCATTCTCTTCCTTTAAATGCTATATCCTTAGATATTTCGTTCAGTTAGGAATTTATCTAATCCATTTTAAACATATTAACTGAGTCTGTCATTACTACCTTCTCTGGCAGAGAATTCCAAAATTTTACTGCCCTTACTGTGAAGAACCATTTTCTACGTTCGGTTTGAAACTTTCTCTCCTCTAACCTCAGAGGGTGCCCACATGTCCTGTGTAGAGTCTTTTCAATAAACAAATCGCCTGATAGATCCTTGTATTGTCCCTTTATATACTTCTAAATATTAATAATGTCTCCTCTTAAATGCCTCTTTTCAAGTGTAAACATATCTAACCTAGTAAGCCTTTCCTCATAGTCCAGTGCCTCCAACCCTTTGATCAGTTTGGCGGCTCGCCTCTGAACCGTTTCTAGTTCCAAGATATCTTTTTTTATAGTGCATGCCCAGAACTGTACACAATATTCAAGGAGGTGTGGCCATACCAATGATTTGTACAGTGTCAGGATTACACTCTCATCCCTTTCAATTCCCTGTTTTATGCATGCTAACAGCTTATTTGCTTTTGTTGCTGCACTTTGACATTGGGATCTGCTACTAAGTCTATTATCAATGAGCACCCCCAAATCTTTTTCACTACTGTCTCCCCTACAATTTCCCCATTTAGTTTATAGGTTGCCCGATTGTCCTTAGTCCCAAGGTGCATAAACTTAAATTTTTCTATATTGAACCTCATTCTCCATTTGTTTGCCCAAACTTCCAGTTTAAATAAGTCGTTCTGTAGAGACTCGACTTATTTAAACTCGAGGTTTGGGCAGACAAACCCACCTAAATATAACCCACCCAAATCTAACTCTCTCTGCACATGTTATATCTGCCCCACCTGCAGTGCACATGGTTTTGCCCATTAGAGAAAGAATTTGCGGCTGTGATCAGGTCTGAAATAGGCCCTATGTTGGATGAAGTGCAGGAGTTTTTACATCTACAGTAGTCAGTATTTATTAATTCATTTATCTTTATTACTGCTGGAAGCCATGGCAAGATGACTGGGTGGTCTTCAATATGCCGACTGACGGGATTCCGGTGCACAGTATACCGGCGCCAGAATCCCGACAGCCGGCATACCGACACTTATTCTCCCTCGTGGGGGTCCACGACCCCCCTGGAGGAAGAGCAAAATAGAGTGGCACGCGTAGCGCGCCATCGTGCCCGCAGCGTGGCGAGCATAGCGAGCCCGCAAGGGGCTCATTTGCGCTCGCCACACTGTCAGTAAGCAGGCGGTCGGGCTCCCGGCGCCGGTATGCTGGTCGCCGGGAGCCCGACCGCCGGCATACCATACTGAACCCAGATGACCATTTGTTTTATCCTAATGATAAGGACTAGCTATAGGTGGGGCATAAGGATATTGGCCAGGGCTTTCAAAGATTCTGCCCTCTTTATTAGCTCTGTCAGCTACAGTACCTTCCCACACACACACAGGTTCAGTTTTGTCACCATGTCCCTATAGAAGCTTATTATTAGAATTTATTATATGATCTTGGAATTATTTGTGTGAACTCCCCCGTGTCTTCATCAGCTGAACACTATGCATATTTGGGTAACAGTTGCCTGGGACTTTCTATAGCTATTTTTCTGTAATGTCCTAGGAGATAATGGGAAGTAGTAGTGCTATGGGGTATAGATCGGGTCCATTGGAACCTGGCACTTTAAGAAATCTTCAGTGTGTGCTGGCTCCTCCCCTCTATGCCCCTCCTGCAGACCCAGTTTTGAAAAATGTGCCCAAGGAGCCGGGTGCATACTCTAAAGCTCCAGAGGGTTTTCTTCAGAAATTTGTTTTAGTTTGTTATTTTAAGGCAACACTGGCTGTCACAGGTCTGCCTGCGTCATGGGACTTGGGGGGGGGGGGGAACCGAACCAACCTCTTATAGGGTTAATGGTCCGGATGCCCACTGACAGGACAAAGCTCCTGAGGTGCTGTTTCGCATACCCCCAGGGTGCGCACGCACGCCAACAGCATGCCACCACCCCTAACAGATGCTGAAGATGCAGTGCAGTGAGTACAGACACCGGGACCCCAGTAAGCAGGTCACCGGTGACAGTGATGGCATAAGGGCGCGGCGGGCCCTTAGCTGCGGGCTGCGGGCCCGCTGTGGACACCCACACTGGTGCTAGTACAGGAAGTGGGTTTAACCCTGTTTCCTGCAATTTGGACACAAATGCCAGTATAAAACATGTGAGGGGACCACACGCCATTAAAGGGGCGGGGCTTCCTGGAGTGCTGAAGAAGTGCCATTTCCTGCAGCTTTAGCTTGCTGACTGCACACAGGGAAGCGCTGCTCCTACACAGTTCCTCCAGAGTTACTTTGTACGGTACCAGGGGGATTTATAGAAAGGGGGGAGCATTTCTAGTATCAGAAAACCAGTTACCTTATCTAAGGGGCTGTTTTATGCCCAGCAAAGTGCTGCTTTAGCTGTGAGGCATTGTGTGCTGTCTCATCCCTCTCTATATCACTCATACAGGCTGTCAGGAGTTCTGTGTTCATATTACTGTGTTTTTCACTATTTCTGTATTATTTCACTTATTGTGTGTGTGTTTATCAGCATGTCTGGTAAAAAGGCTGTATGTCCATCCTGCAACACAAAGTTTTCCCCTTCTCCAGGGGGATCTCTACTGCGTAATCAATGCTCTCTCCCTTCTCAGGGAAGCAGTATACAGGAACCAGAGTGGCTAGAATCATTTAAAGGAATGATATCTAATATTAATTCTGAACTGGCCACTGCCAGACAGGAAAGGAAAATGCTAAAGAAATCTGTGGATGATTTTTTAGTCAATGCTGCTGACCACAGACCAGCTTCACAGCCCCCCCTATTGGTCTCACATAAATGCACACTCCCACATGTACTCCAATCTGAATGACTTGCCAGATTTGGAAGAAGGTGAAGTGGAAGTAGAGGGTGATAATACTCTGTCTCAGGGGGTGGAAGCCCTAATATATTCTAACAGAGAAGTCCTCAATATACCAGATAAAAATATAATTCAGTAAGGATAATCAGCAGAATTTGCTATCCTTTGGATTGCATGCTGGGGGCCACCCATCGCTGGGCAGGGCTTCCCAGTATGCTGACCGGACCCTCCCCGAGCTGAACAAGCAGAAATTGCATAGTGTTCGCAATTTCTGCTTGTTAGCAGAAACTGTGGGAGCCTCCTGCTGGTGCAGCTTAGCTGCAGCTGCAGGAGACTCTCCACCAGTTTTCTGATGGCAGAAGCTGCGTGTGACATCACGCAGCCACCGCGACCAAGCCCCTGACATGCCCCCATTTGCATTGCCCACCGCCCCGGCAACGCTCCGTCTCCTCCCAGTAAATGTAGTGTTGCCGCACCTCCCCCGCCTCTGCCTGCCTGCAGAAAATGCGGGCGCATGTGCAGGATGGGTGCTGCGCATGCACCTGCATCTTTTCAGCAAAAATTCCTGTTGAATCGAACACTGCAATTCAATCCTGAATTAGCCCCAAAGAGAAAGAACCTGAGGAACAGTTGTTTTTTAATGTGAAACTGCCACATTCCCTGTCTCCAAGAAATTAAACACACTTTTTAAAGAGGCGTGGGTTAATCCTGACAAGAAATTTCAAACCCTTAAGCGGTTGCTAAATTCCTTTGCTTTCCCCCCTGAGGATGGGAAGGTATGGGAGAACCCTCCGATTTTGGATACCTCATTGTCTAGGCTGTCACGTAATATTGTGCTGCCTGTACCTGGTGCTATCTCTCTAAAAGACCCTGCTGACCGTAAAATTGAGACTACACTCAAATCCATTTACACCTCAGTGGGAGTCGCACAGAGGCCCACCATTGCTTGTGGGTGGATCACAAGGGCCATGGTTAAGTGGTCTGGTAAAATCATTAAGGTGTTTGACACTTTGCCTCAGGATGAGATCCTGACTCTACTGCAACATATCCAGGATGTTGCTAACTTCATGAGTGAAGCAATCAAGGAGATAGGCCTCATTAATGCCCGATCCACAGCTATGGCGATCACAGCCCGCAGGGCTCTGTGGCTGCAACAATGGACAGCAGATGCTGATTCCAAAAAAAGGTGTGGAAAATATTCCCTTCACGTTGGATGCCCTGTTTGGGGAGGAATTAAATAAGTAGATTTCTCAAGCAATGGCAGGTAAGTCCACCTATCTGTCGTCTGCTGTGCCCCCGGCTAGACATCCTTACCCCGATCCCTCTCTACAGTCCTTTTCGTGTGGCCAGGTTTAGAGACACAGGCCAGGGGTGCATCAAATGCGGCCAGAGGAAATAGAGGTAAATCTCGCAGACCAGCGGCTGCTGGATCACTGGACCAGACCACAGGGCTTCAGTTCCTGGGTATGATACTGGACACTGTGTCTCAGAAAGTTTTCCTCTCTATGGACAAAGCCTTGACAATTGCAGGCTATGGTCCGCTCTGTGTTCAGACCACGTAAGAGCTTAATGCACCTTTGCATCTGACTATTGGGCAAAATGGTTGCCTCCTACGTGGCAATCCAATACAGCAGGTTCCATGCCCGTGGTCTCACCTGCAAATACAACAGAGGATATCCCTATCACCGAAAGCAAGGATCTCCCTGTTATGGTGGCTACAAGTCTCTCATCTTGTGGAGGGTCGGCGTTTCGGAATCCAGTCATGCACTCTGCTGACCACGGATGCGCGCCTGTGTAGTTGGGGGGTTTTGATCCAAAGGGCACAGTTCCAAGGGAGGTGGTTGAGTCAGGACTCTTCTCTTCCGATAAATGTTCTGGAACTCAGGGCGATTTACTATGCCCTTCTACAGGCATCCTCTCTCCTCCAACATCAAGCCATACAGGTACAGTTGGACAATGCTACGGCGGTTGCGTACATAAAAAGACAGGGAGGAACAAAAAGCAGGACCGCAATGCAAGAAGTCTCAAGGATACTCATCTGGGCAGAAGCCAATGCAAGGGCCATATCGGCCATATTCATTCCGGGTGTGTACAACTGGGAAGCAGACTTCCTCAGCAGGCATGACCTTCATCCGGAGGAATGGGGCCTTCACCTTCAGGTGTTTCAACAGCTGGTTCAATGGTGAGGCTGTCATAATGGACATGATGGCTTCTCGTCTCAACAAGAAGCTTCATCGCTACTGTTCCAGGACGAGAGATCCGCAGGCTGCAGCGGTGGACGCTCTGATGGCGCCGTAGACCTACCAGTGTGTCTATCTGTTCCTTCCAATTCCTCTCATTCCCAGAGTTCTCAAAAGACTCAAAAGGGAAAGAATTCAAGCAATTCTAATTGCCCCTGATTGGCCTCTCCGGGCCTGGTATGCGGACCTCCTGATCATGTCTCTCAAGGAGCCCTGGCCTCTACCACTTCAAAAGGATCTTCTTCAGCAAAGGCCATTCGTCTATTCAGACTTACTGTGGCTACGTTTGATGGCTTAGAAGTTGAGAGGGAGATTCTAGTCAGAAAAGGTCTTCCTTCCAGGGTCATCTTTACTATAGTCCAAGCCCGAAAGGTGGTCACGTCAAAGCATTACCACCGTATCTGGAAGAAATATGTTTCATGGTGTGAAAGTAGAAAATATTCTATGGGGGATTTTCAACCTGGCCGTTTTCTGCTCTTCCTGCAAGCAGGCGTGGATATGGGCATAAGGTAAGGCTCCATCAAGGTTCAGATTTCGGCCCTATCTATTTTCTTCCAGAGACAGCTGGCTGTAATTCCGGGGGTACAAACGTTCCTGAAGGGTGTCCTTCACATTCAGCCACTCTTTGTCCTTCCCACGGCTCTGCTGGATCTCACGGTGTTCCTGACCTTTCTCCAGTCGGACTGGTTTGAACCTTTACACAGGGTGGACTTGAAATATCTTACTTGGAAGACTGTCATGTTGCTGGCTTTGGTCTCTGCTAGTTGTTTGTCGGAATTGGGGGCCTTTTTCTGTAAGAGTATTGATATTTCACAAGGATAGGGTGGAGCTCAGGACTTGCCCACAGTTTTTGCCGAAAGTGGTATCGGCTTTTCACATTAATCAACCAATAGTGATTCCGGTATTGTCTGACACTTCAGTTACTCCAAAGTCCTTGGTTGTGATTCGGCCTTTGAGGATTTACATTAAGAGGACTGCTTGTGACAGGAAGTAGGACTCGCTCTTTGTCCTTTACGACGCTACCAAGATTGGATGTCCTGCTTCTAAGCAGTCCATTGCCCGTTGGCTCAGGCTTACTATCCAACAGGCTTATTCTTCGGCGTTGCTTCTGCCGAGTTCTATTCAGGCCCATTTCACTAGGTTGGTGAGTTCCACCTGGGCGACCCTCCGTGGCGTGTCGGCCTTACAATTGTGCTGAGCTGCCACTTGGTTGGGTTCAAACACATTTGTTAAGTTCTATAAGTTCGATACCTTGGCCGGTGAAGACCTTCAGTTTGGTCAGGCGGCTTTGCAGCAGTCTCAGCACTCTCCCACCTATTCTGGGAGCTTTGGGACTTACCCATGGTACTATTACTTCCCAGTATCCCCTAGGACGTTAGAGAAAATAGGAATTTAATACCTACCGGTAATTCCGTTTCTTGTAATCCATAGGGGATGCTGGGCGCCTGCCTCAGTGCTTTGTTTTGCTGCTTACTTGGTTGTAAGTTCTTGGTTGGGTTTGCTATTGCTGTCCCTGTTCCTGTTCTGGTTAGTGTTGCTTTTCTTGCTTCTGGTTGCTATCCTTTATTACTGTTGTGTGTGTTGGTTCTTTACCTCACCGATATTGTTGTCTTTTTTCCTTCTCTCAAAGTATGTCCGTCTCGTCGGGCACAGTTTTCCTAGACTTGGTCTGCAGGAGGAGCATAGAGGGGAGGAGCCGGCACACACTAAAGATATCTTAAAGTGCCAGGCTCCAATGGACCCAATCTATACCCCATGGTACTAAAATTTCCCAGTATCCCCTATGGACTACAAGAAAAGGAATTACCAGTGGGTATTAAATTCCTATTATCACAATCTAGCATCTTAACTTTGGACACTGCACTTGCAAACACATGGGGGGGTCCAAGTACCTAGAAACCCCCCTGCCGCTGAGCCATTGCCATAGGTGACCCGTGAAGGGGGGAGCATGGAGTATAGTGTCAGTGACACTGCAGCCACCTTCTCATATTCAAAGAGATGATTGAGCTGACAGCTGACTGAGTTTGTGGACTAAAGAAAGCTGCAGTGTTAGTGCTCAGCTGCTCCTAAGTACTGGTGAAACGCTAACTTCTCCTCTCTGTCCCAACAGCCGCAGGCAAAGCCTGCATCAAGCAGCAGTGTGTGTGTGTGTGTGTGTGTGTGTGTGTGTGTGTGTGTGTGTGTGTTTGTATGTGTATGTGTGTGTGTGGTGCGTGGTGAAATGTGTCGGGGTGGGGGAAGAAGGTTGTATTTTATCAGTTATATGGCTGGTATAATACTGCACATACTCTTTTGGATCCCTCTGGCTTCTTATATTGAGTGGTGTAACACTGGCCCTCATTCCGAGTCGTTCGCTCGGTATTTTTCATCGCATCGCAGTGAAATTCCGCTTAGTACGCATGCGCAATATTCGCACTGCGACTGCGCCAAGTAATTTTACAATGGAGATAGTATTTTTACTCACGGCTTTTTCATCGCTCCGGCGATCGTAGTGTGATTGACAGGAAATGGGTGTTACTGGGCGGAAACAGGCCGTTTTATGGGCGTGCGGGAAAAAACGCTACCGTTTCCGGAAAAAACGCAGGAGTGGCCGGGGAAACGGGGGAGTGTCTGGGCGAACGCTGGGTGTGTTTGTGACGTCAAACCAGGAACGACAAGCACTGAACTGATCGCAGATGCCGAGTAAGTGTGGAGCTACTCTGAAACTGCTAAGTAGTTTGTAATCGCAATATTGCGAATACATCGTTCGCAATTTTAAGATGCTAAGATACACTCCCAGTAGGCGGCGGCTTAGCGTGAGCAACTCTGCTAAAATCGCCTTGCGAGCGATCAACTCGGAATGAGGGCCACTGTTTGTAGATATTGTAGTGCAGGCTTAAGGGTCCCACTCTGAGGCACTCTGAGGCAGTATGCATTCTGCAACCTGCTGTGGTGCCTTCCAACAGTAATGTGTCTGTGAGTCTTCATTTCAAGGTGGCCTAGAGTCCTTAATTGCTACTATTTCTATACTGCATATTACATTACTGTTGGAAAGCATCACAGCAGGTGCCTCAGTTTCCGCTCCCTTACACTTGGCACCACCTCCACTTTGAAAGCACCCCTTCACAAATCCTTTGATTGACCCTGCAATTTGGAGTCTATTCATAAAGTAGAGAAAAGCCCTGTTTTTTGGAAAACAGGGCTTTTATCTGCTTTGGGCTATTCACAGAGCTGGTTACCGTGGAAGTGTTTCTGACTTCTCCAGCTGCACCCCCACTCCATGCCTCAATCGCATCACCATATTTTTGTATGGTGAGTGTAATTCATGAAGGAATGGAAAGTTCAGCTTTCCACTTCTCCATGGAATTCAGATTCGCCATTTTAGGATGGCGTAATCTAAACAGTGGTATGGAAAATGCAGGAAAGCTCAATGCTTCCCTGCTCTCTGCCAAGCACCTAGTGATAGCTCCACCACGTGACCTCCCAGCAGCCCGTACAGCCTCCTGGGAACTCAGTGCAGATGGGACCCACCAGCTGACTCCAACCACGGCAGAGGGGACCGTCGGAGAAGTCAGCACCACTGGACCCTGGATTCTGTATCGCATTGCCGGAAGGATAAGTAATAGTATACATGAATCGCTACATACCATAACTATATATGGCATTGAACTGATGCAATGTATAGTCATAAGTAACAATTCATGTTCTGTGTTGTAGATAAATAAACCCCTTTGTGTTCAACTACACAGTGGTAAGAATCAGTTATTGGCAAGTTTAAATACATTCTTCATTTATTATATAATAATTATTTTGTAACATCATTGTTATACTTAAGGACAGACATTGAAATGAGACATACTGCTGTAATGATGTAAACTATTTACAATACTATTTACTGTTTGATATATGTAGATAGTTTTATTTTTACATTTTTATATGTAATACAAGAGTAAAAGTTTAAATGTTGTATAATAAAATGCTATATTTTTTGACCACCACTGTTTATATTAGTGATGAGCGAGGTTCGGTTTTACTCGGTTTTACTCGGTTCTCAAAACGGCATCTTATTGGCTATCCAACACACGTGACATCCGTGAGCCAATAAGATGCCGTTTTGAGAACCGAGTAAAACCGAGTAAAACCGAGTAAAACCGAATCCGCTCATCACTAGTTTATATTTATTACTACATTTGGGCAACACGGACGGTGTATTGGTTAACATTACTGCCTCACAGCAAAGAGGTCATGGGTCCAATTCCCACCATGGCCCTAACTTTGTGGAGTTTGTATAGTCTCCTCATGCTTGCGTGGGTTTTCTCCCACAATCCAAGAATATACTGATAGGTGAATTGGCTCCAAGCAAAAGTAATGCTAGTGTAAATGTGAGTGCGTGTACATGTGGCAGGGAATATAAATTTTAAGCTCCTCTGGGACAGGGACTGATGTGAATGTCCAAATATCATCTGCAAAGTGCTGCAGAATATGTGTGAGCTATATAAATAACTGGTAATAAAATAATAATATTTCAGCGCTGGCCATTTTTTCCAATTTATATTTTTGGATTGCTTACCTCTACAAAGCTGTCTAATATTGTGGGTACAGTATTTCTTGGTTGATGGAAGTGACCTATGTGCCAATCAGTCTTTACCACAAAAGTTCTCCATTGGGCATGTTAGTTCCTTAGTTACAGTATGTGTACAGTAAGTTTGAATACAGGAAAGAGACAATGACCAGAAAGATTTATGTTTACATTGGGTCTGCTTTTATTGTGTTGCATCAATTCACCAGATTTGCAGCTTAATTGAGGTCATAAACTAGTGGCTGTCACTGTGACCTTTCAGGGGAGACAAAAGGAGGAGAGCATCCAGGCTCAGGCATCTAGGTTGTTCTGGTGGGCAGTAGAGGATCCCAGCCCTGGAAGGGGGAAGGTGAGAGTGGTCGTGTAAGTTTGGCTTTACCCTACCATTAACACATCCCTATACCAAACACATGGCTGCTCATGCATTTATCTCTCTCTCTCTTCTCAGCCTTCTTGGGGGAGGTGCAATTCAAATGTTTTTTTTCCTGTGGGGTCCAATGTATTTTATTTTTTCCCGTGGGGGCAAATGTGTGTGTTTTCTTACTTTGGGAGCCAATGTGTGTATATTTTTCATGGGAGGGTGAATGTGTGTCTCTTTTTGCTGTGGGGGCCAATGTGTGCGTGTGTCTTTTCCTATCAGTGTGAATGTGTAATTTTTTTTATTTTGTGGGCAACTGTGTTTTATTTTTTTCCAGTGATTTTGTTTTCCTGTGGGGGCTATTGCGTGTGTGAGTTTGTTTTCCTGTAGGGGCCATTGTATGTGTGATTATTTTTCCTGTGGGGTTTGTGTGTGTATGTTTTTAAATAAATAAATAATAATAATAATAATAATAAAGTATTAATAAAAAAAGTATTAATTATTGATATAGTTGGATTGGGCAGTAGTTTACTATATATTTTCTCACACAGGGTGCAAGTAGACTTGCAGCTGGTCCTGGATTTTATTTATTTTAAACAGGAAATCCTCAGTTGTATGAGACGCATATATATACATTTATGATGTTAATGACTTTGTGGACAAGTGGTATGGAACAGACTTAAAACCTCAAGACCTTAACATTACATCTTCAGCAACAGCATATCAGGCATCATCCTCCTGTCAGTTCAGTACTAGAATACAGCAGATCATTCAGAGGCAACATACTTTATGTTTTATTGCTTTCACTAAGTAGCATACTGGTGTCAATCTGTTGGAAAAAATTGTGCAATGTCATGGCAAAATGGGGAATTGACATAACAACTGACAAAATGATGTGCGTATTCACATACACAGTAAGGCAGATAGATCCAATATCATGGCAAATAGATTTTTGTAAAATTATATCGTATTGTGGTTATAAAAGAAGCAAACACCATTGTGTATCTACAGTTAGTAAGATTTAGAATTCTAAAAAATCATCATATTGTAGTGCATTACTCATTGCACAACATTTGTACATATGGAATATTAACATATTTGCGTTTTAAGTAGAGATGAGCGGGTTCGGTTCCTCGAGATCCGAACACCCCCAAAGTTCACCCATTTTACACGGTTCCGAGGCAGCCTCAGATCTTTCCGCCTTGCTCGGTTAACCAGAATGCGCCCGAACGTCATCATCCCGCTGTCGGATTCTCGCGAGATTCGTATTCTATATAAGGAGCCGTGCGTCGCCTCCATTTTCATTCGTGCATTGGAGATTGAACGGAGAGGATGTGGCAGCGTTCTCTCCCTGAAAAGCTCCGTAATCTGTGCTCAGTGTGCTGCAAACATCTGTGCTCAGTGTGCTGCAAATAATCTGTGCTCAGTGTGCTGAAAATATCTATGTTCTCTGCCTGAAAACACTCCATATCTGTGCACAGTGTGCAGCAAATATCTGATCAGTGTGCTACATTGTGGGGACTGGGGACCACCAGTATATAATAATTATAGTAGTACAGTACAGTAGGCCATTGCTGTATCTTGCAGCTCTGTGTCACTACACGTATCCATTCCATATCTGTGCGGCATTTTTGTGAGCAGTATATATAGTATTACAGTGCAGTATTTTGGTGACCCAACAGTATATAGTTGTGTACAGTAGGCCATTGCTGTATCTTGCAGCTCTGTGTCACTGCACGTATCCATTCCATATCTGTGCGGCATTTTTGTGAGCAGTATATATAGTATTACAGTGCAGCATTTTGGTGACCAATAGTATACATATATGGTACAGTACAGTAGGCCATTGCTATTGATATATTACTGGCATATAATTCCACACATAAAAAAATGGAGAACAAAAATGTGGAGGGTAAAATAGGGAAAGATCAAGATCCACTTCCACCTAGTGCTGAAGCTGCTGCCACTAGTCATGGCAGAGACGATGAAATGCCATCAACGTCGTCTGCCAAGGCCGATGCCCAATGTCATAGTAGAGAGCATGTAAAATACAAAAAACAAAAGTTCAGTAAAATGACCCAAAAATCTAAACTAAAAGCATCTGAGGAGAAGCGTAAACTTGCCAATATGCCATTTACGACACGGAGTGGCAAGGAACGGCTGAGGCCCTGCCTATGTTCATGGCTAGTGGTTCAGCTTCACATGAGGATGGAAGCACTCATCCCCCCACTAGAAAAATGAAAAGACTTAAGCTGGCAAAAGCACAGCAAAGAACTGTGCGTTCTTCTAAATCACAAATCCCCAAGGAGAGTCCAATTGTGTTGGTTGCGATACCTGACCTTCCCAACACGCCCCCTGCAAGTGCTGGAAGGAGCACCCGCAGTCCAGTTCCTGATAGTCAAATTGAAGATGTCACTGTTGAAGTACACCAGGATGAGGATATGGGTGTTGCTGGCGCTGAGGAGGAAATTGACAAGGAGGATTCTGATGGTGAGGTGGTTTGTTTAAGTCAGGCACCCGGGGAGACACCTGTTGTCCGTGGGACGAATATCGCCATTGACATGCCTGGTCAAATTACAAAAAAAATCACCTCTTCGGTGTGGAATTATTTTAACAGAAATGCGGACAACAGTTTTCAAGCCGTGTGTTGCCTATGTCAAGCTGTAATAAGTAAGGGTAAGGACGTTAACAACCTAGGAACATCCTCCCTTATACGTCACCTGGAGCGCATTCATCAGAAGTCATTGACAAGTTCAAAAACTTTGGGTGACAGCGGAAGCAGTCCACTGACAACTAAATCCCTTCCTCTTGTAACCAAGCTCCTGCAAACAACACCACCAACTCCCTCAGTGTCAATTTCATCCTTAGACAGGAAAACAAATAGTCCTGCAGTCCATGTCACTGGCAAGTCTGATGAGTCCTCGCCTGCCTGGGATTCCTCCGATGCATCCTTGAGTGTAACGCCTACTGCTGCTGGCGCTACTGTTGTTGCTGCTGGGAGTCGATCGTCATCCCAGAGGGGAAGTCGGAAGACCACTTGTACTACTTCCAGTAAGCAATTGACTGTCCAACAGTCCTTTGCGAGGAAGATGAAATATCACAGCAGTCATCCTGCTGCAAAGCGGATAACTCAGGTCTTGGCAGCTGCGTTGGTTTTAAACGTGTGTCCGGTATCCACCGTTAATTCACAGGGAATTAGAGAATTGTTTGAGGTACTGTGTCCCCGGTACCAAATACCATCTAGGTTCCATTTCTCTTGGCAGGCGATACCGAGAATGTACACAGACGTCAGAAAAGAGTCACCAGTTTCCTAAAAAATGCAGTTGTACCCAATGTCCTCTTAACCATGGACATGTGGACAAGTGGAGCAGGGCAGACTCAGGACATAATGACTGTGACAGCCCACTTAGTAGATGTATTGCCTCCCGCAGCAAGAACTGCAGCGGCGGCACCAGTAGCAGCATCTCGCAAACGCCAAATCGTTCCTAGGCAGGCTACGCTTTGTATCACCACTTTTCATAAGAGGCACACTGCGGACAACCTATTACGGAAACTGAGGAACATCATCGCAGAATGGCTTACGCCAATTGGACTCTCCTGGGGAATTGTGACATCGGACAACGCCACCAATATTGTGCGTGCATTACATGTGGGCAAATTCCAGCACGTCCCATTTTTTGCACATACATTGAATTTGGTGTTGCAGAATTTTTAAAAAAACGACAGGGGCATGCAAGAGATGCTGTCGGTGGCTCGAAGAATTGCGGGCCACTTTCGGCATTCAGCCACCACGTGCCGAAGCCTGGAGCACCAGCAAACACTCCTGAACTTGCCCCGCCATTAGCTGAAGCAAGAGGTGGTAACGAGGTGGAATTCAACCCTCTATATGCTTCAGAGGATGGAGGAGCAGCAAAAGGCCATTCAAGCCTATACATTTGCCTACGATATAGGCAAAGGAGGGGGAATGCACCTGACTCAAGCGCAGTGGAGAATGATTTCAACGTTGTGCAAGGTTCTTCAAACCTTTGAACTTGCCACACGTGAAGTCAGTTCAGACACTGCCAGCCTGAGTCAGGTCATTCCCCTCATCGGGTTTTTGCAGAAGAAGCTGGAGAGATTGAAGGAGGAGCTAAAATGGAGCGATTCCGCTAGGCATGTGAGACTTGTGGATGGAGCCCTTAATTCGCTTAACCAGGATTCACGGGTGGTCAATCTGTTGAAATCAGAGCACTACATTTAGGCCACCGTGCTCGATCCTAGGTTTAAAGCCTACATTGTATCTCTCTTTCCGGCAGACACAAGTCTGCAGATGTTCAAAGACCTGCTGGTGAGACACTTGTCAACTCAAGCGGAACGTGACCCGTCAACAGCTCCTCCTTCACATTCTCCCGCAACTGGGGGTGCGAGGAAAAGGCTAAGAATTCCGAGCCCACCCGCTGGCGGTGATGCAGGGCAGTCTGGAGCGAGTGCTGACATCTGGTCCGGACTGAAGGACCTGCCAACGATTACTGACATGTTGTCTACTGTCACTGCATATGATTCTGTCACCATTGAAAGAATGGTGGAGGATTATATGAGTGACCGCATCCAAGTAGGCACGTCAGAAAGTCCGTACGTATACTGGCAGGAAAAAGAGGCAATTTGGAGGCCCTTGCACAAACTGGCTTTATTTTACCTAAGTTGCCCCCCCTCCAGTGTGTACTCCGAAAGAGTGTTTAGTGCAGCCGCTCACCTTGTCAGCAATCGGCGTACGAGGTGACTTCCAGAAAATGTGGAGAAGATGATGTTCATCAAAATGAATTATAACCAATTCCTCCGTGGAGACATTCACCATCAATTGCCTCCAGAAAGTACACAGGGACCTGAGATGGTGGATTCCAGTGGGGACGAATTAATACTCTGTGAGGAGGGGGATGTACACAGTGAAAGGGGTGAGGAATCGGACGATGAGGAGGAGGTGGACATCTTGCCTCTGTAGAGCCAGTTTGTGCAAGGAGAGATTAATTGCTTCTTTTTTGGTGGGGGCCCAAAACCAACCAGTCATTTCAGCCACAATCCTGTGGCAGACCCTGTCTCTGAAATGATGGGTTTGTTAAAGTGTGCATGTCCTGTTTATACAACACAAGGGTGGGTGGGAGGGCCCAAGGACAATTCCATCTTGCACCTCTTTTTTCTTTCATTTATCTTTGCATCATGTGATGTTTGGGGCTAATTTTTTTAAGTGCCATCCTGTCTGACACTGCAGTGCCACTCCTAGATGGGCCAGGCGTTTGTGTCGGCCACTTTGGTCGCTTAGCTTAGTCATCCAGCGACCTCTGTGCAAATTTTAGGACTAAAAATAATATTGTGAGGTGTGAGGTGTTCAGAATAGACTGGAAATGAGTGGAAATTATGGTTATTGAGGTTAATAATACTATGGGATCAAAATGACCCCCAAATTCTATGATTTATGCTGTTTTTGAGGGTTTTTTGAAAAAAAAACACCCGAATCCAAAACACACCTGAGTCCGAAAAAAAAAAATTCAGGGAGGTTTTGCCAAAACGCGTCCGAATCCAAAACACGGCCGCGGAACCGAATCCAAAACCAAAACATAAAACCCGAAAAATGTCTTGTGCACATCTCTAGTTTTAAGGGAAACAAATAAGAACATGAGGTATTATTTAAATGGAAGTTCCTCATGTAATTTTTTCCAAAACAAATGGGTCTAGATAGTAAACTTTAAAACTAGAGATGAGCGGGTTCGGTTCCTCGGAATCCGAACCCGCCCGAACTTCATGTTTTTTTTCACGGGTCCGAGCGACTCGGATCTTCCCGCCTTGCTCGGTTAACCCGAGCGCGCCCGAACGTCATCATGACGCTGTCGGATTCTCGCGAGACTCGGATTCTATATAAGGAGCCGCGCGTCGCCGCCATTTTCACACGTGCATTGAGATTGATAGGGAGAGGACGTGGCTGGCGTCCTCTCCATTTAGATTAGAAGAGAGAGAGTGAGATTGATTTGAGACAGAGACACTTGATTTACTGGAGCTTAGGAGTACTGTAGAGAGTGCAGAGTTTAGTAGTGACTGACCACAGTGACCACCAGACAGTGCAGTTTTATTTAATATAATCCGTTCTCTGCCTGAAAAAAACGATACACAGTGACTCAGTCACATACCATATCTGTGTGCACTGCTCAGCCCAGTGTGCTGCATCATCTATGTATATATCTGACTGTGCTCACACAGCTTATAATTGTGGGGGAGACTGGGGAGCAGTGCCAGTTATAGGTTATAGCTGGAGCCAGGAGTACATATTATTAAAATTAAACAGTGCACACTTTTGCTGCAGGAGTGCCACTGCCAGTGTGACTGACCAGTGACCTGACCACACTGACCACCAGTATAGTTAGTAGTATACTATATTGTGATTGCCTGAAAAAGTTAAACACTCGTCGTGTGACTTGTGTGGTGTTTTTTTTTTTATTCTATAAAAAACTCATTCTGCAGACAGACAGTGTCCAGCAGGTCCGTCATTATATAATATATACCTGTCCGGCTGCAGTAGTGATATATATATATTTTTTATATCATTATTTATCATCCAGTCGCAGCAGACACAGTACGGTAGTTCACGGCTGTAGCTACCTCTGTGTCGGCACTCGGCAGTCCATCCATAATTGTATACCACCTACCCGTGGTTTTTTTTTCTTTCTTCTTTATACATACATACTACATCTCTTTATCAACCAGTCTATATTAGCAGCAGACACAGTACAGTAGTCCACGGCTGTAGCTACCTCTGTGTCGGCACTCGGCAGTCCATCCATAATTGTATACCACCTACCCGTGGTTTTTTTTTCTTTCTTCTTTATACATACATACTACATCTCTTTATCAACCAGTCTATATTAGCAGCAGACACAGTACAGTACGGTAGTCCACGGCTGTAGCTACCTCTGTGTCGGCACTCGGCAGTCCGTCCATAATTGTATACCACCTACCCGTGGTTTTTTTTTCTTTCTTCTTTATACATACATACTACATCTCTTTATCAACCAGTCTATATTAGCAGCAGACACAGTACAGTAGTCCACGGCTGTAGCTACCTCTGTGTCGGCACTCGGCAGTCCATCCATAATTGTATACCACCTACCCGTGGTTTTTTTTTCTTTCTTCTTTATACATACATACTACATCTCTTTATCAACCAGTCTATATTAGCAGCAGACACAGTACAGTACGGTAGTCCACGGCTGTAGCTACCTCTGAGTCGGCACTCGGCAGTCCGTCCATAATTGTATACCACCTACCCGTGGTTTTTTTTTCTTTCTTCTTTATACATACATACTACATCTCTTTATCAACCAGTCTATATTAGCAGCAGACACAGTACAGTAGTCCACGGCTGTAGCTACCTCTGTGTCGGCACTCGGCAGTCCATCCATAATTGTATACCACCTACCCGTGTTTTTTTTTTCTTTCTTCTTTATACATACATACTACATCTCTTTATCAACCAGTCTATATTAGCAGCAGACACAGTACGGTAGTCCACGGCTGTAGCTACCTCTGTGTCGGCACTCGGCAGTCCATCCATAATTGTATACCACCTACCCGTGTTTTTTTTTCTTTCTTCTTTATACATACATACTACATCTCATTATCATCCAGTCTATATTAGCAGCAGACACAGTACAGTACAATAGTCCACGGCTGTAGCTACCTCTGTGTCGGCACTCAGCAGTCCATCCATAATTGTATACTAGTATCCATCCATCTCCATTGTTTACCTGAGGTGCCTTTTAGTTGTGCCTATTAAAATATGGAGAACAAAAATGTTGAGGTTCCAAAATTAGGGAAAGATCAAGATCCACTTCCACCTCGTGCTGAAGCTGCTGCCACTAGTCATGGCCGAGACGATGAAATGCCAGCAACGTCGTCTGCCAAGGCCGATGCCCAATGTCATAGTACAGAGCATGTCAAATCCAAAACACCAAATATCAGTAAAAAAAGGACTCCAAAACCTAAAATAAAATTGTCGGAGGAGAAGCGTAAACTTGCCAATATGCCATTTACCACACGGAGTGGCAAGGAACGGCTGAGGCCCTGGCCTATGTTCATGGCTAGTGGTTCAGCTTCACATGAGGATGGAAGCACTCAGCCTCTCGCTAGAAAACTGAAAAGACTCAAGCTGGCAAAAGCACCGCAAAGAACTGTGCGTTCTTCGAAATCCCAAATCCACAAGGAGAGTCCAATTGTGTCGGTTGCGATGCCTGACCTTCCCAACACTGGACGTGAAGAGCATGCGCCTTCCACCATTTGCACGCCCCCTGCAAGTGCTGGAAGGAGCACCCGCAGTCCAGTTCCTGATAGTCAGATTGAAGATGTCAGTGTTGAAGTACACCAGGATGAGGAGGATATGGGTGTTGCTGGCGCTGGGGAGGAAATTGACCAGGAGGATTCTGATGGTGAGGTGGTTTGTTTAAGTCAGGCACCCGGGGAGACACCTGTTGTCCGTGGGAGGAATATGGCCGTTGACATGCCTGGTGAAAATACCAAAAAAATCAGCTCTTCGGTGTGGAAGTATTTCACCAGAAATGCGGACAACATTTGTCAAGCCATGTGTTCCCTTTGTCAAGCTGTAATAAGTAGGGGTAAGGACGTTAACCACCTCGGAACATCCTCCCTTATACGTCACCTGCAGCGCATTCATAATAAGTCAGTGACAAGTTCAAAAACTTTGGGCGACAGCGGAAGCAGTCCACTGACCAGTAAATCCCTTCCTCTTGTAACCAAGCTCACGCAAACCACCTCACCAACTCCCTCAGTGTCAATTTCCTCCTTCCCCAGGAATGCCAATAGTCCTGCAGGCCATGTCACTGGCAATTCTTTCGGCGTACAGGCACCACGTACAGAAGACTGGAGCACCACCAAAAACTACTGAACCTGCCCTGCCATCATCTGAAGCAAGAAGTGGTAACGAGGTGGAATTCAACCCTCTATATGCTTCAGAGGTTGGAGGAGCAGCAAAAGGCCATTCAAGCCATTCAAGCCTATACAATTGAGCACGATATAGGAGGTGGAATGCACCTGTCTCAAGCGCAGTGGAGAATGATTTCAACGTTGTGCAAGGTTCTGCAACCCTTTGAACTTGCCACACGTGAAGTCAGTTCAGACACTGCCAGCCTGAGTCAGGTCATTCCCCTCATCAGGCTTTTGCAGAAGAAGCTGGAGACATTGAAGGAGGAGCTAACACGGAGCGATTCCGCTAGGCATGTGGGACTTGTGGATGGAGCCCTTAATTCGCTTAACAAGGATTCACGGGTGGTCAATCTGTTGAAATCAGAGCACTACATTTTGGCCACCGTGCTCGATCCTAGATTTAAAACCTACCTTGGATCTCTCTTTCCGGCAGACACAAGTCTGCTGGGGTTGAAAGACCTGCTGGTGAGAAAATTGTCAAGTCAAGCGGAACGCGACCTGTCAACATCTCCTCCTTCACATTCTCCCGCAACTGGGGGTGCGAGGAAAAGGCTCAGAATTCCGAGCCCACCCGCTGGCGGTGATGCAGGGCAGTCTGGAGCGACTGCTGATGCTGACATCTGGTCCGGACTGAAGGACCTGACAACGATTACGGACATGTCGTCTACTGTCACTGCATATGATTCTCTCAACATTGAAAGAATGGTGGAGGATTATATGAGTGACCGCATCCAAGTAGGCACGTCACACAGTCCGTACTTATACTGGCAGGAAAAAGAGGCAATTTGGAGGCCCTTGCACAAACTGGCTTTATTCTACCTAAGTTGCCCTCCCACAAGTGTGTACTCCGAAAGAGTGTTTAGTGCCGCCGCTCACCTTGTCAGCAATCGGCGTACGAGGTTACATCCAGAAAATGTGGAGAAGATGATGTTCATTAAAATGAATTATAATCAATTCCTCCGCGGAGACATTGACCAGCAGCAATTGCCTCCACAAAGTACACAGGGAGCTGAGATGGTGGATTCCAGTGGGGACGAATTGATAATCTGTGAGGAGGGGGATGTACACGGTGATATATCGGAGGATGATGATGAGGTGGACATCTTGCCTCTGTAGAGCCAGTTTGTGCAAGGAGAGATTAATTGCTTCTTTTTTGGGGGGGGTCCAAACCAACCCGTCATATCAGTCACAGTCGTGTGGCAGACCCTGTCACTGAAATGATGGGTTGGTTAAAGTGTGCATGTCCTGTTTTGTTTATACAACATAAGGGTGGGAGGGCCCAAGGACAATTCCATCTTGCACCTCTTTTTTCTTTTATTTTTCTTTGCGTCATGTGCTGTTTGGGGAGGGTTTTTTGGAAGGGACATCCTGCGTGACACTGCAGTGCCACTCCTAGATGGGCCCGGTGTTTGTGTCGGCCATTAGGGTCGCTTATCTTACTCACACAGTCAGCTACCTCATTGCGCCTCTTTTTTTCTTTGCGTCACGTGCTGTTTGGGGAGGGTTTTTTGGAAGGGCCATCCTGCGTGACACTGCAGTGCCACTCCTAGATGGGCCCGGTGTTTGTGTCGGCCACTAGGGTCGCTTATCTTACTCACACAGTCAGCTACCTCATTGCGCCTCTTTTTTTCTTTGCGTCATGTGCTGTTTGGGGAGGGTTTTTTGGAAGGGCCATCCTGCGTGACACTGCAGTGCCACTCCTAGATGGGCCCGGTGTTTGTGTCGGCCACTAGGGTCGCTTATCTTACTCACACATTCAGCTACCTCATTGCGCCTCTTTTTTTCTTTGCGTCATGTGCTGTTTGGGGAGGGTTTTTTGGAAGGGCCATCCTGCGTGACACTGCAGTGCCACTCCTAGATGGGCCCGGTGTTTGTGTCGGCCACTAGGGTCGATTATCTTACTCACACAGTCAGCTACCTCATTGCGCCTCTTTTTTTCTTTGCGTCATGTGCTGTTTGGGGAGGGTTTTTTGGAAGGGCCATCCTGCGTGACACTGCAGTGCCACTCCTAGATGGGCCCGGTGTTTGTGTCGGCCACTAGGGTCGCTTATCTTACTCACACAGTCAGCTACCTCATTGCGCCTCTTTTTTTCTTTGCGTCATGTGCTGTTTGGGGAGGGTTTTTTGGAAGGGCCATCCTGCGTGACACTGCAGTGCCACTCCTAGATGGGCCCGGTGTTTGTGTCGGCCACTAGGGTCGCTTATCTTACTCACACAGTCAGCTACCTCATTGCGCCTCTTTTTTCTTTGCGTCATGTGCTGTTTGGGGAGGGTTTTTTGGAAGGGCCATCCTGCGTGACACTGCAGTGCCACTCCTAGACGGGCCCGGTGTTTGTGTCGGCCACTAGGGTCGCTTATCTTACTCACACAGTCAGCTACCTCATTGCGCCTCTTTTTTTCTTTGCGTCATGTGCTGTTTGGGGAGGGTTTTTTGGAAGGGACATCCTGCGTGACACTGCAGTGCCACTCCTAGATGGGCCCGGTGTTTGTGTCGGCCACTAGGGTCGCTTATCTTACTCACACAGCTACCTCATTGCGCCTCTTTTTTTCTTTGCGTCATGTGCTGTTTGGGGAGGGTTTTTTGGAAGGGACATCCTGCGTGACACTGCAGTGCCACTCCTAGATGGGCCCGGTGTTTGTGTCGGCCACTAGGGTCGCTTATCTTACTCACACAGCGACCTCGGTGCAAATTTTAGGACTAAAAATAATATTGTGAGGTGTGAGGTATTCAGAATAGACTGAAAATGAGTGTAAATTATGGTTTTTGAGGTTAATAATACTTTGGGATCAAAATGACCCCCAAATTCTATGATTTAAGCTGTTTTTTAGGGTTTTTTGAAAAAAACACCCGAATCCAAAATACACCCGAATCCGACAAAAAAAATTCGGTGAGGTTTTGCCAAAACGCGGTCGAACCCAAAACACGGCCGCGGAACCGAACCCAAAACCAAAACACAAAACCCGAAAAATTTCCGGCGCTCATCTCTATTTAAAACATGATTTTCTGCAGCATTTTCGCAGAGGAAAGCCTAAAATATTGTCTCTCTGTATTTAGTATGGAAAAAAGTACACAGAAAGTCCTCTACCTTTTCATTTGTTTGTGCACAATTCTGCAGCCCCCAATAGGTTTCAATGGAGGCTGTACGCAAACAATATTTATAAGCCTCTCTAAAAAACCCAAACATCTCTGGATGACGTTTTACCTGGCCATATTAGAGAAAAGCAGGAAGAGACTGTTCTCTACCTACAGTACTTTCTCCCAGAGTGCAGGGCTTTCACGTTTCCCCCTGACCCGGGGGGTAATTCAGGCCTGATCATAGCAGCAAATTTGTTAGCAGATGTGCAAAACCATGTGCACTGCAGGTGGGGCAGATATAATATTTGCAGAGAGAGTTAGATTTGGGTGGGTTATTCTGTTTCTGTGCAGAGTACATACAGGTTGAGTATCCCTTATCCAAAATGCTTGGGACCAGAGGTATTTTGGATATTGGATTTTTCCGTATTTTTGAATAATTGCATACCATAATGAGATATCATGGTGATGGGACCTAAATCTAAGCACAGAATGAATTTATGTTACATATACACCTTATACACACAGCCTGAAGGCCATTTTATCCAATATTTTTTTTTAACTTTGTACATTAAACAAAGTGTGTCTACATTCACACAATTCATTTCTGTTTCATATACACCTTATATACACAGCCTGAAGGTCATTTAATACAATATTTTTAATAACTTTGTGTATTAAACAAAGTTTGTATACATTGAGTCATCAAAAAACAAAGGTTTCACTATCTCACTCTCACTCAAAAAAGTCCGTATTTCGGAATATTCCGTATTTCGGAATATTTGGATATGGGATACTCAACCTGTACTGGCTGCTTTATTTTTACACTGCAATTTAGATTTCAGTTTGAACACACCACACCCAAATCTATTAGAGATGTGCACTTGAAATTTTTCTGGTTTTGTGTTTTGGTTTTGGGTTCGGTTCCGCGGCCGTGTTTTGGGTTCGACCGCGTTTTGGCAAAACCTCACCGAATTTTTTTTGTCGGATTCGGGTGTGTTTTGGATTCGGGTGTTTTTTTTTCAAAAAACCCTAAAAAACAGCTTAAATCATAGAATTTGGGGGTCATTTTGATCCCAAAGTATTATTAACCTCAAAAACCATAATTTCCACTCATTTTCAGTCTATTCTGAACACCTCACACCTCACAATATTATTTTTAGTCCTAAAATTTGCACCGAGGTCGCTGGATGTCTAAGCTAAGCGACCCAAGTGGCCGACACAAACACCTGGCCCATCTAGGAGTGGCACTGCAGTGTCACGCAGGATGGCCCTTCCAAAAAACACTCCCCAAACAGCACATGACGCAAAGAAAAAAAGAGGCGCAATGAGGTAGCTGTGTGAGTAAGCTAAGCGACCCTAGTGGCCGACACAAACACCTGGCCCATCTAGGAGTGGCACTGCAGTGTCACGCAGGATGGCCCTTCCAAAAAACACTCCCCAAACAGCACATGACGCAAAGAAAAAAAGAGGCGCAATGAGGTAGCTGTGTGAGTAAGCTAAGCGACCCTAGTGGCCGACACAAACACCTGGCCCATCTAGGAGTGGCACTGCAGTGTCACGCAGGATGGCCCTTCCAAAAAACACTCCCCAAACAGCACATGACGCAAAGAAAAAAAGAGGCGCAATGAGGTAGCTGTGTGAGTAAGCTAAGCGACCCTAGTGGCCGACACAAACACCTGGCCCATCTAGGAGTGGCACTGCAGTGTCACGCAGGATGGCCCTTCCAAAAAACACTCCCCAAAAAGGACATGACGCAAAGAAAAAAAGAGGCGCAATGAGGTAGCTGTGTGAGTAAGCTAAGCGACCCTAGTGGCCGACACAAACACCTGGCCCATCTAGGAGTGGCACTGCAGTGTCACGCAGGATGGCCCTTCCAAAAAACACTCCCCAAACAGCACATGACGCAAAGAAAAAAAGAGGCGCAATGAGGTAGCTGACTGTGTGAGTAAGATAAGCGACCCTAGTGGCCGACACAAACACCGGGCCCATCTAGGAGTGGCACTGCAGTGTCACGCAGGATGGCCCTTCCAAAAAACACTCCCCAAACAGCACATGACGCAAAGAAAAAAAGAGGCGCAATGAGGTAGCTGTGTGAGTAAGCTAAGCGACCCTAGTGGCCGACACAAACACCTGGCCCATCTAGGAGTGGCACTGCAGTGTCACGCAGGATGGCCCTTCCAAAAAACACTCCCCAAACAGCACATGACGCAAAGAAAAAAAGAGGCGCAATGAGGTAGCTGTGTGAGTAAGCTAAGCGACCCTAGTGGCCGACACAAACACCTGGCCCATCTAGGAGTGGCACTGCAGTGTCACGCAGGATGGCCCTTCCAAAAAACACTCCCCAAAAAGGACATGACGCAAAGAAAAAAAGAGGCGCAATGAGGTAGCTGTGTGAGTAAGCTAAGCGACCCTAGTGGCCGACACAAACACCTGGCCCATCTAGGAGTGGCACTGCAGTGTCACGCAGGATGGCCCTTCCAAAAAACACTCCCCAAACAGCACATGACGCAAAGAAAAAAAGAGGCGCAATGAGGTAGCTGTGTGAGTAAGCTAAGCGACCCTAGTGGCCGACACAAACACCTGGCCCATCTAGGAGTGGCACTGCAGTGTCACGCAGGATGGCCCTTCCAAAAAACACTCCCCAAAAAGGACATGACGCAAAGAAAAAAAGAGGCGCAATGAGGTAGCTGTGTGAGTAAGCTAAGCGACCCTAGTGGCCGACACAAACACCTGGCCCATCTAGGAGTGGCACTGCAGTGTCACGCAGGATGGCCCTTCCAAAAAACACTCCCCAAACAGCACATGACGCAAAGAAAAAAAGAGGCGCAATGAGGTAGCTGTGTGAGTAAGCTAAGCAACCCTAGTGGCCGACACAAACACCTGGCCCATCTAGGAGTGGCACTGCAGTGTCACGCAGGATGGCCCTTCCAAAAAACACTCCCCAAACAGCACATGACGCAAAGAAAAATGAAAGAAAAAAGAGGTGCAAGATGGAATTGTCCTTGGGCCCTCCCACCCACCCTTATGTTGTATAAACAGGACATGCACACTTTAACCAACCCATCATTTCAGTGACAGGGTCTGCCACACGACTGTGACTGAAATGACGGGTTGGTTTGGACCCCCACCAAAAAAGAAGCAATTAATCTCTCCTTGCACAAACTGGCTCTACAGAGGCAAGATGTCCACCTCATCATCATCCTCCGATATATCACCGTGTACATCCCCCTCCTCACAGATTATCAATTCGTCCCCACTGAAATCCACCATCTCAGCTCCCTGTGTACTTTGTGGAGGCAATTGCTGCTGGTCAATGTCTCCACGGAGGAATTGATTATAATTCATTTTAATGAACATCATCTTCTCCACATTTTCTGGAAGTAACCTCGTACGCCGATTGCTGACAAGGTGAGCGGCGGCACTAAACACTCTTTCGGAGTACACACTTGTGGGAGGGCAACTTAGGTAGAATAAAGCCAGTTTGTGCAAGGGCCTCCAAATTGCCTCTTTTTCCTGCCAGTATAAGTACGGATTGTCTGACGTGCCTACTTGGATGCGGTCACTCATATAATCCTCCACCATTCTTTCAACGGTGAGAGAATCATATGCAGTGCCAGTAGACGACATGTCCGTAATCGTTGGCAGGTCCTTCAGTCCGGACCAGATGTCAGCATCAGCAGTCGCTCCAGACTGCCCTGCATCACCGCCAGCGGGTGGGCTCGGAATTCTGAGCCTTTTCCTCTCACCCCCAGTTGCGGGAGAATGTGAAGGAGGAGATGTTGACGGGTCGCGTTCCGCTTGACTTGACAATTTTCTCACCAGCAGGTCTTTGAACCCCAGCAGACTTGTGTCTGCCGGAAAGAGAGATCCAAGGTAGGTTTTAAATCTAGGATCGAGCACAGTGGCCAAAATGTAGTGCTCTGATTTCAACAGATTGACCACCCGTGAATCCTTGTTAAGCGAATTAAGGGCTCCATCCACAAGTCCCACATGCCTAGCGGAATCGCTCTGTGTTAGCTCCTCCTCCAATGTCTCCAGCTTCTTCTGCAAAAGCCTGATGAGGGGAATGACCTGACTCAGGCTGGCAGTGTCTGAACTGACTTCACGTGTGGCAAGTTCAAAGGGCAGCAGAACCTTGCACAACGTTGAAATCATTCTCCACTGCGCTTGAGACAGGTGCATTCCACCTCCTATATCGTGCTCAATTGTATAGGGTTGAATGGCCTTTTGCTGCTCCTCCAACCTCTGAAGCATATATAGGGTTGAATTCCACCTCGTTACCACTTCTTGCTTCAGATGATGGCAGGGCAGGTTCAGGCGTTTTTGGTGGTGCTCCAGTCTTCTGTACGTGGTGCCTGTACGCCGAAAGTGTCCCGCAATTCTTCTGGCCACCGACAGCATCTCTTGCACGCCCCTTTCATTTTTTAAATAATTTTGCACCACCAAATTCAAGGTATGTGCAAAACATGGGACGTGCTGGAATTTGCCAATATTTAATGCACACACAATATTGCTGGCGTTGTCCGATGCCACAAATCCACAGGAGAGTCCAATTGGGGTAAGCCATTCCGCGATGATCTTCCTCAGTTGCCGTAAGAGGTTTTCAGCTGTGTGCGTATTCTGGAAACCGGTGATACAAAGCGTAGCCTGCCTAGGAAAGAGTTGGCGTTTGCGAGATGCTGCTACTGGTGCCGCCGCTGCTGTTCTTGCGGCGGGAGTCCATACATCTACTAAGTGGGCTGTCACAGTCATATAGTCCTGACCCTGCCCTGCTCCACTTGTCCACATGTCCGTGGTTAAGTGGACATTGGGTACAGCTGCATTTTTTAGGACACTGGTGACTCTTTTTCTGAGGTCTGTGAACATTTTCGGTATCGCCTGCCTAGAGAAATGGAACCTAGATGGTATTTGGTACCGGGGATACAGTACCTCCAACAAGTCTCTAGTTGGCTCTGCAGTAATGATGGATACCGGAACCACGTTTCTCACCACCCAGGATGCCAAGGCCTCAGTTATCCGCTTTGCAGCAGGATGACTGCTGTGATATTTCATCTTCCTCGCAAAGGACTGGTGGAAGTAGTAAAAGTGGTCTTACGACTTCCCCTCTGGGATGACCATCGACTCCCAGCAGCAACAACAGCAGCGCCAGCAGCAGTAGGCGTTACACGCAAGGATGCATCGGAGGAATCCCAGGCAGGAGAGGACTCGTCAGAATTGCCAGTGACATGGCCTGTAGGACTATTGGCATTCCTGGGGAAGGAGGAAATTGACACTGAGGGAGTTGGTGGGGTGGTTTGCGTGAGCTTGGTTACAAGAGGAAGGGATTTACTGGTCAGTGGACTGCTTCCGCTGTCGCCCAAAGTTTTTGAACTTGTCACTGACTTATTATGAATGCGCTGCAGGTGACGTATAAGGGAGGATGTTCCGAGGTGG
The DNA here is from genome assembly GCF_028390025.1 of Pseudophryne corroboree. Lineage (NCBI taxonomy): Eukaryota > Metazoa > Chordata > Amphibia > Anura > Myobatrachidae > Pseudophryne > Pseudophryne corroboree. The sequence continues at coordinate 931,203,796 of NC_086444.1, read as the reverse complement.
TTAACGTCCTTACCCCTACTTATTACAACTTGACAAAGGCAACACACGGCTTGACAAATGTTGTCCGCATTTCTGTTGAAATACTTCCACACCGAAGAGCTGATTTTTTTGGTATTTTCACCAGGCATGTCAATGGCCCTATTCCTCCCACGGACAACAGGTGTCTCCCCGGGTGCCTGACTTAAACAAACCACCTCACCATCAGAATCCTCCTTGTCAATTTCCTCCCCAGCGCCAGCAACACCCATATCCTCCTCATCCTGGTGTACTTCAACATGACATCTTCAATCTGACTATCAGGAACTGGACTGCGGGTGCTCCTTCCAGCACTTGCAGGGGACGTGCAAATGGTGGAAGGCGCATGCTCTTCACGTCCAGTGTTGGGAAGGTCAGGCATCGCAACCGACACAATTGGACTCTCCTTGTGGATTTGGGATTTCGAAGAACGCACAGTTCTTTGCTGTGCTTTTGCCAGCTTGAGTCTTTTCATTTTTCTAGCGAGAGGCTGAGTGCTTCCATCCTCATGTGAAGCTGAACCACTAGCCATGAACATAGGCCAGGGCCTCAGCCGTTCCTTGCCACTCCGTGTGGTAAATGGCATATTGGCAAGTTTACGCTTCTCCTCCGACAATTTTATTTTAGATTTTTGAGTCCTTTTTTTACTGATATTTGGTGTTTTGGATTTTACATGCTCTGTACTATGACATTGGGCATCGGCCTTGGCAGACGACGTTGATGGAATTTCATCGTCTCGGCCATGACTAGTGGCAGCAGCTTCAGCACGAGGTGGAAGTCGATCTTGATCTTTCCCTATTTTTGGAACCTCAACATTTTTGTTCTCCATATTTTAATAGGCACAACTAAAAGGCACCTCAGGTAAACAATGGAGATGGATGGATACTAGTATACTTATGGATGGACGAGCGACTGCCGACACAGAGGTAGCTACAGCCGTGGACTACCGTACTGTGTCTGCTGCTAATATAGACTGGATGATAATGAGATAAAAATAAAATATATATATATATATCACACTAGTACTGCAGCCGGACAGGTATATATATTATGTAATGACGGACCTGCTGGACACTGTCTGTCAGCACTGCAGACTCCTAAAGTAAGCTACTAGTATCAAGAAGATAGAAAAAAAAACCACGGGTAGGTGGTATACAATTATGGATGGACGAGCGACTGCCGACACAGAGGTAGCTACAGCCGTGGACTACCGTACTGTGTCTGCTGCTAATATAGACTGGATGATAATGAGATAAAAATAAAATATATATATATATCACACTAGTACTGCAGCCGGACAGGTATATATATTATGTAATGACGGACCTGCTGGACACTGTCTGTCAGCACTGCAGACTCCTAAAGTAAGCTACTAGTATCAAGAAGATAGAAAAAAAAACCACGGGTAGGTGGTATACAATTATGGATGGACGAGCGACTGCCGACACAGAGGTAGCTACAGCCGTGGACTACCGTACTGTGTCTGCTGCTAATATAGACTGGATGATAATGAGATAAAAATAAAATATATATATATATATCACACTAGTACTGCAGCCGGACAGGTATATATATTATGTAATGACGGACCTGCTGGACATTGTCTGTCAGCACTGCAGACTCCTAAAGTAAGCTACTAGTATCAAGAAGATAGAAAAAAAAAACACGGGTAGGTGGTATACAATTATGGATGGACGAGCGACTGCCGACACAGAGGTAGCTACAGCCGTGGACTACCGTACTGTGTCTGCTGCTAATATAGACTGGATGATAATGAGATAAAATTAAAATATATATATATATATATATATATATATATCACACTAGTACTGCAGCCGGACAGGTATATATATTATGTAATGACGGACCTGCTGGACACTGTCTGTCAGCACTGCAGACTCCTAAAGTAAGCTACTAGTATCAAGAAGATAGAGAAAAAAACCACGGGTAGGTGGTATACAATTATGGATGGACGAGCGACTGCCGACACAGAGGTAGCTACAGCCGTGGACTACCGTACTGTGTCTGCTGCTAATATAGACTGGATGATAATGAGATAAAATTAAAATATATATATATATCACACTAGTACTGCAGCCGGACAGGTATATATTATGTAATGACGGACCTGCTGGACAGTGGACACTGTCTGCAGAATGCGTTTATAAAAACACCACACGACGAGTGTTTAACTTTTTCAGGCAGACAATCACAATATACTGGTGGTCAGCAGGCAATCACAATATACTGGTGGTCAGTGGTCACTGGTCAGTCACACTGGCAGTGGCACTCTGGCAGCAAAAGTGTGCACTGTACTTAAAATATGTACTCCTGCTATAACTGCTCCCCAGTCTCCCCCACAATTAAGCTGTGTGAGCAGTGAGCACTCAGCACAGTCAGATATTGATATACAGTATTACATATGATGCAGCACACTGGGCTGAGCACAGATATGGTATGTGACTGTGTCACACTGTGTATCGTTTTTTTTTCAGGAAGAGAACGGATTAATTAAACTGGTGGTGGTCACTGGTCACTGGTCACACTATCAGCAAGTAGTACTCCGTCCTAAGCAGACAATCACAATACACTGGTGGTCAGTGTGGTCACTGGTCAGTCACACTGGCAGTGTGGCACTCTGGCAGCAAAAGTGTGCACTGTACTTAAAATATATTATTTATGTACTCCTGCTCTAACTGCTCCCCAGTCTCCCCCACAATTAAGCTGTGTGAGCAGTGAGCACTCAGCACAGTCAGATATACAGTATTACATATGATGATGCAGCACACTGAGGCTGAGCACAGATATGGTATGTGACTGTGTCACACTGTGTATCGTTTTTTTTCAGGCAGAGAACGGATTAATTAAACTGGTGGTCAATGGTCACACTATCAGCAAGTAGTAGTACTCCAGTCCTAATATGCTCCCCAAAATTAGTAAATACTAAATAGTGTCTCTAACTCTCTACTCTTCTCTATAAACGGAGAGGACGCCAGCCACGTCCTCTCCCTATTAATCTCAATGCACGTGTGAAAATGGCGGCGACGCGCGGCTCCTTATATAGAATCCGAGTCTCGCGATAGAATCCGAGCCTCGCGAGAATCCGACAGCGGGATGATGACGTTCGGGCGCGCTCGGGTTAGCCGAGCAAGGCGGGAAGGTTCGAACCTGCCTCGGACCCGTGTAAAAAGGCTGAGGTTCGGGGGGGTTCGGATTCCGAGGAACCGAACCCGCTCATCACTAAAATCTATCTCCCTCTGCACATGTTACATCTGCTCCCCCTGCAGTGCACATGGTTTTGACCAACTGCAAACAAAATTGCTGGTACGATCAAGTCTAAATGAAACTGGCGGCGAGTCTCCTGCGACTGCAGCTAAGCTGTGCCGGCAGGAGGCTCCCACAGTTTCTGCTAACAAGCAGAAATTGCAAACGCTCCGCAATTTCTGCTTGTTCAACTGGGGGAGGCCCCAGGCAGTATGCTGGGCGGCCTTGCCCTGCAACGGGCGACCCACAGCATGCGATATAAAGGATAGCAAATTCTGCTGATTAGCAGAATTTGCTATCCAACCTGAATTAGCCCCCAAATGTCTTTATGGTCTAAAACTAGTGATGTGCACCGGAAATTTTTCGGGTTTTGTGTTTTGGTTTTGGATTCGGTTCCGCGGCCGTGTTTTGGATTTGGACGCGTTTTGGCAAAACCTCCCTGAAATTTTTTTGTCGGATTCGGGTGTGTTTTGGATTCGGGTGTTTTTTTACAAAAAACCCTCAAAAACAGCTTTAATCATAGAATTTGGGGGTCATTTTGATCCCATAGTATTATTAACCTCAATAACCATAATTTCCACTCATTTTCAGTCTATTTTGAACACCTCACACCTCACAATATTATTTTTAGTCCTAAAATTTCCACCGAGGTCGCTGGATGGCTAAGCTAAGCGACACAAGTGGCCGACACAAACACCTGGCCCATCTAGGAGTGGCACTACAGTGTCAGGCAGGATGGCACTTCAAAAAAATTGTCACCAAACAGCACATGATGCAAAGAAAAAAAGTGGCACACCAAGGTCGCTGTGTGACTAAGCTAAGCGACACAAGTGGCCGACACAAACACCTGGCCCATCTAGGAGTGGCACTGCAGTGTCAGGCAGGATGGCACTTCAAAAAAATTGTCCCCAAACAGCACATGATGCAAGGAAAAAAAGAGGCGCACCAAGGTTGCTGTGTGACTAAGCTAAGCGACACAAGTGGCCGACACAAACACCTGGCCCATCTAGGAGTGGCACTGCAGTGTCAGGCAGCATAGCACTTCAAAAAAAATTGTCCCCAAACAGCACATGATGCAAGGAAAAAAAGAGGCGCACCAAGGTCGCTGTGTGACTAAGCTAAGCAACACAAGTGGCCGACACAAACACCTGGCCTATCTAGGAGTGGCACTGCAGTTTTCTAGCGAGAGGATGAGTGCTTCCATCCTCATGTGAAGCTGAACCACTAGCCATGAACATAGGCCAGGGCCTCAGCCGTTCCTTGCCACTCCGTGTCGTAAATGGCATATTGGCAAGTTTACGCTTCTCATCAGACGCTTTCAATTTTGATTTTTGGGTCATTTTACTGAACTTTTGTTTTTTGGATTTTACATGCTGTCTACTATGACATTGGGCATCGGCCTTGGCAGACGACATTGATGGCATTTCATCTTCTCGGCCATGACTATTGACTAGTTGCAGCAGCTTCAGCACTAGGTGGAAGTGGATCTTGATCTTTCCCTATTTTAACCTCCACATTTTTGTTCTCCATTTTTTAATTTGTGGAATTATATACCAGTATCAATAGCAATGGCCTACTACTATATATACTGCGCACAACTGAAATGCACCACAGGTATGGATGGATAGTATACTTGACGACACAGAGGTAGGTAGAGCAGTGGCCTTCCGTACCGTACTGCTATATATACTGGTGGTCACTGTCAGCAAAACTCTGCACTGTACTCCTCCTATATAATATACTGGTGGTCCCCAGTGCCCACAATAAAGCAGTGTGAGCACAGATATATGCAGCACACTGAGCACAGATATGGAGTGTTTTTCAGGCAGACAACGTATACTGGTGGTCACTGGTCAGCAAAATTCTGCACTGTACTCCTCCTATATAATATACTGGTAGTCCCCAGTGCCCACAATAAAGCAGTGTGAGCACAGATATATGCAGCACACTGAGCACAGATATGGAGTGTTTTTCAGGCAGACAACGTATACTGGTGGTCACTGTCAGCAAAACTCTGCACTGTACTCCTCCTATATAATACAGCTGCTCCCCAGTCCACATAATTAAGCAGTGTGAGCACAGATATACGCAGCACACTGAGCACAGCTATGGAGTGTTTTTCAGGCAGACAACGTATACTGGTGGTCACTGGTCAGCAAAACTCTGCACTGTACTCCTCCTATATAATATACTGGTGTTCCCCAGTGCCCACAATAAAGCAGTGTGAGCACAGATATATGCAGCACACTGAGCACAGATGTGGAGTGTTTTTCAGGCAGACAACGTATACTGGTGGTCACTGTCAGCAAAACTCTGCACTGTACTCCTCCTATATAATACAGCTGCTCCCCAGTCCCCACAATTAAGCAGTGTGAGCACAGATATATGCAGCACACTGAGCACAGATCTGGAGTGTTTTTCAGGCAGACAACGTATACTGGTGGTCACTGGTCAGCAAAACTCTGCACTGTACTCCTCCTATATAATATACTGGTGGTCCCCAGTGCCCACAATAAAGCAGTGTGAGCACAGATATATGCAGCACACTGAGCACAGATATGGAGTGTTTTTCAGGCAGACAACGTATACTGGTGGCAGGGCCGGCTCCAGGCATGTTCGACTAGAGCGGCCGCGCGGGGCGCCACCCTTAATGGGCGCCGCGTGCTGGCGCCGCCATAGTCATACCTGGAGCCGGCCCTGTACACTGCAGCTCTCCCCGCGGTCCCCTTTGACTGTGTGTGGATGTGTGCGCTGCGCGGCGTCTGACGTCAGATGCCGGCGCTGCGCAGCACGCATGGAGCGCTCGAGTGGCCGGGAACAGACAGTCGGTGCCCTCAGACGGCAGCACATCCCCTCCCAGCGCCGCCGCAGGTATTGTGGGGATCATCGGGCACTGTGTGGTGGCATATCTGTCACTGTGGGGTCATCTGCACTGTGGGGGCACTGGCACTGTGTGTGTGGGGGCATATCTGGCACTGTGGGGTCATCTGCACTGTGTGGGCACTGGCACTGTGTGGGGTCATATCTGCACTGTGGTGTCATATCTGAACTGTGGGGGCACTGGCACTGTGTGGGGGCATTTCTGTCACTGTGGGGGCATATCTGTCACTGTGGGGTCATCTGCACTGTGGGGGCACTGGCACTGTGTGGGGGCATATCTGTCACTGTGGGGTCATATCTGCACTGTGGGGGCATTTATGTATCTGGCACTGTGGGGGCATTTATTTATCTGGCACTGGGGGCATTTATGTATCTGGCACTGTGGGGGCATATCTGCACTGTGGGGGCATATATGCATCTGGCACTGTGAGGGCACTGGCACTGTGTGGGGTCATATCTGCACTGTGGGGGTCATATCTGCACTGTGGGGGTCTTATCTGCACTGTGGGGTCATATCTGCACTGTGGGGTCATATCTGCACTGTGGGGTCATATCTGCACTGTGGGGGCATATCTGGCACTGTGTGGGGGCATATCCGGCACTGTGTGGGGGCATATCTGTCACTGTGGGGTCATATCTGCACTGTGGGGTCATCTGCACTGTGGGGGCACTGGCACTGTGTGGGGTCATATCTGCACTGTGGGGGCACTGGCACTGTGTGGGGTCATATCTGCACTGTGGGGGCACTGGCACTGTGTGGGGGCATATCTGTCACTGTGGGGTCATATCTGCACTGTGGGGGCATTTATGTATCTGGCACTGTGGGGGCATTTATTTATCTGGCACTGGGGGCATTTATTTATCTGGCACTGTGGGGGCATATCTGCACTGTGTGGGGCATATCTGGCACTGTAGGGGCATATCTGGCAATGTGGGGGCATATATGGCACTGTGGGGGCATATCTGGCACTGTGGGGGCATATCTGGCACTGTGGGGGCATTTCTGTATTTGGCACTGTGGGGGCATTTCTGGCACTGTGGGGGCATTTCTGGTACTGTGGGGGCATTTCTGGCACACTGGGGGCATTTCTTGCGGAGCATATCTGGCACTGTAGGGGCATATCTGGCACTGTGGAGGCATTTCTGTTTCTGGCACTGTGGGGGCATTTCTGGCACACTGGGGGCATTTCTGGCACACTGGGGGCATATCTGGCACTGTGGGTGCATATCTGGCACTGTAGGGGCATATCTGGCACTGTGGGGGCATATCTGGCACTGTGGGGGCATTTCTGGCACACTGGGGGCATTTCTGGCACACTGGGGGCATTTCTGGCACTGTGGGGGAATTTCTGGCACTGTGGGGGCATATCTGGCACTGGGGGCATATCTGGCACTGTAGGGGCATTTATCTGCACTGTGGGGGCATTTATCTGGCACTGTGGGGGCATTTATCTGGCACTGTGGGGGCATATCTGGCACTGTGGGGGCATTTCTGTATCTGGCACTGTAGGGGCATTTATGTATCTGGAACTGTGGGGACATATCTGGCACTGTGGGGGCATTTATGTATCTGGCACTGTGGGGGCATTTATGTATCTGGCACTGTGGGGGCATTTATGGCACTGTGGGGGCATTTCTGTATCTGACACTGCTGGGGGGCATGTCATGTGTAGCGGGCACGGCTGGGGAGCATATCATGTAGTGTTCCCGCTAGGCGTCTGTGGCTAGGCAATGAGTCTCAGTGCTCTGCCTGGCGCAAAGTGTCTAACGTGCTCTGCCTGGCGCAAAGTGTCTAACGTGCTCTGCCTGGTGCAAAGTGTCTAACGTGCTCTGCCTGGCGCAAAGTGTCTAACGTGCTCTGCCTGGCACAAGTGTCTAACGTGCTCTGCCTGGCGCAAAGTGTCTAACGTGCTCTGCCTGGCGCAAAGTATCTAACGTGCTCTGCCTGGCGCAAAGTGTCTAACGTGCTCTGCCTGGCGCAAAGTGTCTAACGTGCTCTGCCTGGCGCAATGTGTCTAACGTGTTCTGCCTAGCGCAAAGTGTCTAACGTGCTCTGCCTGGCGCAAAGTGTCTAACGTGCTCTGCCTGGCGCAAAGTATCTAGGAGGTTCTACTGTGTGGTGTAATGCGAATTGCCACTATTATGTGGCACACGCACCTTTCCCACGAAGCAACAGCCCTAAAATTTTGCTGCGCGCCTTCGCCGCGCACTATCCATGCTTTGCCATGTAGGTAGATGAGCACCAAGCATTACAGTATGTACATCATTTTGCCCTCCTAACTTAAAAATGTGCCCTCCCTGTGATCAGCAACCTGCCCTAAAAAGTGAACACTATCATGTGTAACTGGCACTGCTGGGGGGATCATCGGGCACTGTGTGGGGGCATATCTGTCACTGTGGGGTCATCTGCACTGTGGGGGCACTGGCACTGTGTGTGGGGGCATATCTGTCACTGTGGGGTCATCTGCACTGTGGGGGCACTGGCACTGTGTGGGGGCATATCTGTCACTGTGGGGTCATATCTGCACTGTGGGGGCATTTATGTATCTGGCACTGTAGGGGCATTTATTTATCTGGCACTGGGGGCATTTATGTATATGGCACTGTGGGGGCATATCTGCACTGTGGGGGCATATATTTATCTGGCACTGTGGGGGCACTGGCACTGTGTGGGGTCGTATCTGCACTGTGGGGGTCATATCTGCACTGTGGGGGTCTTATCTGCACTGTGGGGTCATATCTGCACTGTGGGGGGCATATCTGTCACTGTGGGGTCATATCTGCACTGTGGGGTCATCTGCACTGTGGGGTCATCTGCACTGTGGGGGCACTGGCACTGTGTGGGGTCATATCTGCACTGTGGGGGCACTGGCACTGTGTGGGGGCATATCTATCACTGTGGGGTCATATCTGCACTGTGGGGGCATTTATGTATCTGGCACTGTGGGGGCATTTATTTATCTGGCACTGGGGGGCATTTATTTATCTGGCACTGTGGGGGCATATCTGCACTGTGGGGACATATCTGGCACTGTAGGGGCATATCTGGCACTGTGGGGGCATATCTGGCACTGTGGGGGCATATCTGGCACTGTTGGGGCATATCTGGCACTGTGGGGGCATATCTGGCACTGTGGGGGCATTTCTGTATCTGGCACTGTGGGGGCATTTCTGGTACTGTGGGGGCATTTCTGGTACTGTGGGGGCATTTCTGGCACACTGGCGGCATTTCTGGCACACTGGGGGCAATTCTGGCACTGTGGGGGCATATCTGGCACTGTAGGGGCATATCTGGCAATGTGGAGGCATTTCTGTTTCTGGCACTGTGGGGGCATTTCTGGCACAAAGGGGGAATTTCTGGCACACTTGGGGCATATCTGGGACTGTGGGGGCATTTCTGGCACTGTGGGGGCATATCTGGCACTGTGGGGGCATTTCTGGCACACTGGGGGCATTTCTGGCACTGTGGGGGCATTTCTGGCACTGGGGGCATATCTGGCACTGTGGGGGCATTTATCTGGCACTGTGGGGGCATTTATCTGGCACTGTGGGGGCATATCTGGCACTGTGGGGGAATTTCTGTATCTGGCACTGTAGGGGCATTTATGTATCTGGAACTGTGGGGACATATCTGGCACTGTGGGGGCATTTATGTATCTGGCACTGTGGGGGCATTTATGTATCTGGCACTGTGGGGGCATTTATGGCACTGTGGGGGCATTTCTGTATCTGACACTGCTGGGGGGCATGTCTTGAGTAGCGGGCACGGCTGGGGAGCATATCATGTAGTGTTCCCGCTAGGCATCTGTGGCTAGGTAATGAGTCTCAGTGCTCTGCCTGGCGCAAAGTGTCTAACGTGCTCTGCCTGGCGCAAAGTGTCTAACGTGCTCTGCCTGGCGCAAAGTGTCTAACGTGCTCTGCCTGGCGCAAAGTGTATAACGTGCTCTGCCTGGCGCAAAGTGTCTAACGTGCTCTGCCTGGCGCAAAGTGTCTAACGTGCTCTGCCTGGCGCAAAGTGTCTAGGAGGTTCTACCTGGTGCAGTGTGTATTAACTGCACTACTGTGTGGTGTAATGCGAATTGCCACTATTATGTGGCCACGCACCTTTCCCACGAAGCAACGGCCCTAAATTTTTGCTGCGCGCCTTCGCCGCGCACTGTCCATGCTTTGCCATGTAGGTAGATGAGCACCAAGCATTACAGTATGTACATCATTTTGCCCTCCTAACTTAAAAATGTGCCCTCCCTGTGATCAGCACCCTGCCCTAAAAAGTGAACACTATCATGTGTAGCTGGCACTGCTGGGGGGCATATTGTGTGTAGCTGGCACTGCTGGGGGGCATGTCATGTCTATCTGGCACTGCACATTGTGTATCTGACACTATACTGGAGACATTGTGTGTAAGGAACACTACTGTGGCTGTTATGTGTAAGGCTGCTAATTGTGTGCGTAGAGGGGGTGTGAAAATATATTTATTTATAGTCTAATAATATGAAGTTATGAGGCCACGTCCACTTTTCCAGAGGCCACACCCACTTTTCCTGGAGCGCGCATGGTGGGGGGGGGGGGGGCGCTTTTACATGTTCTCGCTCAGGGTACTAGTAGGCCTGGAGCCGGCCCTGACTGGTGGTCACTGTCAGCAAACCTCTGCACTGTACTCCTCCTATATAATACAGCTGCTCCCCAGTCCCCACAATTAAGCAGTGTGAGCACAGATATATGCAGCACACTGAGCACAGATATGGGGTGTTTTTCAGGCAGACAACGTATACAGGTGGTCACTGTCAGCAAAACTCTGCACTGTACTCCTCCTATATAATACAGCTGCTCCCCAGTCCCCACAATTAAGCAATAAGCACAAATATTAGTAAATGGAGAGGACGCCAGCCACGTCCTCTCCCTAACATTTCCAATGCACGAGTGAAAATGGCGGCGACGCGCGGCTGTTTATATAGAATCCGAATCTCGCGAGAATCCGACAGCGGGATGATGACGTTCGGGCGCGCTCGGGTTAACCGAGCCATACGGGAGAATCCGAGTATGCCTCGGACCCGTGTAAAATGGGTGAAGTTCGGGGGGTTCGGTTTCCGAGGAACCGAACCCGCTCATCACTATCTAAAACACAGGTTCTCAAACTCGGTCCTCAGGACCCCACACAGTGCATGTTTTCCAGGTCTCACAAAATCACTCATAAATAATTAGCTCCACCTGTGCATCTTTTAAAATGGGTTAGTGAGTGATCTGGAAAATGTGAACTGTGTGGGGTCCTGAGGACCGAGTTTGAGAACCACTGGTCTAAAATGTTTTCTTGCATTGTTGTCCTGTATTTTATAGATACATGCAATTTTTTTCCCCTAAGCATTTTATTTTGTCAGGTAAAAAAATAAAAGTGAAATGCTGTATTTGGCAGCCAAACTGTATAAAACTGTATAGAGATTTGTGGAGAATGACTGACATGTAGCTGAACTGGTTTCCTTTATAAAACATGAATGACCTGGTAATTATAGCTTTCAGTACTGAGTCCCGCTATGTTTTATATTTTACAGTGTTAAAAATAATTTCTTGGCATAATGTGTTTTGCTTTACAAATATTCACTAAACTAAACTAAACTAAGAGTAATAAACCTCACACGTCAGATGCATCCACGCGCCACTCAAGCACACTTATCTTATAAAATAAAGACACAACAACTGTAATTGGCGTGAAAGGGGTCAGCTTTTATTTTTCTGACTGATAGGGAGGCCTATGAAATACTAAGACTAAAATGCAGACTTCCCTCTCTAACTAAGGTGGCGGGGAGAAGAACGGTTAAGCATGATAAACGTAACATGGGTGATCAATGTTATAATACAGAAAAACAAGCAATAAAAAACATATGTGTGAGGGAGCCTTCTGCCCCAGATGTTCCGGGATCGGCCTCCTGCCTCCATCCCAGACATCGAAAATCAAAAATCCAAGGACAGGGGTCGGCCTTCTGCCACTACCGCTGCCCCACCAACAGTTGCAGGGACGGAGGTACGCTCCGCCCCTACATGGTAAAAAATTGGGCCACCGGCCCCGCCATCCACATATGTTTATACCAGTTATATGGACCCACTTGGTAAAGCGATGCCCGTAAACTAATTATAAAACTATAAAATTTACCTAAAAGTACACCCAAACTTACTAACCTTGAACTCATAATTAAAATTAAGTAACCGTTCAGAAACCGGCCAACTGCCAGGTTACCAACCTGCCACCGCCACCTACTCCGAAAAGACTAACTAAAGGGACCTAAAAAGCAGAACAAAACTAACTAAAAGAGACATAAAAGTAGAATACGGACTAATGCAACGAAACCCAAGAAAACTACCTAAAGGTACCTAAGAATGTGAATAAGGTCCCCCAAGAAGATCAGCATACCAGCCGGCCGCGGGTACCAAATCGGCCAACTGCCGCCCGGAGCCAGTCCCGCAGGCCGTCCCCAGCGGAGGCCTCTACGCCCCCACCAGCGCACAGCCCGCAGCTTTGGCCGGGCCAGCCCAGACACGAACAGCCCGTAGATGTATGAATGGCCGTCAAATCATATAAAGTGCGGACCTAACCGCCATCCTGCAAAAGAAGGGTTTGACGCAGGTTAATAAACAAAATAAATATAGTATGAGTAGTAGATGGGCAACCTAACTGCGTCCCTAACGGGGAGGGGGTTTTGGGGGGAAGGGTCGCCCAATTTGACTTGAGGCAAAACACAAAACTTCGTTAGCCGGCAAAAGCCGTAATTAAAACCAACGATAAAACAAAAATTCCTCAATGCCCCCGCAATCGCGAAGTGCAACTGCGACGAGCGGCTAGTCCTCAAAGGGGCGCACTGGGAGGAAAAAGCCTGATATAGCGTATGACTGCACCAGACCTCCACCTACTCAGTGCCCGGACTTCGACTTCGGACCAACCTGCCGCAGCGGCTGCTGACGCAGCGCCGATGCGGAAAGAGTGAGTCCCAGTGTCGGCCGGAGATAGACCCAGGTACAAAAGACAACGCTCCAAAACCGACCGGGAGTGATATCTGTACAACGGGGAACCGTCCCGATGGACGAGCCACCCGGTGGGCGTTGGAGGCCGAAGGGACGAATAAGCCCTGGCCGCGGCCACTGGACAAATGCCCCGCGCATGACCCTGACCCATTCGAACCCACTGCCCCCTGCCGACTACGTCCGTCTTGCAGCGCTGAATCCGACACCACAAACCGTCGGGGCATACGACGACGCGGGCCGCCAGCATGGGTGAGGCTGAAGTCCGAGAGACGGACCCCAGCTCACCCACCCTGAGCGCACCGTGGAAGGCCATCGTAAAGGCCGCCAAGAAGAGGCGAACCTCGTATCCCCATATCGTACCCCCGTATCCTTGTATTGTGAGCACTGGATCCTACACCCCAAACCTTCGGGACGTACGTCGATGGCCTTTATTGACTGAAAGGAAGGCCTGTTAAATCTAAACTTGGATGAAAAAACTCCCTGGCTAACTAAGGGACGGTTGAAAATATTTATCACACATAGCAGAAAGCTCAGGAAAGCTCAGGAAAATAAAATATCTCAAAATCATAATTGAAATAATAACCTAAATGTTGGAGGGCCGTCTGCCCCGATGTTCTGGGATCGGCCTTCTGCCATCCCTAAGGGCCTGCTACCCAGATGTTATGGGATCGGCCTTCTGCCACCATCCCTGAGGGCCTGCTACCCAGAGGTTATGGGACACCTAGCAGGAAGCAGACAGCTCAGGAAAATAAAATATCTCAAAATCATAATTGAAATAATAACCTAAATGTTGGAGGGCCATCTGCCCCGATGTTCAGGGATCGGCCTTCTGCCACCATCCCTAAGGACCTGCTACCCAGATGTTATGGGATCGACCTTCTGCCACTATCCCTGAGGGCCTGCTACCCAGATGTTATGGGATCGGCCTTCTGCCACTATCCCTGAGGGCCTGCTACCCAGATGTCATGGGATCGGCCGTCCGCCACCATCCCAGACATCCCGAATCCAATGCAACTATGGGCCGTCTGCCTTGTGAGGGGTCTTACCCACTATGGCCCTTCTCCAGAAGGCAGCGATTCGGCCAGATAAGCCATAAAAGTTGCAGGAGACAAAGACCTGTGGGCTAAATCCTCCAATCCGCACACAGAAGCAGGACGGAAGTCCCCTTGGATTAGAGCTGCAGGAGCTAACTGCCAAAACCACTGCCAATCGCCGCGAGAAAGGGTATCATCAATTTCGTTGCGCTCGGCCGGGACATGCTTGTCTCGCAACGTAATGTTGGTCACCCAGGTGGACTCCTGCCTAATGATGGCAAAAAACCATGCCCAAATTGTCGCACCAGAAGACCACCTGTTTGTTACGCAGGGCATAGCGCCAGAGCGCCACTGCGCCCAGTATGGGAAAAATATCCAGCAACAGCAAGAATCACAAGCACCAGAGGCATCCGTGAAAAGCTCCAGAGAGGAGGTGAAACGAAATAGCACTCCGTCCCAAATACGTAAATCCCTCGAGCGCTAAACTAAGAAAATGATGAGGGCGTCTAATCCCAACTGTCGCCCGTTCCAATTTCCCACCGAAAAAACTCTACCCATTGGGATAACCTTCCAAGCAAAAAGAAACAGGCCTAAGAAGGATTGCGCCTGTTGTAGAGTAAGCTTGTCCGCGGTAAGCTCATAGAGGAAACCATCGGGAAGACGCAACACCATGTCCCCAAGGAGCCTTCAGAAACCACCGACCGTATCCATCTGAATCTCGAGGTAAACGGAGGGACCCTGCCAATGGCCACCGCAGCAAGACGATGCAGCGAACAGAGCCAGGTGGGCCGAGCAAAAGAAAATTCATCCAGGTAGTGCGACATACCCCGCTCGCCTGTCGCCTGCTGCTGACCCCAGCGGAGGAAAGAATTGAACCTTGCAAAGTCAGCGCACGAGAGAGAAAAAACCCCACATGGAGGCAGCAATGGATGTATTAGCCATCATCCAGTTGAAAACCCATAAATCGAAAGGCGAAAGGGTGCAGCGGGAGGAGCGAAATGCTGACGCGATGTCCAATTCACACATCACCGCCCCCGGACCAAACTACCGAATGGCATCTATGGCCGAATCAAACTTACAGATAGGTAAATGATAATAGGGATAGCCTCATTAAACCGATGACCCGAGAGGACAGGAAAGATGTATGAGAAAGCCTATCATCCCGGCCCACGACAATGCAGCCGCAACCTTCTGCCGGAGCACGCCCGGATTCGTGTACTGGGGCAGTCCTTGATCCCGTGGCCTCCGCCACAGCTGATACAGGAGTGACGAATGCGACACCGCTGCCCCAAACCGCATTGGGCAGGATTGAAAGCGAAGAAATGACCATGGCCCCGCGCGCAATGAACCCCCTCAAAAGCTGGCAGAATGAGAGGCAGGTCGTGGAACCCGTCATTCCTGCTGTACCGGCTGGACCCTGAGGCAGCTCCGAGCACAATACCACATACTTTTTACAGAAGGTATAGATCTGCCGCCCATGCTGTTTGCGCCGGAAGTCTTAGTAGTAACGCCGCCAAGTATGGTCAGCACGTGTATAAGGAATTGAAGCGCACAATGTTCATGTGCTCGTCCGGGCGCGACTCTAAGTAACACGCCGCAAAGATCAACATGCAGCTAACTCAAGTCGGGTAGGAGCGCAAAGCGTCCTTGCTGTCCCGGCCCTCTTTTCTTAGCTGAAAGTAGGGCTCTGCGCTCGTCACTAGTAAGAGCGAAAATATTTACATATTGGCCCTTACGGATACGGTCTCGGACCCGGGGCCTGAGTCCGCGTTGCACGGCCGTATTAGCGCGGTGCACGGTGTCCGATTCCACCGAGACTTGGGAGGCGGACGAGGTTGAATACCGACGCTCGCGCCGTCTGTGACGCTTAACCCTGTGCAAGCCACCGTCGGAGGAGGACAGATCCTCCGAGGACGTGGAAGCAAGGGTAGAGTCCGTGTCCCAACGCCTCGGCTGTGTCTGCTGCGCTTGCTGGAAACCTTACGCGCACCTCTGTCTGCGCTAGAGGAGCTGGAGTGAGTACCCGTTCCCAAGCCGCTATGGGGTATAACCGCACTCCCCCTGGACCAGTCGGGGTCCGATGAAGACTCACCTGCACGAGAGGGAACACCATCCGTCCCGACGGCCACCGAATGACTCGAGTATGCACCGGCAGACTCCATTCCGAAAACGACTTCCGTGGCTGGGGAGGCAAAAGATACATCATTCCCCAGCTCCCCCACCGGACCCGCAACCGCCGGGAGCGAGGCAGGTGAGGGAACCGTCGCGCCCGGGGACAGAAGCGGGGTAAGAGACCGCGCAATGCCATCCGCCAAAGAAAAACAGCGGCCCGCCCTAGTCCCCCGGGTACGGAGGATAACGAGGGCACCACCACCGACCCAACAGCTGCACAAATGGCGGACAGAACGGTGACGTCCACCAAGGGTGCAGCCGCAGTGGCAGGCATAGGACAATCAGAGACACCACGCAAGTCGTGCGCCCCATGGGAGGTTGGGAGCAAGGACCCGTACGATCCCTTACTATCGGGCATCATGGTACAGCCGTCCCGCTGCGTGGAACCTCGCGCAAACCGCCAGCGCCGCGACCTCCTCCTATCCCGAGCATTGGCCGCAGGACGAGAAAAACGGAGAGTCGTCACTACTGGAAGGAGGCAGCGCGACGTCGGAATGAACGCCGTCCGCAGCGACGTCGGCAGGTGACGACAGGACGAGGGGAGGGGAAGAACGGTCGCCCTCCACCGCCGGCCGCCGCCCCCTGAGTGACCCCGGGAGGAGTCGCTCGGCCACGGGCAGCGGCAGCAGCGCCAGTCGCCATCCGAGTCGATCCGGGAGGGGCAGGCGCTACGGGGCCATCCACCGCAGGAGAGGCCAGAAGGGCCGCCCCGCCGCAGGCGGAAGCAGAACGCCCCATTCTAGCCATCCCTGCCCTATCTGCAACAGGCAACAGGGGATGGGCCGCAGCAGAGCGGGGGCGACGCACCGCTCTGTCAGGGGAGGGCGCAGGTCGGATCTGACCGGCCGAGGGGGAGAGCCGGCCAGATGGGTCAGGCATCATCTGGACCCCCCAGCTGGCAGGATGAAATAGCAGCACGCGCGCGCTGCCTAGACTGCGTTTGTCTGGCAGCCGCGCGACCCCCACGTCCGCCCATTAACCCCCCTGGTGACAGTGGCTGGGTGCTGCCCCCCCTGGTGGCCGCAATCAGCCGATCCGCGGGCCGGGGAGCTCCGTCCCGGCCCCACGTGATCGGAGCTGCGGCGGGTGGCGCCTAATGACGGGCTCAGGGACGGCAGAGCACCGTCCCTGGCATGCCGCCGCGTGCGCCCTCAATCCCCCTGCGCTCCGTCCCCCGCCGCGGCTAGCAGCGGGGACGGAGAGCACACTCGCGGGGGAGCACGAGCGGGCGCAGCCCGGACCTCACTGGCAGCCGCAGCAGGCACTCCCCGTGCTGGCTGGACATCAGAGGCGTCCAGGAGCCGGGCGGGGAGGGCAGCGGTGCGGCTGAGGATTCCACCGAGACCGGATTCTGGCTGCCATAGAGCCCGGACCTCATTCAGGATCCTCCAATCCCGACACACAGAGGACAAAGGATAGGAAGGGGAAATATAGTAAAAAAAAGGTAGAGGGGATAGATAAGGGCAAGGAACAGAGGAGAGGGAGTAAAAGAAGAAGAAAGGGATATTTTAGAAGTATGATAAAGAATAAAGGTATAGGATATATTAAATGGGAGCAATACTTGCAGACCTCATGAGAAGAGCTGAAAAGAGGGAGGAAGTACCATGTCAGCAGCCTATATGTATGACAGGCCAACCCCTATACATGATCCAGCCAATCAGCCCCTCGGACCCTCTCTCCACGTTCCTCCCACCACAAAACATTAACCCCTTCCAAGCCAAGGTGATGCACTGAGTGGCGCTGAGGAAGTCCCGACGGTTCGTTTATGCTGCTATGGTCACAGTATGTTCCCTACGAAGTCTTTCTAATATATATATTTTTAAGGCTATTGGATAAACCTAGAGATGATTTTTTTTTATCACAAACATTTTCCATTTTGACCTTATTTCATTCTGAACTTTGCTTATTGCTTTTCTTGCACTACGTAGGCCTTTGACCTATTAATGGTAAATAATAAAGACAGGTGCACAGGGCTATAACAAACCTGTTTTTTCCCTAAAATTAGATCAAGTCAGCTAGGTAAGAGATTACCTACTGTTGTAAACAGAATATCTAGAAAGGAAATTAGGAAACAACCCAATGAGATAAAGACAAATATGGTCTACAACTTCTTTTGTGAACGTGTTTAATAAAGTACAGATGTGTCCTCTATAAATTATTTCTGCTGTTGCACCAAACAGCCCCTCTTGGTGCTTCTGCTCCCGTGAGACTCTGCTAGCTTCAGACATCTTTTTTGCACTTTTTTTTTTTAAATGATTCTTAGTCTCAACACAGTGTGACTAAGACCCACCAGGAGACTGTGCTGATTAATTTGATACTGTACTGTATATCATACTTGCATATCTGTGTGCGACTAAAGGTGGGTACACACTGGCCGATATATCGGCCGTTCTCTTGAACGGCCGATATATCGCGGGTCCGTCGGCCAGTGTGTTCGGCCAATACGTCTGTGAACTCCGTCGTTCACAGACGTATCACGTCGGCCCCGCTGCACACACTACCGATATATTGGCACGTCGCTGTGTGTGTACGGGCAGTCGGCCGACCGCCCGTACACATGCTGCGGCGGCCGGCGGTGATTGTGTACACGCCCACCAGGTTCATGACGTCAGTCCCCGACGGATCTGGCAGCGTGTATGCACAGCACACTGCACAATCCGTCCATAGATATATCTGCCGATCAATTGATCGGCAGATATTTCTACCAATGTGTACCCACTGTAAGTCTTTGAATCTGAATACAAAGTACTATCATGCAGCGGCCATGGCTTATTTCCATGCCAAGTTCCATTGTGCTTCATATACAGTCTGAGTCACACACAGACATACAAGTACTGCATATCAGATTAATCAGCACAGTCTCCACAGTCATCCCTTTGCAACTAAGATGCATTTTTGCCAATAAAAGGCACCCGATCACAAGACCTGTCGTCTCACTACCGCCAGGCATCTCACGCTGATTGGTGTTTTGAGGCTAGATGTATAAGGACACATCTGTATAATCTTGAGCTTCGCAGATATGTAGATTTGTACTATGGGCCTTATTAAGGTTTGTTAGCAAACCAAAAAAGTTAGCAGTTGGGCAAAACCATGTTGTACTGCAGGTGGGGCAGATGTAAAATGTGCAGAGAGATTTTGATTTGGGTGGGGTATGCTGAAACTGAAATCTAAATTGCAGTGTAGGAATTAAGCCAATATTTACCATGCACAGAAACAACATAACCCGCCCAAATCTAAAACTCTCTGCATATGTTACATCTGCCCCACCTGCAGTGCAACATGGTTTTGCCCAATTACTAACTTTTTTGGTTTGCTAATAAACTTATAATAACATTATAGCAAATTACTATTACCTATAAAAAATTAAACTATATGAGAAATGAACCCCTGTGTTTTAGTTTTAGTACTAAATCATTGTTATGTTTTGGTAAAGCTACCCTCAGTTGTTTTAGTTTTGGTTTTAGTTTTGTATTTCTTTATAAGTTGATAAAAATAGGATTTTAATACCTGCCGGTAAATCCTTTTCTCTTAGTCCGTAGAGGATGCTGCGCGGTACCTCAGACAAAGTCTTCTGCCGTCACTGAAGTCTTCTGTTCTTCATTTACTCACCCGGCTTCTTTCTTCTGGCTCTGTAAGGGGGGTGACGGCGCGGCTCCGGGAACGAGCAGCTAGGCGTACCAAGTGATCAGACCCTCTGGAGCTAAATGTGTCCAGTAGCCTAAGAAGCAGAGCCTTTGAACTCAGAGAATTAAGTCTGCTTCTCTCCCCTCAGTCCCACGATGCAGGGAGACTGTTGCCATGCAGAGCTCCCTGAAAATAATAAACCTAACATAAAGTCTTTTCCAAGAAACTCAGTAGAGCTCCTCAGTGTGTGACCAGTCTCTCTGGGCACAGAATCTAACTGGAGTCTGGAGGAGGGGCATAGAGGGAGGAGCCAGTTCACACCACGTTTAAAGTCTTAAAGTGCCCATGTCTCCTGGGGATCCCGTCTATACCCCATGGTTCTTAAAGAATCCCCAGCATCCTCTAGGACATATGAGAAAAACAACTAAAATAAGGTAATTTTTTTAGCTGTTTTTGTTTCTATAGTATTATTAACATCATAATATAAATTTCCAGTCAATTTTGACCACCTGACAGCTCACTATATTGTTTTTGCCAATAGTGGCCAAAGGCTGCAGTGAGCTGCCTTGCTAAACTAAGTGACAGAGCAGTGGCACAAACAGGTGGCAGTTTAAAAGAATATACCTGTAGCATATCTATTAAAAATCAGCAGTGGCAGACATAATTGCAGTTTAATATACAGTACAACCCTATCTAATGTTTTCATTAATCAAGAACTAATAGAGTAAAAGTAAATGCTTAGTAGAAAATATATTACCAGCAATCTTCTCCAAGCAGCAAATCACAGGCCACAGGTTAGTGCAGGTGATTGCTCCCAGAACAACCTTTTGCAGAAAACTAGATTTCCATCAAACTGACGCCAAACAGCAAATCACAGCCCCAGGGCCAGTACAGGTGTCTGGAGGTGGAATATTTAGTGGAAGGTAAAGCATATTTAGAGGAAGGTAAAGCATTCATTACGATAAGGACTAGTAAATATGAAACATGGAACAAATAATTAAAAAACAAGCTTCCAATTGTGAGTTTTCAAATGCTAACTGAATCCAAACAGCAAATCACAGGCCTCAGGCCAGTAGAGGTGATTGCTGCCAGAGCAAAATCTAGTAGACAAACGTAAGCGCCGTTCAAACGGGGAGAATTGTCCTGGAGATGTGTGCTGAGCAATCTAGCACAGACAGCTCAGCACACATCTCTCAAGCTCAGCAAACAGCGCGATGTGTGAGCCGTGTGCTGAGCGAGGAGGGGGGGGGGGGGGGACACGCTAATTTCTCCCAGTGAAGTGAGCAATCTCACTAGATTAGGCATACATGCATGCACAATCTAGAGCCGTCGATAGCAACGCGCGGGGCAGCGCATCGCTGTCGCCGGCACCCCTACACACGGAGCGACGTTTGCTTAATTTCTAAGCAATCTAGTCAGATTGCTTAGAAAGTACGTAAATATCGCTCCATGTGTACCCCAGTTTACTCCAAACAGCAATTCACAGACTCAATGCCAGTACATATGATTGGAAATGGAGTAATTAGTGGATGGTAAAACATTGATTACTGTAAGGAAAAGTCAATCTGTAAAATGGTCCAAATTATTTTAAACTAAGTAATGTTCTTGATGTCCAGAGGTGACTTACCTTGTATGGTGGGTTTGGCAGCTCCAGCTCCCATATCTGGCGGTGATGTAAAGATGAATTATGACTGTTCCAGTAGAAAGTAGTGGCGGTAACCCTAATCCTGATCACTCCCCCCCCTTCAGTTACTAACCTCAAACCCCCCTCACACAGCCTAATCCTATCCCTCCCATCCCATAGACTAACCCTAACCCTCTTTTCTCTGCAGAATGTGGAGAGTTCACAATGCTGACATCATAGTTGTGAACATTGTGATGTCAATATTATGGTTGTTGACATTTTGAATGTTGACATGGTGACTGCACATGCTGTATGCAAAAGTACACATAGTCTGGGCTATTAATGGTCATAGTGTTTATTCACATAGTCTAGGACGAATAAGAACATGCATCTTTTGGTGCACACATTTACAAATCAGGCAAATTAATTTTCATATCTCAGTACATCAGTAACTGGTAAATTCATTGATTGATTGAAAGAAGTATTCATATTTTAATGCAATTATTTTATCTATCTTTCTCAATATGAAACCAATTTTAAGTATATTTACTGAGGCAGACATATTTTATTTATAACTTTACAAACTCTATCCAACAGACTATTTAATATGTTAGGATAAAGCTGAGGGATTATATTCTACACTGTTGATGTTTTCAGAATTTTTATATATTTTATTGTAAATGGAATCCAAGAATATACTAGTATTCTCCCATGCGCTTTCATGCGCATAGCATTAGAAGCTAGGATACATGTCTTTGTTGCACAGCTTCACCAGACAGTCAAATGCATCACATTTCTGTACTAAATGACTTCTGACATCCAATTTAGGACCCAAAATAGCCTGTAGTGTAACTATCCAAAAGTAATAGCTGTGAGGCAGCAGGGTAGTCAGTTTTATGCAATGTATTCTCAGAGCTGTTTTATAGCAGACAAGTTGGCCAAAATATTGAATATTCTTTGTAAAACATACTATACCAGAATGTAAGCCCTTTATGTGTATGTGCTAACAAATACAATACAATTATAATACAAATAATGAAATAATTAAATAATTAAAATACAGTTAATTTCATTATATAAGAATATATGGATAGGACCACTTGTTTAAACATACAGTATACTAATGCCTTACTGTTGGAATATACAGACTGTTGCTACAGAGTTGTCACTAGTCTTGGTGACACTCTGTGCGGGGGAAAAGGGGGAATGGCCTCGTGGGTAAGGGTCGTGACCTCACATGTAAGGGGTGCGGCCTCTCAGCACGAACTCCTGTTTCATCACTCCGGGGGTCCCGGAGATGCAGGTTGTTCCCGGGGACCAATGTGAGTGTAGTGCTGGCTCCTACACAGACGGTGTGCTGCCCATAATATACCACAAAGTGAGTCGGCACTTGGCGGATGACACCTTGGTGTGGGCTGCACCCTTATTGTGACATCACTGTGTGGCCATCTTGTTTAGGAAATGAAGCATCCTTGAAGAAGCCAACATGGAGACTGCACAGAAGCGTTCTCTGGCTTCATCACACATACTGTCACTCAGAAATCTAGATATGTCTATTGCTTTGATTTCTTCCACAATGTGTATCACACAGATTTTGTATTTTATTCATTGCAATATGTGAACTCACATCCATGGTTTTTACAGTTTATTTGGAGAGTTCAGACTCCCTATGACTTTCTTATAAAATGTGTTTAAATCTCTCTGGCAACCTGGCTCTGCCTTTAAACTAATTGACCCTTTTAATCTAGTGAGTGACTAGCTTGCTGGAATTGCACCACTCCTGCAAATGTTGTGCTATTACATTTGGCCCAAAGGAATGTATAAACAGATATATCAGGTTTTGAATAACTCACATTTAAGGCCTGATAGTGATGTGGGAGAAAAGCAAAAAAACAAAAACTCTGCACTTGGGCTAAACCATGTTGCAGTGCAGTTGTGACAGATTTCAAATGTGCAGAGATTAAGATGTGCGAGAGGTGTGTGCAAATTTAAATCTAAATTGCTGTGTAAAAATAAAGCTATACAGCATTTTTAGGCTACATGCAAAATCAGCCTCTGTTCACCCCACATGCAAAAATAAATAAAACTGTATCGATTCTCAGAAATGTATTCATAGTGGCTGGACCAACTAAAAGCCCACCCAAATAATTACAGACAATTTTAATCTACTCAAGAAATGCACAGTTATTGTTGTCTTTATGGACCATTACTTCTCACTGTTAAGGCTATATTTACTAATACCTAGGCATTTAAAAGAGCAATAATCTAAAATGCTAAATCCATTGGGTCATGCATTTAATATTATTATCGCTTCAATGGCAAATACTTTGACAAGTGATGGTTTTGTACAGCTGCTGTTTAATAAACGTACCCGCAAGATTCAGAATTAGATTACACTGCAGCGTGCTGACTTTTTGCAAACTTTACACACTCAGTAGTGATGTTTCTGAATGTTTTTTTTCTTTACAGTTACTTGTTTTTGTACATAATTCCAGCAGTTCTTTAATAAAGCAGTTGGTCTATTAAGTGATGTTATTTTTCATTAATTTGTTTGAAATATTTTGAAACCCCCCCCCCCCATTTTCTACTTGTGTTAAGCATATGTGGACCCAAATATGTTGCACACATGCAATGATTCACTTATAATAATTCTGTTTTCAATCTAAAATGTAGCAACGACAATGAAATGCAACAAAAATATTTTTTTTATTAAAAGGAAAGCTGCTGTGATTCTGATTATATCTGAATAGACTATATAACTTTCTGAACATAATAAAATGTGCAGCAGAGCAAAATGAGAGAAATAAATATATAAGTTATAAAGCACATTACCTGTCTCTAGCTTGCTGCAAGCAACGAACCTTGCCAAACCAAGTCAAGATCCCTGGAAATGCCATGCCACTTCTTGTCGCACCGTATATAGTTTTATATGATATTTGTAGCCTATCACCACGTTGCCCTTCACAGTGACATACACAAGTTTATTCTCTTGTATAAAATGTGGACTGTACTTTTCCAGCAATATACTGAATGCACTATAAAACACAATAATGAGAATGCAATATTTTTAACATTATATATTATATGATGTATAAAACTACTAAAAATTGAGCATACTGCACACTACATGCCAGATATTTGTTTGAAAATAAACTGTCCCATTAAAATAATGCTGACTGACTTTAGAAGGACAACAACAGTATGTTTTGGGTCAGAAGGGACATCGGCTGAGATGAGTTTAAAAATGATAAATATCTAACTTTTTGGAAGATTCTATGATGTTAGTAGGTGTCAGTGGTGTGAAATGGAGGTTAGTCTACAAAGCAGGGATTAGCTCATTAACTGGTAAAAAGCATGTGCAAAGTAACACAGGGTTAAACAGTGTGCAGCAGGTACAGAATACATCCAGGAATGATGGGGTTAATACTGGTTTGCATAGTGTGCTTATATGCACACAGACAGAGGTGGCAGTTGGATGTATAATATATACGTATAGTAGTGGTGACAAAGTGGTATTGTCGGGGTCTCCAGCAGTGGCACACAGTCTCTGTTATAGGACAGACTCAGTGGAACATTCACAATAGAATGGAGGAGAAGAGAAGATGCACAGACAGCAGTGCATCCGCAATAGCACACTTGCCTAGATAGGAGGTCATTCCTCCGTAGGCCCTAGGTCTACTACCCAGTGAAAAAGCAGACAGCTGTATCTATAATGGGTGCAATGTGTGGTGCACACTGGGTCCAGGGGGCCCACACTGCACACCCTGCACCCATTTTTAAATACTCGCCTCTTCAGAATCCCCTACTGGTGGCAGCATCCCTCAAGTAAATGGTGCTGCATCCATTTTACTGGAGATGGCCATCACACCATTTCCCCTGATATTTGCGCATGTGCAATAGAGTCTGTGCCCCTCTTGTGCTCAGACTCTATTGCGCTGATAGGCTCCAGCTACAGAGGATGGGGTCCAGATGGAGGAGATTGCACATTGGCCTCCTCCTCTGTTAATATGTCCTTGCTTCCAGCCCCTCCCCCACCCTCAATGTTGTCTATGGTTACATAATAGTAACATAATGTGGAACACATTTTGGATGTCTCACCTGTAACCAAAAAACACAGCGTGATATGCAAAACAAAATATAGCATAACACATCAACATTTCAAATGCATTTTTGTAGAAAGGCATTAAGTACATGTGACCGAAGACCTTTATTTAAATTGTAAGCACTGCAGTATTTTCCTCACTTGTTACATAAATCACTATGACAGAGGTGCTATCTACCAGTTCCTTAATGAAATGGTGACTTATGGCAATTTGCTTAAAACTACCATGTTGTTTGGTGCTGGCAGATACAAACAAGCTCAGTCATACATAGGATCAATTAGATAGGAAGGGGTATATTTACTAAAGCTTCTAAAACAAAGAATTGGTGATGTTCCCCATAACAACCAATCAGATGTTGTCTATCATTTCACTGTTGCCTTTTACAAAATGATAGACAGCATCTGATCACCAATTCTCTGTTTTAGAAGCTTTAGCAACTTTAAACTGAAGTCTCAGTATGCTTCAGCCCCTGAAGAAAATCACCTATTACAGTAATTGATTAAAATGATAATTAGATGGACCGGGCTTGTGCGAAAACATCAGAGAGAAGCAGCTCACAGATATTCAATGTAAGTTCAGTACAGTAAGGATTTCAAGCTGTAAGTCAATCACACTTCTAAGAATACCTACTGTATATGTATCTTTGAGCAATGAATAAACTTGGTAATGGTTCAGTATGAATTTCCGATGGACAACCGTCGGTCAGAATCCCGACAGTTGCATCCTGTCCATCAGAATCATGACAGCCCCGTCTAAAGTACCTGAATCTTGACAGCCCCCTCTAAAGTACCCTCTAAAGTACCTTAACCCTCCCCTGCCCCTTCCCTAACCTTCCCTCTTGGGTGCCTAAACCCAACCCTCCCCGGCAGGGCTGGTGCTAGGGTGTTCAGCGCCCCCCTGCAAATGATAAATTTGGGTAAATAAAAGGGTGTGGTCTCACAAGGAAGGGGCGTGGTCACACAATAGTACCCTAATTTCAAATTACACCACAAAGTAGCACAATCTTATTCACATTGCACAAGTAGTAGTGCCACTTATACACATAATGCCAAGAGCAGTAGCACCGCTAATACACATAATGCCTAACAGTGCCACTGATACAGTACATGACAACCCCAGTAGTAGCGCCGCTGGTACATGATGCCTCCAGTAGTAGCGCCGCTGATACATGATGTCCCAACGGTAGCGCTGCTGATACAAGACACCCCCAGCGGTAGTGCAGCTGATACATGATGTCTCCAGTAGTAGCACAGATGATACATGATGTCCCCAGTAGTAGCGCTGCTGATACATGCTGTCCCCAGTAGTAGCACCGATGATACATGACATCCCTAGTAATAATGCTGCTGATACATGACATCCCCAGTAGTAGCGCCGCTGGTACACGATGCCCCCAGTAGTAGCACCGCTGATGCATGACGTCCCAATGGTAGCGCTGCTGCTACATGACACCCCCAGCAGTAGTGCAGCTGATACATGATGCCCCCGCAGTAGAGCCGCTGATACATTACGCCCCCAGCATTAGCACCACTTATACTTGACGCCCCCAACAGTAGTGCCGCTTAAAGGTATATTAAGGGATCGTATACTACAGTACTTGGATACCTTTAAGGTTATTAATAGGAATGAACATGGTTTTGTGAAGGACAGGTCATGTCAAACTAACTTAATAAGCTTCTACGAGAAAGTGAGCGATAATCTTGGTCAGGGTAAAGCAGTGGATGTGGTCTTTTTGGACTTTGCTAAGGCCTTTGACTTAGTGCCACATAAGATACTAATTTTCAAATTGAGAGAGCTTGGGGTAGGAAACACTATTTGTACTTGGGGGAGTAATTGGCTGTACAACAGGGAACAGAGGCCCTCATTCCGAGTTGATCGCTCGCTAGCAACTTTTTGCAGCGCTGTGATCAGATAGTTGCTGCCTATGGGGGAGTGTATTTTCGCTTTGCAAGTGTGCGAACGCTTTTGCAGCTGACGGCACAATTTTTTTTTTGCAGTTTCTGAGCAGCTCTGGACTTAATCGCTGCGATCACTTCAGTATTTTTGGTCCCGGAATTGACGCTTGGACATGCCTGCATTTTTCCAAACACTCCCAGAAAACGGTCAGTTGATACCCACAAACGCCCTCTTTCTGTCAGTCACCTTGCTATCGGCTGTGCGAATGGATTCTTCATTAAATCCATCGCCCAGCACCGATCCTCTTTGTACCCGTACGACATGCCTGCACATTGCGGTGCATACGCATGCGCAGTTTTGCCGATATTTAACCAGATCGCATCGCTGCAAGAAGTTGCTAGCGAGTGATCAACTTGGAATGACTCCCAGAGAGTGGTGATAATGGGATGTTCTCTGAATGGGCCTCAGTGCTTAGTGGAATACCGCAGGGTTCAGTACTCGGGCCATTGCTATTTAAACATATTCGTTATTGACATAAGAGTGGGCCAAGAAAGAACAGTGTCAATATTCACAGACAATACTAAATTGTGTCGAGTAATAAATTCAGACAAGGATGTTGAGTCTCTACGGAATAATTTAGCCAGGCTGGAGGTTTGGGCAGACAAATGGAGAATGAGGTTCAATATAGAAAAATGTAAAGTTAAGCACTTTGGTAGGAAGAACAATTGGGCAGCCTATAAATTAAATGGGGAAAATGTAGGAATAACGGTAGTTGAAAAGGATTTGGGTGTGCTCATCGATAATAGACTTACTAGCAGTATACAATGTCAAAATGCAGTAACAAAAGCAAATAATGTGTTAGCATGCATAAAACGGGGAATGGAGACAAGGGATGAGAGTATAATCCTGCCACTGTATAAATCATTGGTACGGCCACACCTGAAATATTGTGTACAGTTCTGGGCACCGCACTATAAAAAACGATATCTTGGAACTCGAAAGGGTTCAGAGGTGAGCCACCAAACTGATCAAGGGGTTAGAGGCACTGAATTATGAGGAAAAACTTACAAGGTTAGATATGTTTACACTGGAAAAGAGGCAGCTCAGAAGGGACACTATTAATATTTATAAATACATTAAGGGACAATACAATGACTTATCAGACGATCTGTTTATCAAAAAAAAACACTACACAGGACACAAGGACACACCCTGAGGATTGAAGTTTTTTTTTTATACCCAACGTAGGAAAGGGTTCTTCGCAGTAAGAGCAGTAAGGACTTGGAATTCTCTACCAGAGGCGGTAGTAATGGTGGACTCACTAAATAAGTTTAAAAATGGATTAGATAATTTCCTAAATGTAAGAAATATCCAAGGTTACAGCATCTAAATGATATATAATTTTATAATACAGGTTGAATTCGATGGACAGTTTGTCTTTTTTCGACCTCACCAACTATGTAACTATGTTATACATAACGCCCCCAGCAGTAGCTCCACTTATACGTAACGTCCCCCGGCAGTAGTGCAATTTATTCATAACACACCCAGCAGTATATTATTATGCCCAACCAGCACGCACCCCCCCCCACACACACACACACACACACACACACATATGCATACTCACTCAGAAACACATACAAACACATATACACACACAAACATACACTTTCTCACTCACTCTCACTCTACTTACCTATCACAGGCTGGCTCACTGGGTCTGGAGCAGCACCACGTCCT
This sequence comes from Pseudophryne corroboree, assembly GCF_028390025.1. Lineage (NCBI taxonomy): Eukaryota > Metazoa > Chordata > Amphibia > Anura > Myobatrachidae > Pseudophryne > Pseudophryne corroboree. Next base: position 931,174,430 of record NC_086444.1, on the reverse strand, counting down.
CATCTACAGCAGTCTTGTGGTCTGTGTAGCTCAGGCCCCTTTTCAATGCCTGAGCCTGAAGCTGTGTTGGGGGCGGGGAGAGAGAGGAGGCTTCATGCTGCTGGAGCCGCTGCACTTTGACAGGAGCAGCAGCCAGCAACCAGAAGCAGCAGCAGGGGACCTCAGCACAGGTATGCATAGCAGGGAGAGTGGCTCTCCAGCCTGGTACCTACCTGCTCTGCATCCCTTTGCTGAGTGGGTAGCGTCGGGCCTGCTCCCGGGTGGTGCCTAACCCTAACCCTCTGCGGTGGTACCTGACCCTCCCTTCCCTAATGCCTAAACCTAACCCTCCCCGCTTGGTGCCTAACCGTAACCTCCCCTTCTTTGTGCCTAAACCTAACCCTTCCTCCCCAGTCCCTAACCATAACCTTCCTGGCCCTGCACCCTAACCCTAATCCGCCTTCTCCTGCATAAAACTAATCCCACTCCCCCCTCATGGCAGGATCCCTTTGGGATCCCGGCGTTGGTACATTGACTGCTGGGATCCCTTCTGTCGGGAAGCTAACTGCATCCCCTTGGTACAATACATGTCTCTGTGTTGCTGAGGAAAACACACAGTATATGGATTCTTCTGTACATGCAAATATCTCAATTTAACCCTAAATCAGGCCTTGTACTGTATCCCTGCTTTTGCAACTTTCTAACAATCCCTTTTTGTAATGGGATAATTTCACAGTTTGTTGTAAAGGAATAAAATAATTGTAATAGTTTTCTGAAGGTATTAAAAAGTCTACATTTTCATCCAAAAAATTTGGAATAAAAAAAAAGCAAAATAATTATAATAACAATAATACTGTAAAATCAAGAACATAATTTATATCCATCTAATCTTTAGGAGTATTATGATGAGAAGAAAGAAAAAAATATGCAGTACACAGCAATTATATTTTCTGAGAGGTCCCACTTTTAATAATGGATCATTAAACTTCTAAGAATCTTTTCCATTAAAAACAGACACTTAACATTTCCCATGTGCTACATTCATTATGCGCAATCCCTTCTTAATCAACTGTGATGGATACATCCATTCTATTTGAAAATAATTTCATGCTTTAAAATTAACAGCATCAGAAAATTTCATCAGACTAATTAAGAAGAGCAAGAAACCAATGGTTTTGGCAGATATTACCAAAGAAAAGTTGTAGTTTTTTTTTTTTTTATGAAATGATTTCACACTTTTAATTATAAGCACAATAGGTCATTTTATGATATTTACAATTCTTTAACAAGCTTTCAAACTATCATGGCTCATCAAGGATAATATATAGCCAGGCATACAGAGATTGTTAGACCCTAAGAGGGTATGTGAAAAAGAATTGTCAAGATCATGCAGTTAGTCAGGGAGGCAGGTAGAGTTCATGAAAAGCCACCTGGTAATTAAGACAGCTGTAAAATGAGTAAACAGCAGTAAAATAATAGATAGAATAAAGGGTAAATAATAATCTGGCACAGGAACACAGGATAAGCTATTCTCTCAGGAAAGGCTTTTTGTAGAATTGACTCCAGACAGAGGGTCTCCAAGGGTTGTGCCTCTGATAAAAGCAAATGTGGAGCCAACTCTCTGAGAACTGATTCACTATAGATCTACTCACTAGCAACTTTTCATCAGGTTTAACAGAAATAATGCAAGAAGGACAGACTAGAACAGTCATCTATTGCCAAATAGGCTTTACAGAATCATGGGCTTCAAGATCCAGATGTCAGGTATACAAATGCGTATACGTATGTGTATACATATGAGTAACAAGCTATACTGTAGTATATCAATGGGAACATGATAAGAAATGTTTTCTGTGTTCTTTCGTGTTTGATCGCATTCAAGAGTATTTTTTGGCTGCTGAGTGTATCGTAAACGGAAATGTCTGAAATGTTGACAAGTAGTTAAATGGTTAAATGCTACAAGCTGTTTCTTAATTGAGTGCTATTGTGCATGACTCATAAGCTACAATAACACCATGTCTGAGTTGTCAGGCTAATTAGACTGCAGGTGCATGATGTTTGCTTGACTCTATAAAAGGATCTGCATACAGTATGTCCAAGTCTCCGATGTGTTATTGGAGTATCACAGTGCTTTAAAGTTGTATAGTACTTAGCCCAAGAGAGACTGATACCTTATCCCATGGACTGCTGTTTATCTTTAATCACTTGTATCCTTTTATCTTCAATAAAACCTACTCTGGTTTGGAGTCAATGTTGGGACTAGCCTACTTGCTCACATACGCTATGTACCTACCATCTTGTAGGCATCTGCCAAATGACAGAGTTCAGAGCAAACATGGTGGGACACAACACGACTAAACATGTTGGGTTATACCTTCAGAAAACACGATAAAGGCAAATACGATACTTAATAAAACCATGTGTTTGATAGAGATAAACACACACGTAACTTGTTGCCCAGCTAATTTTTTCTTGAACAAAAGTGAAAAGAATGTATTGAGAAGTGTGGGTGATAAATCCCTATGTAATAAACCCTTTTCAAAACTTTTTAGATTAACGATCCCATATATGTACTGTAGCATGAATTTTGTTCCCATTTTAAATTTATTTACACAATATTACATATAATTCTGCTGTAATTTGCCATAAATAGTTCTCATTTGTACCCAACTGAATATTTTATTTTGGAAGTTGTTCTTTACTAGCATGTGTTAGACTTCTATGAACTGCAAATTTAAATATGAAAATAATCATCCAATCAGGAGTATAATCAAATATATTAACAACAATCGAATTCTTAACAACTTACATTCATTGAGTTTTACTAAGTTCGACTAGGCAAATTAAATCATGGGAATTAATGTGATTGAACTTGCTTATATCAACATTAACAGAGTTCCCTGAATACTTTAGATTTGGATTTTGTTTTTAATTAAGCATAATTATAACTATAAAAGGATATGTTGCACAAATTAGACGCTGGAAATAGAGATGTGTAAGTCTGTAGTCTAGAAATACAAACCCATCTACATTTGGCTGAGAAGAATGGTAATGAGTGCCATCTGCTCCTGGCTTGAAGGACTATCCAGACACAGATTGCAATTCGAATTTGCCAATTCAAATGACATGTGTCAAAGAATAACTGGGTAAGATTCAGCAAATGCTGAAGTGGCATTGACATAATCAATAGAATATTCCACCAAGCAGTGTGCTATGTCGGCAATTAATACTAATGACGTCCTAGTTTTATATGCTGACTTCAGCATTTGCAGAAGTTTGCTCATTGAGAGAAATGTGTCCAGGAACACTTTTTATAGTCTACAATGTATACGGTTTTGGGAATAAATATGATCTATGTCTGTCAGGTGTCGGACTAATATGTAATGCAGTAAACACTATTTTAAAAAGAGAGATTCAAGCTCATGTAATTATCCAGCATTCTGTTTACAGTTCAACTGCAGTTGTGCTAGGAAAGTAGATTGTGAAGCATATCTCAAACAGATCTCTTTCAGGTACTGCATTTATTTAGTTTAAACATAGGGAATACAGGTAAAAATTATGAATAATTAAATCACACACACAAAAAAGTACTATACACAGCAGAACATTTGAGCAAGAGCACTTCATCTGGAGAAAGAGACAGTGGTTCAGCCTCAATGAGAGGCAAACAGCAAACTACAGTATGTAAAAAAAAAAAAAAAAAAAAGTGCAACAAGTTGTATACGGGTTCTTTAGCATTCTGGAATATCATCTTATGAACATGGGCATAAAACTACTGTAACTATTGAGAGCTGTTTGGCACATAATTCTACAGGTCATAAATGGTTTCTATTGACCTATTTAAATGCAGATCTATGTCATTCAACCATTTGTGTTGAAATACCCAGGTCTTCCTGATGTTTCTGATTTAGCTGTAAAATCACATAAATTACTTGGAATGAAGGTTTTAGAATGTAGATTCATATCCAAGGTGTAATATAGACCAGTATGGTTGATATTGAGTCATGGAGGGAAATTAAATTATTTCTCCCCACAGCTGTCACTAGATGGCGCACAACGGAGCAATTCAATGTTGCTCCATTCGGGTGCTCTGAGCAAGGGGAAGACACATTTCAGCTCGTTGCCCCACATGCTGACGAGCTGAAATGTGGAAAGGTGACACATTTGGGCACCCAAATGGCACTTTTTGCGATAGTTTAGTTGTGTTTAGCTTCAGTACGTGGCTAAACTTAACACTTTTGGGCACGATCGGCGCAATAACAGGCATCAACTGAATATTGCCTCAGCGATCTTCCATCACTTTAGATGGGAGATCAGGCAACTTTCCGCCATTGAATTGCACATACAGTATGAGACTAAGGAGCAAATAAAAAATAAATAAATAAAAGCTAACTGAACATCGGATAACGGTATAAACTTTTATTATTAGTAAAAATAAAAGTTCTTCTGGTACTTAAATTGGGTCAAATAGCTGTTATATGCCATTTTTAACTTAAAACAGGTAATTTTCTCCAAGTTTATTACATGCTCAGAATTGGTGAATTGAAATTGTGGTATAGTCACTGCAAATACGTTTTCACGGACAGTTGAAAGCACATTTCAACACATTTCAACATTCACGATAAATTTGCGTTTTTTACGGCTATTCCAGTCCAGAATGGTATAAGAGCTATTTACTAAACATGTTGTAAAAGTTTTTACTTGCTATGTAGTATTTGTTTAGTGACAGCATAGAAGTTATTTAATGGTTTGGTAAATAATACTCACCTTAGTATACACTGACCAGTGATTAGTGACCTTCATCCTTCATTAACTAACATCTGTTCTTTATTCTATGGAACATCCTCAGACATTGATGTTTTAAATATCATACAATCTAAAAAAATATATATAAAGTATTTAATAACTTTTGACACATTAAAGCAAATAATAATAATAATAATAATAATAATAACTTCTTCTTCTTCTTCTTACTAAAAACGATAATAAAAACAACAATAATAATAATAATAATAATAATATTAATAATAATGATTATTATTATTATTATTATTATTATTATTATTATTGTTGTTGTTGTTATTATTATTATTATCATTTTGAATAATAATAATAATAATAATAATAATTATTATTATTATTATTATTATTATTATTCAAAATGATAAGAACAACAATAATAACAACAATTATTATTATTGTTGGGATTATTCATTATATGGGGATTATACATATTAATTATTGTTGGGATTATTGCATTGTTATCGATTTTATTTAGATATCATTTGATATAAAACCACATATTACATATTATTACATGATTAAACTCACATTCTCAGATACATGAGTAAGGGTTTCTTCTTTGTTCACAGAAATTCTCAGTGTCTGCAAATTTCTTTTAGTGATACACAGGAAGTAATGAACCTGGTGCAAACTGCTAAATTAACTCAATATACTATTGTTTCTTATGCAGTGGCGTAAATTCATCCCAGTTGCCTGGAGGCAAGATAAATATTGGTGCCCCCTATTTCCTATATTAAGATAAATATATGTATGTATGTATGTATGTATGTATGTATGTATGTATGTGTGCGTATATATATGTGTGTGTATGTAGTGTTCTGAAACAAATATATATACTGCATTTAATAAATTTAATTGTCTTTTATTTTAAATCACACATTTCTTAGCAGTCATACCCAGGATTAGAACCCATGACCTGTTCCACTAACAGCAGACACTTTACTGATGGAGTTATTTGCTCCTGTAGAGGAAGCATGAGAATTCTAACTATATGTGTAATTGTCAGAGAAGTATCTTCATATACTGTAGTTAAAATTCTCATATTTCCTATACAGGAGCAAACAGCTTCATCAGTAAGGTGCCTGCTTCCAGTGTAATAGGTTGTGGTTTCTAATCCTGGGTATGACACTTGTAAAATGTGTATATTCAGTATAATAAAGTGGGTGTGATTTGTAGGGTGCAGGGACCAGTGAGGAAGTCGGCCACTGAAAAGACAGCGACAGCTATCAAATAACTTAATTCAATGGTGTCACAGAATAAGAGGTGAGGTGCCCACCCTTCAGAGCAGGAGCCCGGCGGCAGAGGACTCCGTTGCCTCCCCGAGTTCTGCCTCTGTTCTTATGTATAAAATGACATACTAAATCATACTTAAAAATAATAATAATAATTTTATTTTTTTAAGTATGATTCATACACATTCATGTATCTGAGAATGTCAGAAGTTAAATCATGTAATAATATGTAATATGTGGTTTTATATCAAATGATATCTAAATAAAATCGATAAATATGCAATAATCAACAATAATGAACTCTGTTTTTTAAGTAAAGATCATTATTCCACCTAAAAATAAATAGTAATAGAATATATCATAGATGCCTACCCTCCTGCATTCTGCAGGAGACTCCCTGAAACAGCAGCAATCTCCCTGACTCCCTGAATAATCAATCAATCAATCTCCCTGATTACACCTTATCCCCATTATGCAGCTGTTAATTTCTTGGACAAAAAGAGAAATCAAAGATACATAAATTCAAATGGACTTATCAGTGCCATTTCCCTGCGTTGGTTTTATGGCTACATGCATTTTAAATAAGGTTTCTCGTGCCCACTTACAGTATATGGAACCCCTTGTAAAACAATACATAAGCCAATCCTGAAAAATATCAGTATCTTTTTTTCAACAAGTGGCTCTTACTAAGTTTGGGGCTCATTTACATAGAGTGTAAATAATTTGTATGACATGCCTCTCAGATGTAGAAGTACACGTCAGCTCTGACAGGTGCTACTTTCACAATCTCCCTGAAATGACTTTTCAAAAGTAGGCAAGTATGGAATATATGCTGATTATGCTTTTCCTGGTATTAAAACCACCTAACTAGCTAATATTTTTTGCACTTGTTGTTTTATTAAAGTTTGAATTAGGTTAAGAACTTCTTTTTTTATTTATTTAATTTTTATTGAAACACCAAATTTCCATGAAGTACATAACAATTTTGTTGTCAATAAAGTCGACAGTTACAAACATTGTTGCAGTATACTGTATGTTTTCTACATATCAACCTTATTGTCAATAAAGTCAACAGTTACAAACATTGTTGCGATACCTTTTTTCTACACTCATTCGAATAGATATAAATACATATGTAGAATGTTATTCATTATCACATAAATTTCCAAGCTCACAGCTTTTGTATCTATAAGCTGAAATAAAGATCAATGTCTTTTCCCAAAAGACCTTGTGTCATTATTATCTTTTCCCTCATAATTCCACACGTTAATCCTTCTATTCAATGACCCCAGTTAAGGTAGACTTAGGGCAAGATATTCACCAGTGGGTCCCCGGACAACTCACAAAGAGCATACCACTGTGTTTGTTTCAGGGATTCGTGTATTCTATTACGTAAATTAGTCGGCAAAATTCCAATGTAGCTTTCCCAGGTTCCAAAGAACCCAGCTGAGCGTCTCTCTTTCTCTAAAATAGTATCAATCCCCTCCATGTTAAATACATGGTGTCATTTATCTTTAAATAGTTTCAAAGTGGGAGGAGTTGCCTCAATCCATGTCTGCAGAATGGCTTTACGTGCAGCTGCACTAATAATTAGCAACAAGCGTTTACACCCTTTTTCTATACGTTGCCTTTCCGGCAACATACCAAATATTGCCCATTTATCCGTGAGAGTGACATAATTCATTAGATTATTTAAAGCGAATTGTCTGACTTTTAGCAAAAAGATTCTCAATAGGGGGCACTTCCAAAAGTAATGGTACATATCTGCCATGTCAGAGTGACATCTTGGGCAGGAAGCCGAGGGTATCAATCCCGCTAGATGTTGCCTATGAGGTGAAAAATAAGCCTTGTGATAGATGTTCAAAAACATCTCCTGATATTGGATTGCAGGGATTAATTTCCTATACCATTGGAGAGTCCTTAACAATCCGTCACAAGTTATAGAAGGAATGATACGAACCCAAGAATTCATACCTGACTGAAACTTTTCATGATTAATGGTTTGTCTCAAAAAGGCATAATGTTTTGATAGTGCACTTTTTACTACTAGGTTTGAGCGTAACATTACATCTAAAACATTGTCCCAGTCTCTATCCGATAACCCTCTGATTACCAGTGTAACGTAATGTTTAGCCTGCATATAGGCAAATGGGTGTACTCGGAAAGTCGGGAACTTTTCTGATGCTTGCGAAAATGTTATGAGTGCCCTAGTATCTTTATCCAAAAATGCCCCCACATTATACAATCCTTCAGCATTTAATCTATCATAGGGGTAAGCAGCTAGCCCGTCTTGGAATTCTGGGTTCCTTAGAAATGGTAAGAAAAGGGTTTTATAGGAATTTAAGTTTTGTTTATGTCTAAGAATATGCCATAATCTTTTTGTGGTCCATAACAAGCGATTATTGCATATATTTTCTCCTACTTCATAGTCGTGTAAGTGTAAGAATCCTGTCAAGCTACAGTCCACCAGAAATTGTTCCTCTATAAACGTATTAGCATAAAGATCCTTTCCATGTAGCCAATCCCGTAAATACCTCAGTACAGCAGCATGGTTATAATGCAAAATATTGGGGAAATGAATGCCCCCATTAGTAACGTGTTGTTGTAGTATGATCAGCCCAATTCACGGTCTTTTAGCTCCCCATATAAATTTTCTAAAGTGTGCAGATATCTTTCTGAGTTAAAAGGAGAAGTAAAGTTTGCAACATATATAACCATCTCAGAAATGTCACCATCTTGATCAGGTTCGCTCTCCCGATATATGAAAGCATAAGGTGAGCCCATTCCTATAGTTCCCTAGCCGTGTCAGCTAATGCTGTAGAGATATTCAACCTACACAGCTCTGTAGGTCATTTGGGAAGGTGAATGCCTAGGTAGTCAATGTCGTATTTTGTCCATCTCACATCAGTTTGATGGCTCCAACTCAGGGTAGTTATACAGGGATGTAAGTAAAGACCCACAGATTTAGCCAAATTAACTGTAAAGCCCGAGATTTCACCATATTCTTCTAGTTTACTCAAGATTTTCTGTAAAGATTACTCTGGGTTGGCAATATACAATAATACGTCATCTGCGAAGGTAGACAGTTTTATCTCTTCCCTACCCACCATTATACCTTTCAAATCTGACCTATTCTGCAGGATGCGAATTAGAAGATCTATACAGAGATTGAACAGCAAGGGGGATAGGGGGAATCCCTGGCGTGTTCCCCTATACATCTGAATTGGGTCCCCTCTTGCTCCATTAATTAATAAAGATGTTTTGGGTTGAGAATAAAAGTACCAAACCAACTCATTAAAGAGCTGATCAAAACTCCTCCCTTCAAGTATCGCAAATAGGTGCGGCCAAGCTTAGGTTAAGAACTTTTATTTAAAACAAATCCAATACAATTTGTATACAGATTTCTCATTCATCTAGTTTCAATATGGCATGCAGTGCGAGATTCCTGGCGTGAGTGAGTTGCCAGATCCCGTGCAACTCTATTAACTTCTTACTCAGTGTGGTGTCTTTTTTTTGCAGAAAATACATCTTATTCGCTACGCAATGTGGCTAGTATGCATGAGAAGACTGTGCTGAATTATTAGATATGTGACACTTGTATATTGTGTGTGTATACAGAGCAGAACAGAATTTGTATTGGAAAAAAGCTGTGGCTGCTACATTGTAGCACTTCATGTACAGATTCAGAAACTCAGTCTCACACAGATATACAAGTGTCATACTGTACATCAAATTAATCAGCTCAGTGTCTTCATGCGTCCTAGTCACATTGCATTGCGAATAAGATACATTTCTGGCAAAAAAGATGCCCAGTGCAAGAAGATTCTAATGCGACCTGTCAAGAGAGGCTCTTTGGTGTGACTGAAAAGATGAATGACTACAGTACCAGTCAAAAGTTTGGACACACCTTCTCATTCAATGGTATTTATTTATTTATTTGAATTATTTTCTACATTGTAGATTAATACTGAAGACATCAAAACTATGAAAGAACACATATGGAATTATGTTATAAACAAAAAAGTGTTACACAAATCAAAATATGTTTTATATTTTAGATTCCTCAAAGTAGCCCCCTTTTGCTTTGATGACAGCTTTGCACACTCTTGGCATTCTCTCAATCAGCTTCATGAGGTAGTCTCCTGGAATGGTTTTCCAACAGTCTGGTAGGAGTTTCCAGAGGTGCGGAGCACGTGTTGGCTGCTTCTCCTTTACTCTGCGGTCCAACTCATCCTAAACCATCTCAGTTGAGTGTAGTTTGGGTGATTGTGGAGGCCAGGTCATCTGACGCAGCACTCCATCACTTTCCTTCTTGGTCAAGTAGCCCTTACATAGCCTGGAGGTGTGTTTGGGGTCATTGGTATCCGTTCACATGGTCGACCATGTTATGGTCGACAGTCATTAGGTCGACCACTATTGGTCGACATTGACATGGTCGATATGGATACATGGTCGACACATGAAATGGTCGACACATGAAATGGTCGACACATGAAAAGGTCGACATGAGTTTTTTAACTTTTTTCCTTTTGGGGAACTTTTCCATACTTTACGATCCACGTTGACTACGATTGGAATGGTAATCTGTGCCGAGCGAAGCGAAGGCACCATGCCCGAAGCATGGCGAGCGAAGCGAGCCATGCGAGGGGACGTGGTGCACTAATTGGGGTTCCCAGTCATTTTACACAAAAAAACGACACAAAAAAAGTAAAAAAACTCATGTCGATCTTTTCATGTGTTGACCTTTCATGTGTCGACCATTTTCATGTGTCGACCATGTGTCCATGTCGACCATGTCAATGTCGACCAATAGTGGTCGACCTAATGACTGTCGACCATAACAAGGTCGACCATTTATACCGGAACCGGGGTCATTGTCTTGTTGAATAACAAATGATGGTTCCAGTAAGCGCAAACCAGATGGGATGACATGATGCTGCAGAATTGCTGTGGTAGCCATGCTGGTTAAGTGTGCCTTGAATTTTGAATAAATCTCCAACAGTGTCACCAGCAAAGCACCCCCACACCATCACACCTCCTCCTCCATGCTTCACAGTGGGAACCACACATGCAGAAACCATCCGCTCACTTTTTCTGTGTCTCACAAAGACACGGCAGTTGGAACCAAAAATCTCAAATTTGGACTCATCAGACCAAAGTACAGATTTCCACTGGTCTAATGTCCATTCCTTGTGTTTCTTGACCCAAACAATTCTCTTTTTCTTGTTGTTTATCCTCAGTAGTGGCTTCTTCACAGCAATTCGACCATGAAGGCCTGAACAGTTGATATTGAGATTTTTCTGCTACTTGAACTCTGTGAAGAATTTATGTGGGCTCTAATCTGGGGTGCTGCTAAGTAGCGGTTTCTGAGGCTGGTAACTCTAATTAAATTATCCTCTGCAGCAGAGGTTACTCTTGGTCTTCCTTTCCTGGGGCGGTCCTCATGAGAGCCAGTTTCAGCATAGCGTTTGATGGTTTTTGCAACTGCACTTGAGGATACATTCAAAGTTCTTGAAATTTTCCGTATCGACTGACCTTCATGTCTTAAAGAAATGATAGACTGTCGTTTCTCTTTTCCGAGTTGAGTGGTTCGTGCCATAATATGAATTACAACAGTAGTCAAATTAGGGTGTCCACCTTGTAATAACCCTACCTCTGCACAACACAACTTATGGTCTCAAACACATTATGAATGCAAGTAATTCCACAGATTGACTCTTGACAAGGCACACCTGTTAATTCAAAACCATTCCAGGAGACTACCTCATGAAGCTGATTTAGATAACTTTTTCATCCTGCTCGGCTGCACAAGCGTTCGCACACTTGCAAAGCAAAAATACACTCCCCTAGAGGTGGCGACTATCTGATTGCTGCTCTGCAAAAAATAGCTAACGAGCGATCAACTCGGAATGAGGCCATAAAACATGATTATGTGCAAAAACAGTGTCATTATAGTTTAAACTGACACAGCAGATGTCTGTGTATACATGCTATGCAGCTCACTAACTGCGCATACCATAACCTTGGGATAATGCAATATAATTTTATCAAATATAAGATCAAGATCAAAATGCAGTACATTCCAGTTGATTTTATCATTCAGTCCCCTTGGATATAAGGTATTGTATCCAACTTATATATGTGTCGCCATTTTATTAATTGGGGTGGCTAAGTGCGATGTCACGCAGCCGCCTTGAAAACAATCTCAGCACGTTCCCGATTATCCCACCTACGACTGCTGCGCATGTGCAATTTGCCAATGTTCAGTAAACTACGATGCGCCCGCATTAGCAGTCAAGTCGGAATGAGGTCTTTTGTACCATTGGGGTGATGCAGGGCTGATTAGAGATGTGCTAAATTAGCACATCTACAATCAGTTTCTCTGACATGCAGGAGGATGCCCAGCACAGGGCTAGTCCACCCCGCATGTCAGGCCCTGCCCCCCCCCGTCCGGCACAGGTGCGAAAGCATCGCACGGTGGCAATGCTTTTGCGCCTGTTAAGTAGCTCTCTGCCTGCGCAGCCTAGCTGTGCTGGCTGATGGCTACTCGCCGCGTCCTGGGTGCAGCGTCTGCATGTGACATCACGTAGCCGCCGTGGCCTGTTTCCGCAGTGGTCCGGACCCACATGCGTGCGCACTTTCCAAAGAGCATCAGGTTACAATCGCTGCAGCTGCAGCGATCGGGTCTGAATTAGGCCCCATATTTTTTTATTGGGTTTATATCAGCTGACTATCCAGACCAATTCAGCAACCTGAAGTCATGCAATATGGTCTATTTCTTCATGACTTTTGCTCTATGACATGGTGCATTGTCATCTTTAAATCTTTGCACAGGAACATTTCTTTCAGTGTTGTGATAGAATTTTCTGCATCATCATTCCTATGATTTGAAGACATCCAACACTAACAGATGAGATGCATTCCTAAACCATGCTATTTACCAGTTGCTTCTCGGTCACGTTTAGACACTAAATGATGAAATTTTTCATGAGGAATCATTGTAAATAATGGCTTTCTTAATTCCCATAAACGCAGAAGTCATTTTTGATACTAAAACTGACTTTCTACCATCGTTCAATGGTCCAGGATCAATGCTATTTCACAAAGGCCAATCTGCACCTCTTTCACTGTTTGTCAGCAGCAGCATTCTCCTCATCTTCTGTCCTGACTAGTACAGATGTGTCCTCCTAGTTTGTTTTTGCGACATGTAGCACTTTATAGCATTACCACGATGCACCACGCTTAATCTTACCCACGGGTCCCTTTTGTAAATTGAATGTATAGCGAGTGTGCACTCCCGCTATCCCGTCACACGCATGCAGCAACGCAGAAGGACATATCTGTAATCTAAATTGAGAAGAGTGATAGTAAAATATGAGGAACCCAATTTGGGATCCTTACCAGGTCAACATCTTTTAATGTGTAATTAAAGTCATGTATAAAATATGAAGGTCAATTGTGGCAAATGTTTCAAATGCCTTATTCATAAAGATAGGACTTTAATAGAACTGTTGGATCTGTAATGCACCACACAGAAAAATAATAATCATGCTTTCGTCTTCTTGCAGTTAGATTGGGAGACAGATATGCAAAGTGAAAACAATGGAAACAAAGCCAATTCTTACCTGAGCTTGTCAGCCGTTGCAGGGACTGGATAAGCTGCTGCACATTAACATTTAAGCAGAGGACTCCTTTTTTAGTGCATTGTTTGCCTACAGGCTTATCTTCGCAGTTACAGTTTTCACTTATACCTGGGGAATTGCTTAGGGCTAAACTGTAGTTTTATGTTTACATATCAAACTTGAGGTATTGTCAATTTTCACTTCCATGCTTCAGCATTTTTATGCATGCATGGTTTTCCTTGTGCCACAAGCTTGCTAGGATCAAATCTACAGTACTTCTGTTTTCTTCTTACTTGAATAAAAATCTGACTTCAATTTACTGATGCACCTATGCATTATAGAAATGATTGTCATAGTTCTAATTTCTAATCTCTGATACTACAAACGTCAGTAATGCACTTACAATATAGTCTGACGCACTTAAATAAGAGACAGCAAAAGTAAATAAATCTGAAAGCTAGTATTGTTATTATTCAAGAAACATTTTACCCTGCAATTAAATTAGGCAAAAATGTACATAATGATCATCATTACTTTAGATTACATTTATTTAAGTCAATAAAGTAGTAGTGTTCTGGTACCCAGTGGAGAGCTGGCAATATACAGTCAGGGGGCAAGTACCATTAGGTATAGGTACCTGTTAAAGTGTATACCTTTTGTCTGAGGTTGTTTGTACTCCTCCCCCTCCCTCTGGGGGTCTGATAGTCACACAAATACAAAATAACCTTTATACCAGTATTAATTGTTATATGTAATTATTGGGAAATGATACAATACTTTCTTCCATTCCATATTCCTTACATGTGATACCACTTCATCTATGACCTTCTGACTAATATTCACTAGCCTTACCATGCAGTCTTATAATATATATTTGTCTTATACCACAACAGCCCACAGACAGAAGGTCCCAGCTGAAATGCATTATGCGTCTCAGCTAGAGTCCCATGTGAGCTACACACGCAAACTCCCTACTATTGCCTAGGCCAAAACCGCCCAAATATTACTCCTTGACAAAATCCGTCAAGTAACCTCATTATATCGCTATATTGCATTATACATATGATTTAAACATTTAAATCCTTCTTACCCTCAGTTGTAATGAACCAAAGACTATATAAAGTATACAATCGTTTACTCCATAAACAGTAACTGCAATGTTATAGATGAATTACATGTGGACAGTTACAAGTAATGCAATATAGATTACCAGGTCAGATACACAATACAGTTTAACAACTCAGAAGTGAATTCCTAACTTGATCCCAGTAATGTATTACACCATTCTGTTGCTAAATAAACTTCAATGCAGGTTCTAGTTATTCCTTACTCGTATATGTTCTTGGTGTACGTGTACATATATATATATATTTATATATATATATGTATGTGTGTGAATGTATGAATGCAAGAAAGCTGTGCTAGTGTTATCAGATTGTGCTCTTCCCTGTGTACGTGTGTATAAGGATGTGAGTAGATGGCTGTTCCAGAAAGCATGGTGAGAAACATGTGTGTGTGTTTGTAGGGGATGATATTGTTAGGGGATAAATGTTTAACACGCACTCGGCTAATCAATGGACTAACTGGTAAATGCTGGATAATCATCTACCTGAAAAACATCTAGTGTGTGTATGTATATATATTTGCGGGTATGTTAAAAAGTTATCAGTATGTGTATAGAGATGGAGAGATGAAAGCAGAAAGCAGTGTCCATTGTATAGGCCAGCCCAAGTGCAGGCATAACACATACAGACATAGTAAAGATATCAAAGTCAAAAGGAGAGGTGATTTAAAGTGAAGGTATAAATAAAGGTAGAGTGTGTACTAGTATAGTCAGAAGTATGGTTACCTTCCAAAGAAAGTGTTTTGTTGAGTGGATTTCCAGAAGCCAGGTCAGTGTTGTGTCCTGTATTGTAGTGTCAGGAAAAGAGAGTTTGTTTTTGGGTGAGGGGACTTTATATAACCTTTCCCAGCATGCACTTCACCAACCTACCCCCACAGCTGCACATGGCTTGGAAGTGGGACATAAGGTCCATGGCTGGCTAGGTGTCATTTCCTGTTCTTTGTAATACTGTAGCTCATGTTACGATCAATACAGTATATTTCTTTTGTTCTATATACAGCTGATTTAATCCCAGTGTATTTCTTAATGTGTGCAAGCAGTCTTGCGCATGCGCACATTATCAGTGGCGCTGAGCAGACGCGAATATCGATGCTCCTTCAGTACCCCATGTTACTGCACACTATTTCATATTTACATTGTATCACTCTTACATTGTACATTGTATCACTCCTACTACAAAAGCTATTATCGGCGTAGCTCCTATATTCATGCTGCAGTACTTACAGTCATGACTATACAGTGTTTGTGCACAAATCAGCATTTGTACTGCAAGACTGTACTGGTAACACTCTGTGTTCTGTTCACTCTGTGATCTATGGCAATCTGCACTACACATGTGCTTAAGATGGCATCTGTATGCATCTCTGGGCATCCTGGTAGCACGTGAACCTGAGTGTTTGGGTGCCTGTGCCCATAACCTGTTGTAAATGATATGTGCGCAGGTGTTGATATTGCAAAGTTATATATGCACACCAGCTGATGATTTAACAATGAGTAACCCAGTTATTTAACTAGTGTTGTTGGTTTATTGATAGCAGCTCATAGCAGGGTTGCCGACTTTCTGGCAGCCAAATCGGCATAGTGGGGGGGTGGGAGGGAGGGCATGACTAGTAATAGTGTCAGAGGGGAGCGGGGTCATGTAGTGGAGGCGTCATAGTGGGCTTGGCATTCGTTGGCGCGTCATCGTGGCCACTCCCCCGCTATACTATGCCAATATTACAGGCATTGCACAGCGGGGACAGGGCTACGATGATGGGATTCAGCGCAAATCGCGTCATCGAGTCCCCCTCGGACCGCCCGCTTGTGCTCTCCAAGTGGGTGGATGAGGGGGAATGCAGAGGGTCTGCATTGCTGCAGGACACTTGCCTACCTTTCCGGGAGGCCGGGACTGGCACACGATTTTCAGGAGCCTCCAGGCCATTCTGGGAGGGTAGGCAAGTATGGCTCATAGGCGTGTGCTCGGGGGGTGCCTGGTGAACTCAGGCACACCCTAATGTCTGGCACCTCCTCTCATACACGCTTGCTGCAGTGATTGCCAAATGAACCAATTACTGTCCCTCCCAGTGGCACCCGATCAAGCTGCATTACTGCCCAGCTAGCAGCCCTTCGGGTTGGTCACGGGTGCCATGCCACTTACTTTCAACCCCAGAGTCCCAGCTCCATCTCAATGTACTGTGCGATGTGATGCAATGACGTCACACCATGCGCATGTCTGCCTGCCAGCTCGCGGTCTCCTTTTGTGCCACGCCGCCCAACGCCACTGAAGTGGAGGAGGTGGTGGAGCTGCATACAGCGTTCCTCTTAGAAAGACAAGTTCAATATCAAATTAATTTACTCGTCACTTGGGTAGCCACTCAGACGGTAGTTGTACAGCAGCAGTATGGTCATCATGAGTGAGTCGTAAACTGCTGCAGTCTGCAGGGGAAAGGGGGGTGGTCGCACCTTGGCTTGGCCATCTCTTACAAGCCTTAACCCTGCTTTGATATCTCCCAGCTGCCTCCGCCCCCCATCAGTCATTGCAAGGCAATCCTAGGGCAAGGCAATCCTAGGGCTGCTGGCTGCAGGGGAGGGTCAGGAAATTCCAGAACTACAGGGTTTAGGGAATGTTCATTGTGACCCTGGGCTAATGGGTGCAGGGAAGGATCCTGGGGTCCCCGGGCATCCACAGTCACACTAGAGCTGCACACTGCTTGCACTGGGCATCGGACACGATGCCCAAGTGGTAAACAGGAATAGACGCTTGTGTAGTAAGCAGTGCTCAGAAGTATTTGGACTATTTGCCATAGGCACCAGCCAGGAAGAGAAGGCTCATGGGCACATTGAACCCCTGACAATGAGCAGTACAAAGAAGTGGGGCATCTGCAGCCAAGAGTACCTGTATAGGAAGCAGCCTTATAGCATGGATATTATGTGGTTGCCATGTGTAAGGGGCATAACTTTGAGGCATAATGTAATAAGGAGCAATACAATACTATGTGTGGCATAAAGTGTAAGGGGCATTATGGTCTGTGGCACATTATATAAGGGGCATTACAGTGTGTTCATAATGTGTAAGGGCAGGGTTGGACTGTCCCACAGAGGGAAACCCCGGTGGGCTTCACTGCCCCCCCACCTCTTCCTCTAAGGAGGTTCCAGGCTGTGCACTTGAATTATACATAATACATATATTACCTTATAGTATAATTATTTTACTGATGAAGCCGCTGAATCCGGAAGGAGGCGGGGAAACGCATTAAGAGAGCATTTACTGGATCTCATAATACCCATACCAGTGATATCCACTCAGCATCCATACACTGGAATCTTTTCATGAATGGTCTCCCAGAGATGACTGCATTTTAACGGATACAAGCACCAGCAGCCGGGTAGGAAAATTTGCAGCAGGCTAGTGTGGACAGTGGTGAGAACACCTAATTTAATTGTCTGGCCAGACAAAACAGACATTTTTGTGTTTTTTACAGTGGATTTCACTTACCTAGAGGATTTGTGAACTGATTCCAATGTTCTTCACCAGCATTTAGTTACAGCAAATACCAACCTGTTACTAAACTGATACATTGTATGCACATTACTCTGTGGAGACAAGTAAATGCATTAAAAATTGCCTCCAAGCTTAGAGACTCACTGCTTAAAGGAAAATTTCTTACATTCTTTATGTTTTTTTTAATATATGTGTCTGTGATGAAGCTTTAAAACCAGCCAGTAGCTGAGATTCTTTGTTTTATTTGTGTTTTAATTAATTAATTGTTTCCAATATCTGTGCGCTGTAATACCAGTTTGTTTTTCTGCCTTTGTTGAAAGCTATAGGGAGAGTAGCCCTATTTTCCTGGCTGCACAGAAATTGCTGTGGTAAAGCGCTTGGTCAATTCCCCTTTTTTTATCTATTTCTTTTTACTGCACAGGACTGTGGTGTATTTTCTAGAGTGCATTGTTAAAAAGAAGGTATTGCTACTGACATGCGCAGTGAATAATGGAATGCAGCTGGTAAACAGATATAAGATGCTCATCCAACATCTAAAAGTGACACGTGCAAAAAAAAAGATAAATGTTTAAACCTGCGCTAACCATACAACCATGTAGACAGATAGTTTCACCGCAGAGTGAAAACAAACAGTACTCAGTGAATCATAACACAAAATAATAATAAAATACTGAGCTCATAAAATAATCCAGCTTCAACATGGACTTAATCCTCATAAATGGTAGACAGGAGTGTTTCTTTGATGTACCTGTAACAATATAAGTGCTACCATCCAGAAGGCTTTTTTTTACCCTAGGGTATGTACGCACATACAGGAAAAAAAATCCTTCCAATTACCATAGGGAGCAAGAGTCCACTCAGATAGAGTGTCTAGCGTACATGAAACGCAGGCGTCTATCGTGGGGAGATCAGAAAGCAACCCGAGAGAATAGATCAACACAACAAAGACATACTCCGCGGAATCAATATACAGACATTAGAAAGCAATTTAACACTAATTAAGGTGAAAATAATCCTACTAGAGGTGAGAAAAGTAGGCAGTTCAACAGTGGCACCTCAAAAAATTATTTTTTAGAGATGGACAGGGATCTGGGAAGATATCAACATCCGAACAAATACCCCCAAAAGATATCACAAAAGAGGGGCGTCAGAGGAGGGCGAAAGCTCCACAAGAAAACCAAGATTCTGATAGATCAAAAAGGCATCTTCAACCTTAGCAGTAAGAACTTAACCACAGATCAGATACATTTATTAAAAAAAGGATTAAATTATGCTCCGACAAAAAATCCAAACATGTTTGATCTTTTTGTGGAATTAAATCACTTTGTTAGAAACCTCTGTAAAAAACGATATTTTGCATCAAATAAATTAACTGACATTTGTGATTCGCCAATACTACTAGATTCAGCTGATAAAGATTCCTTAAGTATGTTAGAAGAACTGTGGTTGGAAAATAATGTAACAAAGACAGAACAGTGTCAAAAAATCTATAACATAGAGAAAGAGTTGTCAAACAATGAAAAAAGAGATAGCTTTAAAAAGAGGTCAAGTTTCTATCCAGATAAGCATAAGTCCAATACCATTCTTTATTTCTATAAGAAAACTTTGGACGAATTTCAAATGGTCTGTGATAAAAAGTCGAGATGGTCGAATTTAACGAGATCAGAACGTAATGCCTTGAAACAGTTAGAACAAGACAATTCCATGGTAATTAAGAGTGCCGATAAAGGCGGAGGGGTGGTTGTGCTTGATAGAACTGATTATATAAAAGAAGCATGGAGACAACTATGGGACAAAAAGGTTTATTGTAAACTAGATAATGACCTTCTAGATGTGTATTCACGGGAATATTTGATTTTAATAGAAGAAGCACTTCGGCATGAAATTATTTCCAAAGATGAGTTTTCTTTTCTGTACATTAAATTTCCTTTTACACCTATATTTTATCACATCCCCAAGATTCACAAATCACTCATTGCACCTTCTGGGAGACCCATAATTTCTGGAATAGGGGCCCTCACTTCTAATTTGTCACAATTTATTGATTATTTTTTACAGAAATATTTGATTAATCTGAGATCATACATACGAGACACTATGCATTTAATATATATATTAAGAGATATAAAATGGAAATCTAATTATACATTTCTTTCACTTGATGTACAGGCACTGTACACTCATATACCACACCAATTGGGAGTAAATTCAACAGCTTATTATCTAACTACCGATGTAGAGGTCTCAGATAATCTAAAGAAATTTATATTGGATTCCATCACTTTTATTTTAACTCACAATTATTTTTTATTTGATGACACATTTTTTCTTCAGTTGATAGGAACGGCCATGGGCACCAGGTTCACGCCCAGTTTTGTCAATTTATAAATGGGACAATTTGAGGAAGAATATATTTGGAATGGATCATATAGCGCGAACCTGGTGTACTATGGCCATTATATAGATGATTTATTTATTATTTGGGAAGGGGAAGCACAGTCGGCTTTTGAGTTTGTCACTTATCTAAACACCAATAATTATAATTTAGTTTTCACACATTGTTTAGACCACACTTCAGTTAACTTTTTGGACTTAACTATTTCTTCAGAAGACTCAGTAATTACTACGGTAAATTATAGAAAAGAAGTAGATACTAATAACTTCTTACACTTTTCAAGTGGACATTACAAACCTTGGTTAAAAATGTACCCCAAGGTCAATTTAATCGCTTACATAGAAATTGTTCTAATAAGGATATGTATATCAAGCAGGCAAATGTAATGCTTGAAGATTTGAGAGAAGAGGGTATCCCAGACCCTTGTTGGAATCTGCCTACCTCAAAAGTTTAAATCTGGATAGAAATATTTTATTACAACCTAAACAGAAGAAAACAAACTTTGGATATGATAATTCTTCAGATAAACAGTCACAGTTATTCTATATGTCAAAGTATAATAATAGGTCTGGTGATATTAAAAAAATCCTAATGAACAATTTTGGGATTTTACAACAAGATCACATCTTGCAAAAGGTTATAGATCCACAATTGAAAGTAGTTTTCAAAAAGAATAGAAATCTGAAATCCCAAATAGCACCTAGTATGTTAAAAGAATTAGACCTGAAATAAAAAAGACATGGCTATCCAGTATAAGCCTAGTTGGATGTCACAAATGTGGAAAGTCCAAGTGCATTATGTGCAAGTTTATGAAAAGAAAGACCACTGAAATTAAGTCCTTCAGTACAGAAGAGGTTTTCAAGATTAATGAATTAATTAATTGCGACTCCACGTATTGCATTTATGTATTGCAGTGTCATTGCGGACTGCAATACATGGGTCGCACAACGAGAACAATAAAAACAAGATTTTGCGAACATCGACTTAATATCCTGAAAAAATATCCGTTCCACAGTGTGTCCAGACACATTATGGAAGAACATGGAGGTCACATTGATGGACTCACAGTAACGGGGGTTCAACACATTAAGAATACAAAAAGAGGGGGGTGTGGCCTATCGGGACTCCGGAGCAGATGTGTGGTGCCTGAGCTCCAGCTTAAAGCTTCTATCTACGGCCTCCCGGGTGCCTGCCTGCCCGCTATTTGCCCCCTGTGCTGCTATAAATACCCCACAGTCTGCGGTGGTGAGCTGCAGAGCCGGAGTGTGGGTTAACCCCATGCTTGCAGGTTGCGGCCTCCCCCCGATGTGAAGCCGGGACCTAAATTTTGGTGACATCCGACCTGGTTCCTGTGTGGTCCGGGCACTGTGTGCTATCACACAGCTTACACTGCCCGTACTCCCCCGTCTGTGCAGCCTTACCGGGAGCTGGAACTGCAGGCCGAGTGCCAAGACGAGCTGCGGCCCTGCTCGCGGAGATCCGGTGCCGGCGGCCATATTGGTAGAGGCGGACAGCGGACTATGGGCGCCGCGCTCACACGGACGGCCCCCGCTAGTGGCAGCTTTCCCGTTGCTGGTGCCTACCTGAGTGCAACGGGGGCGGCATATCACCCCCGGGCGGACGGATCTTGGACGGCGACAGGCAGAGGTGAGGCCCGCTGGTGCTGGAGGGCGGCGGCCATCTTGGAGGGGGCACGGTCAGCACTCCCTATAAAGATCCTGCTGTTTAACAGGGGTATATACTCAAAGCCTGGGACAGTTTACATTATATATTTACTGGACACAGGCCTATATAGTGCATTCAGCACCTCATACCTCTCACTGTGACCCAGTATCTTATAAGCATTGTCCGGACCTCATTCACTGCACTTTATGCCAGAGCCCCCTGCTGTTAGTCCATATACTGCATCCCCCTCACCTATTGCACAGATTCTGGATGCTCTCCTGAAAATCCCTTCCCTGGTTTTAACACTGTTTTGCATGATTCATTTCTGATACACTAACCCTCTCCAGTGGTGGCTGGTACCCACGGCTGCAATATTGCCTCTTCACCTTGGCTACCTATATATTCTGGCCCTGGAGCTCCTCAAGGCTGCGATGGTCTCTGGATGAATAAAACCCCATGGTCGGCCTGACTGCCTCATAACCCACCTTTGTCAATTCCCAGCCTCTACCCAAACGCTCCTTCCCCCTCTCTGTTGCAACTTTATTGGAGAAGATAGACCTCCCCCCTGCCCGCACTCATTATGCCACAAAGGAACAAGAAAGCCCCCCAGGCCTCCGCAAACTTTTTCGGCAGCAAGGTTAAGGGTCCCCAGAACATGGCACACTCCCCGGAGTCCCCTTCATCACCATGTTCTTCGGAGTTGGGTATTGACCCTCAGATACAAGCAGTGATGTCTGGCCTCCTGGAAGGCGTGCAAACAGCCTTTAAACAAGAACTATCCAAAACTGTCTTGGATTTCAAAACGGAGATTGCCTCTCTTGGAAATCGTACGGATGCTCTGGAGACGAAGACCGACAACTTATGTCGCTCGCAACAGCGTCTAGACCATGAGCTCTTGAGGCTCCATGCTGAAGTTGAGACCCTGAAGGAGCGCGAAGAGGACCAGGAGAATCGATCCCGTCGCAATAACTTACGGATACGTAATGTGGCGGAAACAGTCCAGAGCTCCATGTTGCCCTCCTTCCTGAAAGACCTTTTCCAGCATTTGGTCCCGGATTTGTCTGATGAGGATTGCCTCTTTGATAGGGCACACCGGGCCCTGCGGGCCAAACCTTCAACATCACAACCCCCTCGGGACATTATAGCCCGTCTCCATTATTACAGCTCGAAGGAGAAAATAATTGCTTCTGTCCGGGACTCCTCTGATATAGCCTTCCGGGGCATGCAATTGCAGATTTACCAGGACCTGGCGCCCTCGACCATTCAGAAACGACGGGACCTCCAGCCGATTACTAGGCTTCTACGCCAACACCAAATGCGATATCGCTGGGGATTCCCCTTTCAGTTGCAGCTGTCTTGCAATGGCGTCAACTATGCAATTAAGACCCTGGAACAAGGGCAGGAATTACTTTGTAAGCTTGATCTTCTTCCAGATTCATCATCTTTCTCTGTTGACCCATCTGCTTCGCCGAAATCGCAACGACCCCACCCGCCTCAGCCGGACTGGACGAGAGTATCTCGCCATAGGGGTGAAGATGATGCCCCCCCTGATTACCTGCCTTCTTTTCTTCTATTGGTCTCTCTCTGTCACTGCACCAATTTGTTGGAGGCTCTCCCTGGACTGGACTGACCTTCCCTGGTCCTTTGGACCTCCTTTGTTTCAATTTATATGTTGACTGTTATTTTGCTTTTAATGTTTTATGCCTAATGACATGTGTCTCTTTGAGGTTCTTTGGACCTCCTTTGTTTTATGTTATATGTTGATTGATATATCGCCTTTTATGTTCTATGCCTAATGCTGAAAGTTTCTCAGAGTACTGAGGGCCCTCCACGGAGCTGGTCAACCTAGTCCCTGCTCCGTGCACCCCTCTGGTTTAGTTCAGGCACTTTCCATGATCGTTCTTTAAATGGTCCACCTGTTATGTCTCCTATTGTACATTTTGCCTTCATGTTCATGGTCACAAGATGACCGGTCAGTTTGCGGTCTGGTCCTACGATGCCTAATCTTCTATGTGGACCACATATGGTTGCTATAATTTCCCTTTGATGTCCCACTTCCCTTTACTGCCTTCCCATTTCTCCCCCTCCCTCACCCCCCCTTTTTTTCTTTTCTTCTCCTTTTCCTTTCCTCCCCCCCCCCCCCACCCCTCTTGACACAGGTTTTATCTTCGCAGTTTATACTTATTTGGCCTTGGCCACTTTATTCTTGGTCAGGCTGCACAGCCTTATATGGTGGTTCATGCCACTACCCCCATGCTCCCTGCTTTGAATACTTTATTGATTAGGGTTTTTTTTTTTTGGCGGTCCTGTTATGGGCCCCGTTGCTACAGGGTTTCTGCCCGAATGGGCTTTTTTTCCTCTCTTCTTGCTTCTCTTTTTTTTTCTTCTGTGGCCCTCTTTTCTCTCACTTCTCTTTTCTCCCCTTGTCCTTGTGGTGGGTCCTGGGTATCCATCTCACTTGCCCTTATGTTTTTAAAGATAACTGGGTCTCGGGAGGCCTTTGCTTTTGTACCCCCTTTTTTATGATTCTCAATTAGGTGTTTTTACTCAGTCCACCATGCCCCTAATGATATTATCCATTAATGTAAATGGCCTCAACTCCCCAAAAAATGGATGGTGCTCCTGGGCGCCTGTAGGCGTGAAAAAGCTGACATAGTTTTTCTTCAGAAAACCCACCTTACAGGCTCCAATACGCAACTCCGCGGTAGGCAGTTTACACAAACTTTCTTTGCTTCAGCAGATTGTAAAAAACGTGGGGTTGCAATTTTAATTAATCGTCACATTCCATAAACACATAGCAAAACTGTGGCGGATCCAGATGGTCGGTACTTGATGTTATTGGTACCCTCCGTTCTGAAGTCCTGACTCTTATTTCTGTATATGCTCCTAACCAGGATCAGGCTATGTTTTTCCACTCCCTTTTCCGTCACATTGGCAAAGTTGCACAGGGCCACATTGTATTGGGTGGGGATTTTAACACCATTCTTAACCCCATTCTAGATAGGACTGGTCCCCCCACTGCCTCTAGAGCTTCACGTACGCTTGTAGCCTCCCTTAAGTTTCACGACCTCCGGGACTCGTGGCGCCTCTGCCACTGCGTAGCCAGAGACTATACCCACTATTCGGCCCCGCATCAGCACTACACCCGGATCGATATGTTACACATTTCGTCCTCCATTGCCTCTAAAATTACTGACGCGGGAATAACCCCTTTCACTTGGACTGACCATTCCGGTGTTTACGTTCTCATAGATTTACACCATTCCATACACACTGTTCGCAAATGGCGTTTCGATGAATCCCTGTAGCTTAACCCGTCAGTCTCCACGGAAATACACATGGCACTAGAACAATATTTTACTGAGAATATCACGCCTGATGTCTCTTCTAGTATAATCTGGGAGGCTCATAAGGCCACCTTGAGGGGCCTCCTTATGGCACGGACCTCCTCGCTGCGCAAAAAAGCGACGCAGGAGATACATTTGTTAGAGTCTCAAATTGCTACCTTAACCGCCCAGCATAAACTAACTTCCTGCTCTGCATTATTTGCACAAATCACTAATTTACAAGGCCAATTGAATGCGCTTTTGTCCCGTCGTGCGGCTCTTATTCTACGAAGATTAAATTAGAAATTCTATGACAAGGCGGACAAATTAGACTCCCTCCTGGCGAATAAATTGCGACATAAACAAGCGACTGGTGCAATTGACAAATTGTATTCCCGAACTCTGGGTGAGCCTACCTATGACCCTAAACTAATGGTTGATGAGTTTAAGGACTACTATAGCTCCCTTTATAACTTGACGACCCCGACGCATTCCCCTTCCCTCGATCCGGAGAGGCTGCGTTCCTACCTGTCCTCGACCCCTTTGCCGGGCATCTCCGCAGCCCAATTAGACACACTTAATCAGGATATCTCAGTAGAGGAGACGTCAGCTGCGGTGAAGTCCATGCGTTCTTCAGCCGCCCCCGGCCCTGACGGTTTCACGGCACACTATTATAAACACTTTGCTAAAATATTAGCCCCTCACCTTACCGCCCTTTTTAACCAGATCTTGGGGTGCGTATCTTTTGCTCCGGCGACTACCCAAGCTGATATCGTTGTGATCTCTAAGCCTGACAGAGACCCCACTCAGTGCGGTAATTTTAAGCCCATTTCATTGCTCAATGTCGATCTGAAAATTCTGGCGAAAATTCTGGCTTTGAGGTTGGTCCCCCTTCTCCCTGGACTGGTACATCCCGATCAGGTTGGATTTATCCCAGGCCGACAGGCCTCGGATAACACCAGAAGGGCCATTGATATTATCCATTCTATCCACCGACAAAAGTCCTCTTCCCTGCTGCTAGCCCTGGATGCGGAGAAGGCGTTTGATCGCATTTCGTGGCCCTTCGCCTTCGCTGTTCTCCAACGCATGGGCTTTTCCGGTAAGTTTTATGATGGCGTCTCGGCACTGTATCGCAACCCCTCAGCGCGGGTCTCTGTCAATGGGGTCACTTCTTCATGCTTTAAGATATCTAATGGTACCAGACAGGGATGCCCGCTCTCGCCCTTTATTTTTGCCCTCGACATGGAGCCTTTAGCGGCCCGGGTTAGTCTCAACCCGAATATTACAGGGATTCAAATCGGCCACACGGAACACAAGATTGCACTTTATGCTGACGATGTACTGGTTTCAAACCCGACATCGTCACTATCTCCTCTCCTCTCTGAGATTGACCTCTATTCGCAACACTCGGGTTACAAGATTAACGCTACTAAAACAGATTTTTACATTACTCCTGCGTCTAGGACACAACTTGAATCAACATTCCCATTCTCCTGGCATAACCGAAAACTCAAATACCTAGGTATTTACCTAACCCACAGACACCATCAACTCTTTCAAGCGAACTACCCACGCCTTTTAGACCGAATTCGCTCGGATCTCCAAACTTGGTCCTCCTATTTCATCTCAAGGATTGGACGTGCCAATTCTGTAAAGATGAATGTTCTTCCCAGACTTATTTACCTTTTCCAGACGCTCCCGATCTACGTTCCCCCATACGTTTTTAAATTCTTGCAGCATCAAACTTCCCGTTTTGTTTGGGCCAATAAACACCCTAGAATTAAACTCTCGCTGCTACAACGGCGTTCCGGGAGTGGAGGTTTGGATACACCCAATTTTAAATACTATTATCACGCAGCTCAGATGGCATCCTGTGTCCAGTGGTGTGGTCCGAGGGCGGACAAGGTATGGATAACTATCGAAGCCGGTGAGCTGGGACTCTCCACACTTTCTTCCCTTTTATGGCTTCCGAGAGCCGCCCGCCCTCGTGCCATCTCATCTCACCCAGTGGAGGCCCGTTATGTATATATTTGGGATTTTGTAGTGAGGAAACATCAACTTGCCCCTAACCCTTCCCCCCTCATACCTCTGTTCCATAACCCTGCTTTCCCTCCGGGAATGGTAAAATCTGCTTTCTCACTCTGGAAACAGGGAAACATTGCCTTCCTCAACGACATTGCCTCTGGCACACCCTTTCCTTCGTTTACCCAGGTTCAGACACAATACTCTCTCCCTCATATTGAATTTTTTTGCTACCTTCAACTTAGACACTTTAACTCCGGGGTTCAAACCACTCTCTCTTCTAGGCCTCTCACTACTCTTGAAAATATATGTATACGACGCGCTTCTACGAGAGGTCTTATATCGGATTTCTATGCTTTACTATTGCAGGGCTCTGCTACTTCCAGAGATCACAGAGAACTGGCCTGGGAGAGAGATCTGGGTGTCACTTTGGAGGAGGAGGAGTGGGGTGAAATTTGGAGTAATGCGTCCTCTAGCTCTATCTGTGTCAGGATAAAGGAAAATGTATATAAACTGGTATACCGTTGATACTATGTACCTTCTCGTTTGAAGACGATGTACCCTGATGTTTCTGGCGGTTGTTGGAGGGGTTGTGCTTCTGAGGGGACGTACTTGCATATTTGGTGGACTTGCCCGAAACTAGTGCCTTTATGGAAGGAAGTTGTCCGACTTCTTTCGTCCCTATTTTCTACCCCAATCCCCCTGGACCCTAAATACTTTCTACTGCCTCTGGACCTCCCGACTTTAACTAAACATCAGAACAAGTTATTACGTCATGTGGCTACTGCCACGACATGTCAACTTGCAAAGGCCTGGAGGTTTCCCTCCCCACCATCCCTACAGTCCATTGTCGCTTACATTTGGTGCATTTATAAGATGGAATATATGACCAGTGTCATTAGACATTCTGCCAGGGCGTTCGATAAAATCTGGGCACCTTGGCTCACTACTCAAAATGCCCCCTCCCCATTTAGTAGCTGATTTAGATACGTTCTCCACCTTGTATGTTGGCTGCCCGGACCCTGCCACTCGGACCTCCCTTCCTCTTATATCCATTTCCCCTTTTGCCCACGATCTTGCCTCCTCCTTTTCCTATCTCTATTCTTCCTGTTCTCTCACTCCCCTGGGCTGGTTGGCCACACCATGGACCCAGTGGACTCTTTCTTCTCTTGCACTATCTCTGTCATCTCTCTTAAAAACAAAAAAAAGATTTACTCATTTGATTGTTATATTACTTCATTGTTGTGTTTACTATAATACTGCTTTGCTTTTCTATGTCTGTGAAATGCACCGTTTCTATGTATTACTGTAAATCGACCAATAAAACTAAAAAAAAAAAAAAGAATACAGAAAGAGGGGGACATAGATATAGAACCCTCAGTTCCAAAGAGGCATTGTGGATATTCAAATTGAAAACCATATATCCATATGGATTAAATGAGAATATCGATTTTGATTCGTTCATGTAACAGCATTAAGAATTGTGAAGGATTATCATTGTTAGGTATTTAGAAATAGGTTCTGGTTTAGGGATCAAGTGACCTATAGGAAATAGGGAAAGTACGTTTGGCATTAAAATAGTGGTATATACGGCATGAACTACAAGTGCCGACTATATCATAAGAGGTGTAGGTATTATAGAGGGTAAATGTACAAGGGATTTTTATGCAAGCCCACAAAGTTATTTTTAGGTACTGTGTTGCACATATTAATGGTGAAACAGCATACAATAAGTAGTGACATGGAATTGAGAATGGGAAGGGTCAGACCACTATCGGTCGGATTGTCAGCTTTTATTATTCAAATATCTGGGGTCTAATCTATAGAGAACCTTCGTTAGTGCCGCACAATTCAGTACCATATAATCAAGTGGTTGCGGGATAGAGTTTCAGGGAAGATATGGCATTGTTCTCGGGTGGGAGTTGGAAAAGGACAACCAATTAGGATGATCAGGTATATAAAGCAATCTAAATACAAAGCATAATACTCTTTGAGGAAGCACCCAGGTGCGAAACTTTTATTATTCAAATATCTGGGGTCTAATCTATAGAGAACCTTCGTTAGTGCCGCACAATTCAGTACCATATAATCAAGTGGTTGCGGGATAGAGTTTCAGGGAAGATATGGCATTGTTCTCGGGTGGGAGTTGGAAAAGGACAACCAATTAGGATGATCAGGTATATAAAGCAATCTAAATACAAAGCATATTACTCTTTGAGGAAGCACCCAGGTGCGAAACTAGTTAGAGGGAGAATTTGCTGATCATTCTACAAATTCCTACAACTGATGGTGATCTGGTCCATAAGCTGGGAACCAAGGACGGCCAAACGTGACTCCTTAAATCAGAAACCGCCGGCTGGGTCTTGTGCAACGAGGACGCGGCCAACCAGCTGACGGGGAGAGTCAGATCTGCACAGCCGTCCATATACAAGCGGCTCCAGCTTCCCGTGCTCTGTTGAGCGGACGTAGATGAGTGAGAGACAGCACCACACACCGCTGAGTGCAGCGCAAGATCCCGCTAAACAGCCAGTTGGGCTGCAGTGGTAAGCTGCCATACACAGCACATAAGCAGCAATCACATTACGGGACAAGTGCTCTCAGGATCATTTGCACATAACGTGGTACACCATGCTTAGTGCCACTGCTTGTATATACAAGAGACTGCACCTTAAAACTGAAAAGCATACGAGTGTGCAAAAGTTTTCATACCATTTTAAGAAACATATATATATCATGGAACAATAAGCTGTGTGCATACAGCATATGAGTGGTAACCACAATTTGGGACAGCATCTTTAAACACAGTTGTTTCTACAATATCTATATGGATAACATTTTAAAGTTAAATTGCACTTTTTTATGAAAGATGTATACTTAAGATTGGATACTATCTAGAGTGTGCATAAGTATTCATACTATATGTAGTAATATATATCAGGTGTTTTCCATTGTTATAGCAATTAGGAAAAGTATTTGATGACTTGTACACATGAATTCTATATAGTAAAAGCAGAACGTTACCCAATCTTTTTATATATATATTTTTTATTGAATAAATATCGATTTTGATTCGTTCATGTAACAGCATTAAGAATTGTGAAGGATTATAATTGTTAGGTATTTAGAAATAGGTTCTGGTTTAGGGATCAAGTGACCTATAGGAAATAGGGAAAGTACGTTTGGCATTAAAATAGTGGTATATACGGCATGAACTACAAGTGCCGACTATATCATAAGAGGTGTAGGTATTATAGAGGGTAAATGTACAAGGGATTTTTATGCAAGCCCACAAAGTTATTTTTAGGTACTGTGTTGCACATATTAATGGTGAAACAGCATACAATAAGTAGTGACATGGAATTGAGAATGGGAAGGGTCAGACCACTATCGGTCGGATTGTCAGCTTTTATTATTCAAATATCTGGGGTCTAATCTATAGAGAACCTTCGTTAGTGCCGCACAATTCAGTACCATATAATCAAGTGGTTGCGGGATAGAGTTTCAGGGAAGATATGGCATTGTTCTCGGGTGGGAGTTGGAAAAGGACAACCAATTAGGATGATCAGGTATATAAAGCAATCTAAATACAAAGCATATTACTCTTTGAGGAAGCACCCAGGTGCGAAACTAGTTAGAGGGAGAATTTGCTGATCATTCTACAAATTCCTACAACTGATGGTGATCTGGTCCATAAGCTGGGAACCAAGGACGGCCAAACGTGCCTCCTTAAATCAGAAACCGCCGGCTGGGTCTTGTGCAACGAGGACGCGGCCAACCAGCTGATGGGGAGAGTCAGATCTGCACAGCCGTCCATATACAAGCGGCTCCAGCTTCCCATGCTCTGTTGAGCGGACGTAGATGGGTGAGAGACAGCACCACACACCGCTGAGTGCAGCGCAAGATCCCGCTAAACAGCCAGTTGGGCTGCAGTGGTAAGCTGCCATACACGGCACATAAGCAGCAATCACATTACGGGACAAGTGCTCTCAGGATCGTTTGCACATAACGTGGTACACCATGCTTAGTGCCACTGCTTGTATATACAAGAGACTGCACCTTAAAACTGAAAAGCATACGAGTGTGCTAAAGTTTTCATACCATTTTAAGAAACATATATATATCATGGAACAATAAGCTGTGTGCATACAGCATATGAGTGGTAACCACAATTTGGGACAGCATCTTTAAACACAGTTGTTTCTACAATATCTATATGGATAACATTTTAAAGTTAAATTGCACTTTTTTATGAAAGATGTATACTTAAGATTGGATACTATCTAGAGTGTGCATAAGTATTCATACTATATGTAGTAATATATATCAGGTGTTTTCCATTGTTATAGCAATTAGGAAAAGTATTTGATGACTTGTACACATGAATTCTATATAGTAAAAGCAGAACGTTACCCAATCTTTTTATATATATATTTTTTATTGAATAAATAAATCAGATTGTTATATATTATACAGGAGTTTTCATCAATCTATGCACCATTTAGTATTTTAGCGCAAAACAGTCATTTTTTGGTTCTTTGGTTTGCTTTAATTTCTGAGGTAGAGATCTGTGGCTCTTCATCATCACTAATTAAAATATCTGTGTGCACACAGATACAGCTGGACTGTTTTTTTGCAGCTCATAGTATAAAAACTAATTGAATTTATACAATTTAAAAACATACAGTGCCTGAATTGTGATTTTTGGAGTTCTATTTACTATATATACTTAAGGGGCCCAGACCATGCACTCTCAAAGGGTTAACCAAATCTCTGTAGAGACTGGCCACACCCCTACAAATGGGCCCCTATCACTGCTTTCCCATGATGGGCCCTTCATGCCCCAGTCCTGCACTGTGTGAGGGGCATTATAGTGTGTGACATAATATGTAAGGGGAATTATGGCGTGTGGCCTGGGCCGGCGCTACCATTAGGCAGCTTTAGGCAGCTGCCTAGAGCGCCGGCCACCGGAGGGCGCCGCTTTGTCAGCACATTAACATGAGGGATGAGCGTCCGACAATGTCCCCCGCAACCCACAGTACTTTTTTTTTTATATATATATATCTCTGCGGGTTTTGGAGGGGCTGGGGGATTGATGATAAAAGCCGGCAATTGATCATCATCAGAGGCTGCAGCCGCCCGCCCGCCCCTCTCCAGCCGCAGCCGCCCGCCCGCCCCTCTCCAGCCGCAGCCGCCCGCCTCTTAGCCAAAGTCAGAAACGGGAGCAGTGCCTTCCCGCCAGCAGCAGCAGTGCTGTCCTGGACAGCATCGTGATCCGCGAGATGGTGGCAACAACATGGAGCAGTATTCCCTTCATGGCTCCCTGGCCAGCGGTAAGATGCCGCTGCCTGGAGTCACACCCTGGGGACGTGACCAAAGTTCACCCTGGCTGGGGGAGGGGGGGTTGGATTTATGTATGCATGAGTATGTATATATGGAGACTGTATATGGATGGATGGATATATGTATGTATGAAGGCAGTGTATGTATGTATGTATGTATGTATGAGAGAGGTGGTGTATGGATGGATATATGTACTATGTATGGATATATGTATGTATGTATGTATGTATGAGAGAGGTGGTGTATGGATGGATATATGTATGGATGGATGTATGCATGTATGTATGTATGTATGTATGTATGAGAGAGGTGGTGTATGGATGGATGTATGTATGTATGTATGTATGTATGTATGAGAGAGGTGGTGTATGGATGGATATATGTATGTATGTATGTATGTATGTATGTATGAGAGAGGTAGTGTATGGATGGATATATGTGTGTATGAAGGCAGTGTATGTATGTATGTATGTATGTATGAGAGAGGTGGTGTATGTATGGATATATGTATGTATGGATATATGTATGTATGGATATATTTATGTATGTATGTATGAAAGAGGTAGTGTATGGATGGATATATGTATGTATGTATGAGAGGCAGTGTATGGATGTATATATGTACGTACGTACGTACGTACGTACGTACGTACGTACGTACGCAGTGTATGTATGTATGGGGGCAGTGTATAGATGTATGTGTGTCTATGTATATATGTGTGTGTATATGAATAAATATATATATATATATATATATGAGGCAGTGTATAGATGTATATATGTATGTGTGGAGGCAGTGTATGGTTGTATGAGAGATGCAGTGTATGTATGTGTGAGAGAGGCAGTGTATGGATGTATAACGTACGCAAGGAGGCAGCGTATGGATATATATGTATGTCTGTATGGAGGCAGTGTATGGATAAATGTTTGAGAGAGGCAGTGTATGTATGTATGAGAGGCAGTGTAAGGATGTATATATGTATGAATGTATGGACGGACGGACAGAGGCAGTGTATGTATGTATGTATGTATGGGGGCAGTGTATAGATGTGTGTGTATGTGTGTCTATGTATATATGTGTGTGTATGTGTGTCTATGTATATATGTATGTGTGGAGGCAGTGTATGTTTGTAGGAGAGATGCAGTGTATGGATGTATAATGGAGGTCATTCCCGAGTTGTTCGCTCGGTAAATTTCATCGCATCGCAGCGATTTTCCGCTTAGTGCGCATGCGCAATGCCCGCACTGCGACTGCGCCAAGTAAATTTGCTATGAAGATAGTATTTTTACTCACGGCTTTTTCATCGCTCAGGCGATCGTAGTGTGATTGACAGGAAATGGGTGTTTCTGGGCGGAAACTGGACGTTTTAAAGGCGTGTGGGAAAAAACGCTACCGTTTCTGGGAAAAACGCGGGAGTGGCTGGAGAAACGGAGGGGTGTCTGGGCGAACGCTGGGTGTGTTTGTGACGTCAAACCAGGAACGACAAGCACTGAACTGATCGCAGATGCCGAGTAAGTGTGAAGCTACTCTGAAACTGCTAAGAAGTTTGTAATCGCAATATTGCGATTCTTTCGTTCGCAATTTTAAGAAGCTAAGATTCACTCCCAGTAGGCGGCGGCTTAGCGTGAGCAACTCTGCTAAAATCGCCTTGCGAGCGAACAACTCGGAATGACCTCCAATGTACGCAAGGAGGCAGCGTATGGATGTATATGTATGTCTGTATGGAGGCAGTGTATGGATAAATGTTTGAGAGAGGCAGTGTATATATATATATGAGAGGCAGTGTATGGATGTATATATGCATGAAAGAGGCAGTGTATGTATGTATGTATGTATGTATGTATGTATGTATGCGAGAGGCAGTGTATGGATGTATGAGAGAGGCTGTATGTATGCATGTATGAGAGAGACAGTGTATATATGTATGTGAGAGGCAGTGGATGTATGTATGTGAGATGCAGTGGATGTATGTATGTGAGAGGCAGTGGATGTATGGATGTATGTAAGAGGCAGTGTATGGATCATATATGCATGAAAGAGGCAGTGTATGTATGCATGCAAGAGGCTATGTATGTATGTATGTATGTATGTATGCATGCATGCGAGAGGCAGTGTATGGATGTATGAGAGAGACAGTGTATGTGTGTGAGAGGCTATGTATGTATGTATGTATGTATGTATGAGAGAGACAGTGTATGGATGTATGTATGTGAGAGGCAGTGTATGTATGTATGTATGTATGTATGTATGTATGTATGTATGTGAGAGGCAGTGTATAGATGTATGAATGAGAGAGGCTATGTATGTATGTATGTATGTATGTATGAGAGAGGCTATGTATGTATGTATGTATGTATGTATGTATGTATGTATGTGAGAGGCAGTGTATAGATGTATGAATGAGAGAGGCTATGTATGTATGAGAGAGGCTATGTATGTATGTATGTATGTATGTATGTATGTATGTGAGAGGCAGTGTATAGATGCATGAGAGTGCCTGTGTATGTATATGTATGTATGTATGTATGTATGTATGTATGTATGTATGAGAGAGGCAGTGTATGGATGTATGTATGAGAGAGACAGTGTATGGATGTATGTATGTATGTATGTATGTATGTATGTGAGAGGCAGTGGATGTATGTATGTATGTATGTATGTATGTATGTGAGAGGCAGTGTATGGATGTATGTATGTATGTGAGAGTGTATGTATGTATGTATGTATGTATGTATGTATGTGAGAGACAGTGTATGGATGTATGAGAGAGGCTGTATATGTATGTATGTATATGAGAGGCAGTGTATGGATGTATATATGAGAGAGGCAGTGTATGGATGTATGTATGAGAGAGACAGTGTATGTAAGTATATATGTATGTGAGAGGCAGTGGATGTATGTATGTATGTATGTATGTATGTGAGAGGCAATGTATGGATGTATGAGAGAGGCTGTATATGTATGTATGTATGTATGTATGAGAGAGGCAGTGTATGGATGTATGGATGAGAGAGACAGTGTATAGATGTATGTATGTATGTATGTATGTATGCATGTATGTATGTGAGAGGCAGTGGATGTGTGTATGTATGTGAGAGGCAGTGGATGTATGTATGTATTTATGTGAGAGGCAGTGTATGGATGTATGAGAGAGGCTGTGTGTGTGTGTATGTATGTATGTATATATGTATGTATGAGAGAGGCAGTGTATGGATGTGTATATATATGAGAGAGGCAGTGTATGTATGTATGTATGTATGTATGTATGTATGAGAGAGACAGTGTATGTATGTATGTATGTATGTATGTATGAGAGAGGCTATGTATAGATATATATGTATGTATGTATGTATGTATGTATGTGAGAGGCAGTGTATGTATGTATGTATGAGAGGCAGTGTATGTATGTATGTATGTATGTATGTATGAGAGAGACAGTGTATGGATGTATGTATGTATGTATGTATGTATGTATGTGAGAGGCAGTGTATGTATGTATGTATGTATGTATGTATGTATGTATGTATGTATGTGAGAGGCAGTGTATGGATGTATGTATGAGAGAGGCTATGTATGTGAGAGGCAGTGTATGGATGTATGAGAGAGGCTGTGTATGTATGTATAAGAGAGGCAGTGTATGGATGTATATATGAGAGAGGCAGTGTATGGATGTATGTATAAGAGAGACAGTGTATGTATGTATGTATTTGAGAGGCAGTGGATGTATGTATGTGAGAGGCAGTGTATGGATGTATGGATGAGAGAGGGTATGTATGTATGTATGTATGTATGTATGAGAGAGGCTATGTATGTATGTATGTATGTATGTATGTATGTATGTGAGAGGCAGTGTATGGATGTATATATGAGAGAGGCAGTGTATGGATGTATATATGAGAGAGGCAGTGCATGGATGTATGTATGAGAGAGACAGTGTATGGATGTATGTATGAGAGAGTGTATGTATGTATATATGAGAGAGGCAGTGTATGGATGTATGTATGAGAGAGACAGTGTATGTATGTATGTTTGTTTGTTTGTTTGTATGTATGTATGTATGTATGTATGTGAGAGGCAGCAGATGTATGTATGTATGTATGTATGTATGTATGTGAGAGGCAGTGTATGGATGTATGTATGTATGTATGAGAGAGGCAGTTTATGGATGTATGAGAGAGGCTATGTATGTATGTATGTATGAATGAGAGAGGCAGAGTATGTATGTATGTATGTATGTATGAGAGAGACAGTGGATGGATGGATGCATGTGAGAGGCAGTGTATGTATGTATGTATGTATGTATGTATGTATGTATGTGAGAGGCAGTGGATGTATGTATGTATGTATGTATGTATGAGAGAGGCTATGTATGTATGTATGTATGTATATATGTATGTGAGAGGCAGCGGATGTATGTATGTATGTATGTATGTATGTATGTGAGAGGCAGTGTATGGATGTATGTATGAGAGAGGCAGTTTATGGATGTATGAGAGAGGCTATGTATGTATGTATGTATGTATGTATGAATAAGAGAGGCAGTGTATGTATGTATGTATGTATGTATGTATGAGAGAGACAGTGTATGGATGGATGGATGCATGTGAGAGGCAGTGTGTGTATGTATGTATGTATGTATGTATGTATGTGAGAGGCAATGTATGTATGTATGAAAGAGGCTATGTATGTATGTATGTATGTATGTATGTATGTATGTGAGAGGCAGTGTATGGATGTATGAGAGAGGCTGTGTATGTATGTATGAGAGAGGCAGTGTATGGATGTATGTATGAGAGAGGCAGTGTATGGATGTATGTATGTATGTATGAGAGAGGCAGTGTATGGATGTATGGATGTGAGAGGCAGTGTATGGATGTATGTATGTGAGAGGCAGTGTGTGGATGTATGTGAGAGGCAGTGTATGAGAGCCAAAATCAAATAGAAAAAGATAGGCAACCGGGTAGGGTGCCAGGATCTGGGAAGGGGGTACCCATCAAATAATTAAGGATGTCTTTGATAGACACATCCTTGTTGTAGTCAATGCAGTAAGACGACTGAGAAACGTATAATACTCTGCCTAATCACTTTCACCTTACTGACTGGGAAAGTGGGTAATTGATAGTGTTGGGGGGGGGGGGGCAGTAGGGAGATGTTTTGCCTAGGGTGCCAAGAAACCTTGCACCGGCCCTGCGTGTGGCATAATGTGTAAGGGGCATTACAGTGTGATGCATAATGTTTAAAGTGGCATTACAGTACGTAGAGTATTGTGTAAGGGGCATTACAGTGTGTAGAGTATTGTGTAATGGACAAATAATGTAAGGTGCATACATCAGGAATGAAAATACAATGCTGTGGATTGTTGGTAGGAGGGGGGCCCCAAACCAGTATCTAGTGCCCCATGAGATCTAAATCCGGCTCTGCCCTATACAGGCAAGGATCTGGAAAGTAAAAAATAACTTAAGGGAGAGAGTGGAGTTAGATGAGTGTGTGGCTAAGTTGACCCAGGCCCTGTGTCTAGGCAACTGTACACTTTTGTTGTCATGTGACCATAAATTTAGGAAACACTCATCATTTCTGTCTGGCTGTGATGGAGAGAAGCACATGGTAAAGTGCTATGTATGTTTTTTGTCAAATGTCAAATCAAATTGATCCAGTTCTTAAAATATATATATCAAACTCATACATGTTGGTGATTTGCCAATGTATAAAACCATGTGAACCATTTAGCTACAGAATAGCCTGAATTACTAAACTATGCATTTTTTTCTCTACAGCAGTGACTGTGGGATAAATTGAGCCAGTTTGAAATTGAGATTCTCAGAAGAATCTGCGGGAGCACTGTCAAAAAGTAAACCACATTACATTGAGGAAAATGATGCAACATCTGATTGTACATCTGTGTGCAGCTGTTTGCATCTGTGTAAAAAGTGCCCAAATTCGAGCAGCTGCAACTTTTCCCCACACCATGTTTAGTTGTGGTACGCTGCTCCTCATGTAGCACCTCAGTCACACCTGGCATCTCACACAAAATGGCGTATAGATGCCCAGTAACTGAGGACACATATTTTTAATATGTTTGTAAGGGCTTTGTCCATCTGCTCCAGTTTCCTCTGACATTCCAAAAACAGTAAACATGCTAGCCATTGCCAAATGTATTTCAGGGAGAAAATAATTTAATAAATAGACAACTTAGACTATGAGCTACTATAGGACCCCAGTACTGAAGAGGTTATGATAAACTATGTAGGACTGCAGCAACTTCCCATTGTAAATGCCAGGGTGAAATGAAAAATGAGATGTGTGCAGAGTGGCATCACAGGGACAGAGCTTTTTCGCAGGCTCTGTCCCTGCATGCAATAATTGACACATCAATGCAGAGGCGTAGCTAGGGTTTTTGGAGCCCAGGGCAAGATGTAAAATGGCGCCCCCCCCAAAAAAAAAAACATAGCAAAGGAAGCATGTGTGCGCGCTGAAGGCATGTGCAGCGAAAAATGGGCGTGGCCACACACCAGAAGGGTGCCAGATACAATGCCCCACAGTGCCAGATACATGCCCCACAGTGCCAGTTACATTGCCCCACAGTGCCAGATACAATGCCCCACAGTGCCGGATACATGCCCCACAGTGCCAATTGCATTGCCCCCCAGTGCCAGATACAATGCCCCACAGTGTCGG
Organism: Pseudophryne corroboree; assembly: GCF_028390025.1. Lineage (NCBI taxonomy): Eukaryota > Metazoa > Chordata > Amphibia > Anura > Myobatrachidae > Pseudophryne > Pseudophryne corroboree. The sequence continues at coordinate 931,134,766 of NC_086444.1, read as the reverse complement.
ATACACGCCCCACAGTGCCAGTTACATTGCCCCACAGTGCCAGATACAATGCCCCACAGTGCCGGATACATGCCCCACAGTGCCAGTTACATTGCCCCACAGTGCCAGATACAATGCCCCACAGTGCCAGATACATGTCCCACAGTGCCAGTTACATTGCCCACAGTTCCAGTTACATTGCCCCACAGTGCCAGATACAATGCCCCACAGTGCCGGATACATGCCCCACAGAGCCAGTTACATTGCCCCACAGTGCCAGATACAATGCCCCACAGTGCCAGTTACATTGCCCTACAGTGCCAGATACAATGCCCCACAGTGCCGGATACATGCCCCACAGTGCCAGTTACATTGCCCCACAGTGCCAGATACAATGCCCCACAGTGCCAGATACAATGCCCCACAGTGCCAGATACATGCCCCACAGTGCCAGTTGCATTGCCCCACAGTGCCAGATACAATGCCCCACAGTGCCAGTTACATTGCCCCCCAGTGCCAGATACAATGCCCCACAGTGCCGGATACATGCCCCACAGTGCCAGATACATGCCCCACTGTGCCAGATACATGCCCCACTGTGCCAGTTACATACCTCACTGTGCCAGATACATGCCCCACACTGTGCCTGATACATGCCCCACTGTGCCAGTTACATGCCCCACTGTGCCAGTTACATGCCCCACTGTGCTCTCTCTCTGCCCCCCCTCCTCCCCCCCGGTCACTTACCGAGTCACCGGCGCCGCTTGTTCTATGTGAGGGGAGGAGAGCGCCTCTCCTTCCCCTCACTGCTCCAGGACAGGTCTCCGGCGGCTGTGTGGTGCCGGTTCGCTAGCCAATCAGAGCTCGCGGACCGGCAGCCAATCAGGAGCCGGTACGCAAGCTCTTATTGGCTAACGCCACCGGAGGCCGGACACAGCAGCGCTGCTGGCAGCGCTGCTGGCAGCGCTGCTAGGGCTTTCAGCGGCGGTGAGGGGAGGGAGAGACGGTGCGCTCTCCTCCCCTCACATTTCGGCTTTCGGCGTGACGGGTGCGAGTGGGGCATGATGCCCTGGCCGCCGGCGGCACCCCCCTCTCCTGGGCCTGCCAAGGCGCCCAGGGCACGTGCCCCACTCGCCCTACCCCAGATACGCCTCTGCATCAATGTGATGTAATCAATTATTGCATTGTAAATTGGGCCGATATTAATACAATCGGCCCCTAAATATGGTAATACAAGATTTATGACCTTTTTCATAGTGTAAACCATTGATTTTACAGTTTAAGGTAGGACTTGGGAGCTAATTCAGACTGGATCGCTGCAGTGGCAGCGATCACAGTCTGAATCCTTTTGTGGAGTGCGCACCCCGGGAGCCCAGTGAGATGCTAAAAGCATCTCTGGGCTGCGATCGCCTCTGCCTGATTGACGGGCAGGGGCAGTCGTGGTGCATGCCAACGGCATTAAAACGGCGTTAGAACACCGTTGGCGGGGCAGGGTCCAGAAAACAGAGGCATGTCCGGATGGTTGGAGGGGGCGGGGGGCGGGCTGCGGCAGATGCGTGACATAACACGCAGCCATTGCGACCCAGGACGCGGTGATTAGTTGCCTGCCAGCGCGCAGGAGCTGCGCGGGCAGAGGGCTACTCGCCAGGTGCAAAAGCATGACTGCCATGCAATGCCTCTGCAACTTTGCAGGAGAGGGGGGGGGGAGGGACTAGTGCTGTGCTGGGCATCCCCCCGCATGTCTGAGAAACTGATCTTAGATATACTAAATATAGCACATCTACGATCAGATCTGAATTACCCCCTTTATTAGGTAGAGAAACCACTGTTATAGTGCTACTATAAAGTTTAATAATTTGTGAGTTTTTTGGGGGTTTAAATGTAATATGGTGCAAGTTCTAAAAAAGCAGTGCTATTTTTGTAGAAAAATAGTTTCAGGAACTCCCGTGGGTGGGAATTGGTGGGCAGAGTTGTGGGTAATGTGGGAGGAGCTACAGTGGGGGCACCTATGGAAGAATAAAGATTTTGCGTGCGCCTATGGCGTGCCCGCCCCAAATGGGATGTGGCCTCATTGTAAGGGGCGTGGTTTAGCTGCAAGAGGCATGACCTTGCAGGAAAAGACTACCTTATACCCCAGTTTTGCAACCCACACGCCCAGACATTGCCAGCCACAGGAAAAAAAAATCCTGATTCATGCCCCTTAGATTTGTAATTTGTCCTCCTTATAGTAATGCCCCTTACACATTATGCTACACACCATAACACCCATTATGCATTATACCACACACCGTACCACCCATTACATATTATGCCACACACAGTTATGGCCCTTACACCATAACAATGCGTTGAACCTAGCCCAGCATTTGATTCAGAACCGTCCTGTTCAAGTACAGTTGGACAACGCCACCACAGTGGCTTACATAAATCATCAAGGCGGCACTCAAAGCCGTTTGGCAATGAAGGAAGCCTCACGGATTCTACGTTGGGCAGAATGCCATCTACCGGCAATATCGGCAATATTCATTCCGGGATTCCTGAATTGGGAAGCGGACTTTCTCAGTCGTCAGGACGTGCATGCCAGCGAGTGGTACCTCCATCCAGAAGCGTTTCAACTCCTCGTGGAAAGGTGGGGTCTTCCAGATGTGGATCTGATGGCGTCTCAACACAATCACAAGGTTCCGGTCTTCGGAGCAAGGACAAGGGATCCTCAAGTAGCATTCGTGGATGCGCTGGCAGTGCCGTGGAGGTTTCGGCTGCCGTACGTGTTCCCTCCAATGTCACTCCTGCCCAGGGTAATTCGGAAGTTCAAGCAAGAAAAAGGAAATCTGCTCCTCATAGCTCTGGCATGGCCCAGACGGCACTGGTCACTGGTTCTCAGACCTGCAAGGCCTATCGTCAGAGTGTCCACTTCTACTTCCACAACGCCCAGACCTCCTCGTTCAGGGCCCCTGTGTCTACCAGGACCTAGCCCGGCTGTCTTTGACAGCATGGCTCTTGAAGCTTCCGTCTAAAGAGCTAAGGGTTTTTATGAAGAGGTCATTAAAACTATGTTGCGGGCCCGGAAACCGGCCTCTCCGCGGATTTACCATCAGGTCTGGCATTTCTACTTTGTTCGATGCGCATCTAACCATTATGACGCTTCCAAGTTTAGTACAGCCAAACTTTTGGCTTTTCTACAGCAGGGTCTAGATTTAGGCCTGCGTCTGGCCTCCCTCAAGGTTCATATTTCTGCCTTGTCGGTGTGGTTTCAGAGAAAAATTGCGACTTTACCTGATGTTCATACTTTCACTCAGGGTGTGTTGCGTATCCAACCTCCCTATGTCCTCCTTGGGACTTGTCGGTGGTTTTGGAGGCGTTGCAGGAGCCTCCATTTGAACCTCTTGGTTCAGCTGACCTTAAGTGGCTTTCCCTGGTGTTCTTGCTGGCTATTGCCTCTGCTAGAAGAGTGTCGGATTTGGGTGCCTTGTCTTGTAGTTTCCAATATCTGATTTTTCACCGTGACCGGGCAGTTCTTAGGACTCGTTCCGGATATTTACCTAAGGTGGTTTCTTCGTTCCACCTTAATCAGGAGATTGTGGTTCCAGCTTTTGTCTCTCCTGATTTGTCTCCCAAAGAGCGGTCTTTAGATGTGGTACGGGCTCTCCGTATCTATGTGAAGAGAACTGCTTCTATTCAAAAGTCTGATTCTCTCTTTGTTTTGTTTGGATTTCACAAACGTGGCTGGCCTGCTCACAAGCAGACCCTGGCCAGGTGGATAAGAATGGTGATTGCGCATGCTTATGTGAAGGCTGGTCTGTCAGCTCCTGTTCACATTATGGCCCATTCTACTCGGTCTGTTGGACCTTCTTGGGCGGCCCAACGTGGTGCGACCCTTGACCAATTGTGCAAGGTGGCTACGTGGTCCTCCGGGAACACGTTCATAAGGTTCTATGCCTTCGATACTGAAGCATCCCAGGATGCTTCCTTTGGACGCCGGGTTCTTGTGCCCGCTACAGTGCATCCCCTCCCATAAGGAACTGCTTTAGGACATCCCCATTGTCCAGACTTGTGGAGCCCAGTGTACCCCGCAGCAGAAAACGAGTTTTATGGTAAGAACTTACCCTTGTTAAAACTCTTTCTGCGAGGTACACTGGGCTCCACAAGGCGCCCACCCTGACGCACTTAGCTTCTTTGGGTTGATATGGCATTAGCCGCTGACACTTCTCTTGTCGTGAGAGTGTGGTGTATGTGGCTACTAACCGTTGTTGTCTTTTTTCCTGCTACTGCATTGGGCTGGTTAACTAAACTGAGCTCCTGTGCTGGGAGGCGGGGTGATATAGGAGGCGGCGCTGTGCATTCTGGGAACAGTCAAAGCTTTGAGCCTGTTGGTGCCTCGGATCAAGATCCTACTCTACACCCCATCGTCCAGACTTGTGGAGCCCAGTGTACCTCGCAGAAAGAGTTTTAACAAGGTTAAGTTCTTACCATAAAACTCGTTTTTGCCATGTCTCTCTCTCTTTTGCCACGTCTCTCTCTCTCTCTCTTTTGCCATGTCTCTAACTCTTGCAATGTCTCTATCTCCATGTCTCTCACCTTCTCTTCCATGTCTCTCTTTTTGTCTTCCTTCGCACGTCTCTCTTTCCCTCCCTTCCCATGTCTCTTTCTCTTGCTATGTCTTTCTCTATTTTGCCATCTCTCTCTTTCTCTCTCTCTCTCTCTCTCTCTCTCTCTCTCTCACAATGTCTCTGTCTCCATGTCTCTCTCACCCTCTCTTTCCATGTACTTATTTTGTCTTCCTTCCGACGTATCTCTCTCCCTCCCTTCCCATGTCTCTCTCTCTTTCTTGCCATGTCTCTGTCTCGCCATGTTTCTCCCTCCCTCCCCAAGTGTTTCTCTCTCTTTGTCTTGTTCCCTTCTCATGTCTCTCTCTTTATAGAAATATCCAGCACCTGCCGTGCTCATAACCAGTATATGCTTGTAATATGGCGGCATGCAGAGACTTGATAAAGTGCAAAAAGCTGCTGTTTATTTCAATAAATAAACAGAACCTTTTTGCACCTTATCAAAACTCTGGGTGCCTCTCTCTCTCTCTCTCTCTATCTCTCTCTCTATATATATATATATATATAAAATCACATCTGGAAAACCCCCTCATAAAATCCTGCGTTTGCTCCTGGACGGGGCTCTACCTGCTGTACTGTGTAAAATGGGGCTCTGCCTGCCATACTGTGTAAAAGGGGGCTCTGTCTGCTGTACTGTGTAAAAGAGGGCTCTGTCTGTTGTACTGTGTAAAAGAGGGCTCTGTCTCTCTTACTGTGTATAAGGGGGACTCTGCCTGCCACACTGTGTAAAATGGGGCTCTTCCTGCCGTACTGTGTATAAGGGGGACTCTGCATGCCGTACTGTGTAAAAGGGGGCTCGGCTTGCCATACTGTGTAAAAGGGTACTCTACCTGGCATAATGTGTAAAAGGGGGCTCTACCTGGCATAATGTGTGTAAGTGGTGCTGCTGTGCGGTGTAATTTGAATAATGGAGATTACTGTGCAGCGTAATATGAATTGGTATTATTTTGTGGCCACGCCCCTTCCCCCTATATTTTTGTCACTGGTCCTATTTTAAATATGGGGGGGGGGGGCGCCGGTGCTGTTTCTTGCACACAGCGGTAAAATGTCTAACTACGGCACTGGTGCAAAGGATATGCAGCTAAATAACTATGAAACATGCAGCAATGTAATGACCCACACAGAGTATCAGCATGTATCATTAGAGGTAATTTATAGACCTTTATAGTCATTTAGTACCTTGGTACACACCAGGACCGTAACTAGGTGTGTGCCGATGGTGCCTTGCCCACAGCACAAATGCACTAAGGGCGCACCATCTGGCAGCACACCCACACGCAGGGCCGGCCCAACCATTACAGCAGATACTTGGCTGCGTAGAGCGCCATACTGCTAAGGGCGCTTACGTGTATCAGCTGGACAGTGACTGCGGATGTGATGCGGTGCTATCGGTGGGTGCCTTGTGCACATGATTGCATGGCAGTTGAACACCCTCGTTAACTATCCTGCTCAGGTGTTACCGGTTTTCCTGGTGGTGCAGCTACCTCATCCCCTACTGATCTCTCCAAGTGCCCAGCGGCAATATTCTGGTGCGTGGTGGGTCCCGGTGAATGTGTGTCTCTTCCATCCGGCATGGGCGGCCTTCAGCCTGGGTGGTCCCACTGGTCAGGCAGCAGGTGCAGCTGCACTGCTATACTTCTAAAAGCGTCTACAGTTTCTGGTCGCAGCCGGTGGGGTCAGCTACTGGTGGCAGCAGAGTGAGGCAGCATATGTGTAACAAGGTGTCCACGCTGCATGTGAAAGAGCCATTTTGATCTGCGTGGCTGTGCTATATACTGTATATACACTGCAGCTGTATCTGATAAGGTAGCTGCAGTATTTGTACCGGTCTTTGAGATTTATTACACCCTGTTGTTGATATAGGAGATTGGAAGGTTCTAGTATCCTACAGTATAAATACGGGTCTTACATTACCTGCACATTCATTTTCTTTCTGGCATCAATTGTCTTGACTATTGCATAAAATATGGGGAGGCATAATGCAGCAGCTAAATTGCAAAAATGTGCTCGCTCCTCTGCCCTGCAGCCAACTTCTGAGTGTGCTTCTCAGTGCCTTTATTCACCTCCTGCCTCTACCTCATCTGCACCACATACCTAACCACGGCGACTGGTGGGGACAGAGCCAGACACAGCACAAATCTTCACTCCACAGGGCTAGAGAATGGGGCCACCCACCCCCCGTAATGAGAAGAAGCGTACACGGCGCTGGAACTCTGACCGGGGAGGTGGGCCAGCAGTTTGTCATCTGGAACCCGCTGCTCTAATTCTTCTCAGCTTGGGCCGATGGCAGGTAATACCCACTGAGGGGCCCCGGGGGTCATTACTACTGAAGAGCCCAGGAAGCCATTACTGCTGAGGGGTCCACTCTTGTACCCAGAAGGCCATTACTGCTGAGGGGTCCACTCAGGTACCCAGGGGGGCATTACTGCTGAGGGGTCCACTGAAAGGACCCAGGAGATTGTTACTGCTGAGGGGCCCAGGGGGTCATTACTGCTGAGAAGGCCACTGAGGGGCCCAGGGGGTCATTATTGCTATACTCAAGCATTAGTAGAAGACACAGAACCATATGTGTGAAAGGCATGCTAAGCATTGTAGTTCATCAGCAGATAGCTATATACATGATGAAGTTGCAAGACACATTACTACAGGGCAGGGTGTTGATTGTATGATTACCCAAGGATCTGGATTCTAACTTAAAAATGAAAAAACATCTAAATAAAAAAACAAATTGGCAGCAACTGTGATGTAACATGAATAAGGGACACTATTATGTGGTGTAATATGAATCAGAGGCACTACATGCTATATGCGGGGTAATGTAAGTTAGATTATGCTCAGGGCTTGTTCTGGGGCGCTGTGCGCCCCGGGCGGCAATAGGGGGCGTGGCTTCGTACAGGGGGCGTGGTCATTTTACGCCCCCTTTACAGGCTGCTGTAGCACTCTGAAATGTGCGGTGCGTGATGACGTCATCGCGCACCGCACAGCAAAGGTCCTCTCCACGAAGGGAAACTAGACGCTTAGCGTCTAGTTCCCTTCGTGGAGAGGACCTTTGCTGTGCGGTGCGCGCTGACGTCATCGCGCACCGCACAGTAAAGGACCTCTCCAGTTTCCCTTCACAGCGGCCAGCGGCAGCGAGGGGCAGTGGGCAGTGGGGGGCACAGCAGCAGCGGATCTTGCCCTGGTGCGGCGCCCTCCGGATGGCGCCCTGCGCCCTCCGGGAGGCGGCACCCCGGGCAAAAGTCCTGCTTGCCCGTGGCAAGATCCGCTACTGATTATGCTACTGTGTGGCATCTTTGAATTGGTAGTGCTATTGTGTTGCCACAACCCGTCCCTTTATACGTAAAGTATGGGAGGTATGAACAGAATTGTTTTTCGATGTATAATACAGTGCGCACAGCAGCAGGCGGTGCAGGTATTAGAATAAAAGTTCTTCCCACCTCTATAACAATGTATGCAAATGACTGAATAATACCACTCCACCAGCGCTGCTACATGCCACAGGTGTAAATGTAGTATGTTCCAATTTCTGTATATCTCGATTCTCTGTGTCCATCCATTAAGGGGACACGGAAAATCGAGATATACGGAAATTGGAACATACTACATTTACACCTGTGGTATCTAACAGCAGTGGTAGAGTGGTATTATTCAGTCATTTGCATACATGGGAGGGATGAATATAAGGATTTATCCCATCAAGGGGTTCCAAAATCTATATTTCCTTACCAAGAAAATTAAGCTTGGGTCAGCCCTGCCCGCATGGCCGCTATATCTAGTGACTCACTGCCTCCCGCCTGCCGCTGCTGCAGCAAGGTAGCACCACTGCATCATGGTAGTGGCGCCACCAGCTCTCCCGGCTCCCTGCATTCTAAAACTTCTGAGCTGCATGCAGGGACTGAGTTCAGGCAGGACAGCTGAGCGACGGTTCAGCTGTCCAAAAATATGTGGAACAGCAGCCTGCGGCTCAGATCCTCCTCATCCTGGTGTACTTCTACAGTGACATCCTAAATCTCAATATCAGCAACTGGACTGGTGGTGCTCCTCCCAGCACTTGCAGAGGGTGTGTAAATGGTGGTAGGAGCCTCCTCTTCCCATACAGTGTTGTGAAGGTCAGGCCTAGACATCGCAACTGTGGAAACACTTGAACTCTCCTTGGGGATTTGTGATATCTCTGAATGCTCAGTTGTTTCCTGTGCTTTAACAAGCTTTACTTTTTTAATTTATAGAGAGGGAGGAGGTCTTCCATCTTCATGAGAAGCTGAACCACCAGTCATGAACATAGGTCGAGGCCTTAGCCTTTCCTTGCCACTTTGTGTCGTGAATGGCATATTGTCAATTTTACATTTCTTATCAGATCAGATCATTTTTTTATTTTTTTTTGGTTCTTAATTTTTACTTCTTGGATTTTACATGCCCTCAAAGAGAATGGTGTTGATTCCTCACAGATCTGCTCTTAGGGTTCCCAAAGGTATTTTATGACATATATATGTACAGATGGAGCTGCGCTCATCTGAGGTAGCTCCATCACAAATGAGCACTCCCGGTGTGACTAAGCAATTTGTCCGCCTAGTCCAGCCGGAAGTGCACAGAGACGCTCCCATTAAGAGCGTCTCTGTCCAGGCACGCGGATAGAGACGCTCTCCATTCAAGTGAATGGGTCGCGACTTCACCGCGGGTGCATGGCACAGGCATATGCGGACACTCTCGGCGAGAGGAGCGCCCGGGCAGTACCAACATTTAACAGAATTTTTCCAGGTATGAATCCTATGAGATAATTTCTCAGTTGATGGTGCTCCCATGAGTCAGAATATTACAGTGTTTGGTGTTGGTCAGCGCGCTCTATGGGGGATAACGGGGGGGGGTTTGATGTAATGTGGAGTGAGAGTGTAGGCTGGTGGAATGATTTTGTTATCTGTGTACCTCTAATATGGATGATGTGCTAATGATCACTCAGGGTTGGATATATGAGGATGATTTATTTAGAAAGGAAACCGGGTCTGTGCCCTATATTGTAAGTTAATCTTTGTCCCAGGTTTCCTCACCACTGTCAGGTATTTCCTGCAGACTACCCTTTTCAGGGTATACCCTCCTAATGGTATACTGATGAGGCTACAGCTCAGGTAAATGTCAGGTGTGCCCTATGGGCCACCTTTACCATAGGTGTGGTTAATGCCTATGTGCCCTCTGATGCTGTGTCTGATTGTGAGGTTTGTGGTGTGACTAGTGCGGCGTCCCGCCTGTCAGACCCCTCTCATGTGCGGCACTGAGTGGTGTGGTCATGGGCTCTGTTACACACACTTACCGCCGGGGGCAGGTGCTGCCTGCCGCCGGTGACCGAGTTTTTTCCGTCCACTCCTCAGGCCTGTTCTCCTGTGTCCGCGTCCTCCGTCTCCGTCTCCTTTGGATCGCTGTGTCTTCCGTGTCTTTTGGACCGCACGCTCCACCTGCGGCTGCCGGTCTCCTCCGTCTTCGGTCCCGTTCTGTGGCTTCCTGGTTCGCGTGTCACGTGCCGGGTCACGTGAGCGCGCTGTGTACAGGGATTGACGCTGTGTCTCCTTCTCCAGCCGGAGAGAGGAGAGTGTGAATGTAAACAATGTAGATAGTGATACTTGCAAGTTCCCAACGCGTTTCAGCACGAGTGCCTTTTTCTAGGGTTGCACATGTGATGTTCCGTGGCTATTTTATGCTGTAGTCGCTGTACTGATTGGTCCTTCCTTAGCCTCCCATTCTCTATTGTGATTGGAAGGGGGATACTTCAATCATGTCAATCATATGCACATAGTTAAGTGTGTAACTCTGTCATTCATGTGCATTTGTTTTATTGTCTGGCTATCGAGTCTCAATTGTAGATATCTTGTATATATTTTGTTACATGCCTCCCTTCTTAACGGAAAGGATAATTGTGTTATGCAGCTCAACTGTTGGATAAGGGACAGGGTACAATTATTAATCATCAGTGTGGGGAGGGGCTAAGAGATTGTGGTGAAGTAATATTAATGAATACTGATTCGACCCTGTTGGGGTGAATCTTATACTAACTGTCTTGTGGTGACTGGCTATGTCACAATATGTGGGGAAGGTAGGAGATGATGGAATTGGGGGGGATGGATGAGGATAAGAATTGTGTTTTAATCAGGGTTTATTCTGTATGGCGTCTGATTATTGGGGGGGATGGATGAGGATAAAGAAAGGTGTTTTAATAGGGTTAATTCTGTAGGCGTCTTAATTATAAAGCTGCAGCTGTGTTGTAATCTATATTGAGACCTCGTGGTGTGAGTGTCTTCAGATTGAAGATCCATCTGAGTTCTTCTCTATTGATTTTTTTCACATAGTCTCCCCCTCGCCAGTTAATAGTGACCTGTTGTATTGCCATGAATTGTAGTTTGGATGGATCCTGCATGTGTGTCTCTTTGAAATGTTGTGAAACACTGTGTTGGTCATACCCTTTCTTTATGTTATGAATGTGTTCAGAAATCCTGATCTTTAGTGTTCTGATGGTACGTCCAACATATTGTAGTCCACACGGGCATGTGATCAGATATATAACCCCTTTTGTGTGGCATGAGATTTCTTCCCTAATTTTGTATTTCTGTCCTGTGGTGTTCGAGGAGAACTCTATAATTCTTTTTGTTGTTCTTGAATTGGATGTTCTACAGCCTAACCATGATCCACAGTAATGGAATCCCTGCTTCTTCCCTGTACCATCTAATGTTGTCTGTTGTGATCTCGTTGGTGGAATGTGATTGTGTACGAGTTTGTCTTTCAGATCTGGGGCTTTTCTGTACACTACTTTTGGTTGTGGGGGTAGTATTCTAGCTAAAGTCTCATCTTGCATGAGGATTGTCCAGTGTTTCATTATACTCTGTTTTATCTGGCCTGCTCCGGTGTTGTATTGTGTTACAAAATAGATGTCCTTATTGTGTTGTTTGTCGTCCCTTTCTTTATATTTTAAAAGATCTCCCCTGTCTGTGTCTTCCAATTTTTTATATGCTTTATGTACAACTTCCTTATCGTATTTTTTGTCTAAAAATTTCTGTTTGAGATCTTGTCCTTGTTTGCGGTAGTCTTCTATCTGTGTGCAGTTTCTTCTTAATCGTGTGAATTGTCCTGTAGGAATACTATGAAGCCAATTTGGATGGTGGCCACTTGTGGATAAAATGTAGCTATTGACGTCCACCTTTTTGTGATGTGTACGTGTGTGGATCTGGTTGTCCTTGATGTAGATGTCTAGGTCAAGAAAAATTGCTTGTTCCTTGCTATACTTGGTCGTGAACTGTAGATTTCTGTCATTGTTGCTAATGTATACTAGGAATGTGTTTAGGTCGTGTTCTGTCCCTTTCCATATGAATAGGATGTCGTCTATGTACCTACGCCAAAGGACCAGGTTCTCCCCAAAGTCATGCCCCTTCCAGATGTTGTCCTCCTCCCACTTGCTCATAAACAGGTTTGCGACCTAAACACATTCCTAGTATACATTAGCAACAATGACAGAAATTCACACGATTAAGAAGAAACTGCACACAGATAGAAGACTACCGCAAACAAGGACAAGATCTCAAACAGAAATTTTTAGACAAAAAATACGATAAGGAAGGGACGACAAACAACACAATAAGGACATCTATTTTGTAACACAATACAACACCGGAGCAGGCCAGATAAAACAGAGTATAATGAAACACTGGACAATCCTCATGCAAGATGAGATTTTAGCTAGAATACTACCCCCACAACCAAAAGTAGTGTACAGAAAAGCCCCAGATCTGAAAGACAAACTCGTACACAATCACATTCCACCAACGAGATCACAACAGACAACATTAGATGGTACAGGGAAGAAGCAGGGATTCCATTACTGTGGATCATGTTTAGGCTGTAGAACATCCAATTCAAGAACAACAAAAAGAATTATAGAGTTCTCCTCGAACACCACAGGACAGAAATACAAAATTAGGGAAGAAATCTCATGCCACACAAAAGGGGTTATATATCTGATCACATGCCCGTGTGGACTACAATATGTTGGACGTACCATCAGAACACTAAAGATCAGGATTTCTGAACACATTCATAACATAAAGAAAGGGTATGACCAACACAGTGTTTCACAACATTTCAAAGAGACACACATGCAGGATCCATCCAAACTACAATTCATGGCAATACAACAGGTCACTATTAACTGGCGAGGGGGAGACTATGTGAAAAAAATCAATAGAGAAGAACTCAGATGGATCTTCAATCTGAAGACACTCACACCACGAGGTCTCAATATAGATTACAACACAGCTGCAGCTTTATAATTAAGACGCCTACAGAATAAACCCTATTAAAACACCTTTCTTTATCCTCATCCATCCCCCCCAATAATCAGACGCCATACAGAATAAACCCTGATTAAAACACAATTCTTATCCTCATCCATCCCCCCCAATTCCATCATCTCCTACCTTCCCCACATATTGTGACATAGCCAGTCACCACAAGACAGTTAGTATAAGATTCACCCCAACAGGGTCGAATCAGTATTCATTAATATTACTTCACCACAATCTCTTAGCCCCTCCCCACACTGATGATTAATAATTATACCCTGTCCCTTATCCAACAGTTGAGCTGCATAACACAATTATCCTTTCCGTTAAGAAGGGAGGCATGTAACAAAATATATACAAGATATCTACAATTGAGACTCGATAGCCAGACAATAAAACAAATGCACATGAATGACAGAGTTACACACTTAACTATGTGCATATGATTGACATGATTGAAGTATCCCCCTTCCAATCACAATAGAGAATGGGAGGCTAAGGAAGGACCAATCAGTACAGCGACTACAGCATAAAATAGCCACGGAACATCACATGTGCAACCCTAGAAAAAGGCACTCGTGCTGAAACGCGTTTGGAACTTGCAAGTATCACTATCTACATTGTTTACATTCACACTCTCCTCTCTCCGGCTGGAGAAGGAGACACAGCGTCAATCCCTGTACACAGCGCGCTCACGTGACCCGGCACGTGACACGCGAACCAGGAAGCCACAGAACGGGACCGAAGACGGAGGAGACCGGCAGCCGCAGGTGGAGCGTGCGGTCCAAAAGACACGGAAGACACAGCGATCCAAAGGAGACGGAGACGGAGGACGCGGACACAGGAGAACAGGCCTGAAGAGTGGACGGAAAAAACTCGGTCACCGGCGGCAGGCAGCACCTGCCCCCGGCGGTAAGTGTGTGTAACAGAGCCCATGACCACACCACTCAGTGCCGCACATGAGAGGGGTCTGACAGGCGGGACGCCGCACTAGTCACACCACAAACCTCACAATCAGACACAGCATCAGAGGGCACATAGGCATTAACCACACCTATGGTAAAGGTGGCCCATAGGGCACACCTGACATTTACCTGAGCTGTAGCCTCATCAGTATACCATTAGGAGGGTATACCCTGAAAAGGGTAGTCTGCAGGACATACCTGACAGTGGTGAGGAAACCTGGGACAAAGATTAACTTACAATATAGGGCACAGACCCGGTTTCCTTTCTAAATAAATCATCCTCATATATCCAACCCTGAGTGATCATTAGCACATCATCCATATTAGAGGTACACAGATAACAAAATCATTCCACCAGCCTACACTCTCACTCCACATTACATCAAACCCCCCCCGTTATCCCCCATAGAGCGCGCTGACCAACACCAAATACAAGTTTCAACAGGAGGTGGGACACCTCCGGGTCAGCAGCACTCTTAGCCATTACCCTCCATTGTGAGCGCAGCCTCCCTTCCTATCAATTAGAATATTACAGTGGTAATAGAGGACAGAAAAGAAGACTCTTTTTTTAGGGGCAATCTTTAATTATAATTTATTGAAAATATTAATTTTATTGATATGCATTAAAAAAAGTGGATTTAGGTGTTCCGTTTTGAGTTCACAGACAATACAAACATTGAACAATAATTAGACAGAGAAAATGGAATCCCAATCAGTAATTTCAAGTATCCAAAGAGCTGTGTTTAAGAATTAATAATCGTTCCAAAGATTAGTGAACATACAGCAGTACAGATAAGTATGCTATGTTTAGTAAGGCACATACAGTAAGTAGCACATGTGGATGTATATTCATAGACAAAATATATACAAATGTCAGTCAATGTAAATAGTTATTTCAAATTTTGGGGGAATAAATTTGTCCTGTTAATCACGTATTGCATATGGCTATATTTTTTAACATAACATCAAAGTTGTGCTAGTAATTGTAGATGAAAATATAGACTTAGGACAATAGTAAATCAATATAAATACATATAGGAAAAAATAAGAAACAATATTCATGTATCACATATATTGTCTGTGTATGCCTATACACTGTTAATTAAGTATTACAATTTGTCAAAATGTTGTGGAGCATACGGCAGATTGAATAATCACTGGTGGTGTGTTAGGATTAATGTAGATATATTTATGTATGGAGGAGGCAAACACTTATATGGACCACCATCACGTCTATTGTCCTCCCGTATGTCCTAAAGGACAGTGAACATGAGGATGAGAGTGTGGAAAGATGGGCCAGAGGTGAGAGAGTATAGAACAGGGGAAGGATCTACTGCTGTGGGGTGGCCAGCACTGATACCCCTGTTGGTAAGTAACCAGCGCAGGGGAGTCAAATGGGTACCACACAGTGAGAGTCCCTCCGAGATAGGTGGTGAATGTGAGAATTGGATATATACTGTCAATAAAGATGACCCCTAGTAGCAGAAGATTCAGACAGTTTAAATAATAGGGGTTTGTAAACAGTAAGCTCTGGTATCTCACAAGTGTGTTTCCAAGACACACCCTTATAAAGCCATCATCTGCATATAAGACAGAACAGCATACAAAAAAAATATGTATTATTTTTAAGAAAAAAAAATGTATGATACTCATCCAGTTGCCGATGTTCCTGGAGTCAGGTCCTGTGCATAAGGTCCTAGACCTC
Organism: Pseudophryne corroboree; assembly: GCF_028390025.1. NCBI lineage: Eukaryota > Metazoa > Chordata > Amphibia > Anura > Myobatrachidae > Pseudophryne > Pseudophryne corroboree. The sequence continues at coordinate 931,119,198 of NC_086444.1, read as the reverse complement.
CAAAAATAGGGACACGTGTTTCGCCTGATGAGGCTTGTTCACCCTTTTTTAATGCATATCAATAAAATTTAATATTTTTAATAAATTATAAATAAAGAGTGCCCCTAAAAAGAGTCTTCTTTTCTGTCGTCTATTTTTCATGCCCTCTATGACATTGGGCATCGGCCTTAGCAGACGATGTTGATGAAATTGCATCATCAATGTCATGACTGGTGGCAGCAGCAGCTTCACTACTAGTACTAGAAACTGGAAGTGGTTCCTGATCTTTCACTATTTTTTTCATCAAATTTTTGTTCTTCATTTCATAGGACAGCACCCCTTTATTATTGCAGCACACAGAACAGTGCTCATTTAATTTCACAGCACCCCTGGATTTTTACAGCATAACTCCTGAACTCCTGAAAATTTGGTGAGTTTTGATTAGAGATGTGCGGAAAAGTTAGCCAGGTGAGCCTTTTTTTCTCCAGAGTTTTGGCTATAAAAATTAATAGAATAATACCAAAAAAAAAATACAGGGGTGCTGGCACTGTACTGTATGCTGTAAAAATACAGGAGTGCTGTGAAAATAAATGTACACCAGTGACGTGCGGTGGGTGTGGCAGGTAAGGCAGAGTCATACTAACGTTTGTGCCAGAGTTTTGACTGTATAAAGTATATGAAAAATATAAAGAATATGTTTAAAATATCTTCTTTGTATTATTCTAATAATTATTGTACAAGGTCAAAATACAGACATTTAAAATGTCCACAGGTCAAAAAGTCGACAGGAGTTTTCATGATTTTTTTATTGAAACCAACTTGTTCATACTTTACCATCCCAGTGGAGCTGGAGGGGAAATATAATAGTGTGCCAAGCACAGTGAGGCACTGTGCCCGAAGCATGGCGAGTGCAGCACACACAGTACACTTATGCGGTGTCCTTGTCGACCTATGTTTACATACACACCAAAAAACAATGAAAAACTTGTGTCGACATTTTAACCATCGGTATTTTGACCTTGTTGGTATTTTAAATGTCGGTATTGTGACTATGGTGGCCAATCCCAGGATCAGGATCGGCAGGATCCTGGGATTTAGGGCCAAGAATGGCCAGGATTGTATCCCGGGATTGTAAACACCAATCCCAGGGTTTGAGGGATCAGCATTGAGTGTCTACAAGATGCTCAGATGCTGCCTGGCTTCCTTCTTCCGGATCCTCAGAGCAGCATGAGAGGTCACGCTGTGCCGTCACATGCCACTGGGAGAGAGCGGAGGATGTTCCCCACCCACCCGCTCCCGGTATATGGTGAGTTATGTGTGTCAGGATTTTGACCGTCGGTCAATTGTTGGGATTTTGACCATCGGGATTTTCAATTGTAGGTGTTTCATACTGATCCCATTTTTACAGCATACAGAACAGGTCCAGTGTACATTTATATTCACAGCTCCCCTGTATTTTTACAGAATACAGGACAAAGCCAGTGTACATTTATTTTCACAGCACCCCTCTATGTTTACAGCATACAGGACAGTGCCAGCACCCCGGTATATTCACAGCACCCCTGTATTTTACAGCATACAAGACAAGGCCAGTGTACATTTATTGTAACAACAGCACCCCTGTATTTTTACAGCATACAGGACAGGGCCAGTGTACTTTTATTTTAGCAACAGCACCACTGTATTTTTACAGCATACAGGACATGGCCAGTGAACTTTTATTTTAACAACAGCACCCCTGTATTTTTACAGCATACAGGACAGGGCTAGTGTACTTTTATTTTAACAACAGCACCCTGAATTTTTACAGCATACAAGACAGGGCCAGTGTACATTTGTTTTCACAGCACCCCTGTATTTTTACAGCATACAGGACAGGGCCAGTGTACATTTATTTTCACTGCACCCCTGAATTTTGACAGTATACAAGAAAGGGCCAGTGTACATTTATTTTCACTGCACCCCTGAGTTTTTACAGCATACTAGACAGGGCCAGTTTATATTTATTTTCACTGCACCCCTGCATTTTTATAGCATACAAGACAGGGCCAGTGTACTTTTATTTTCACTGCACCCCTGAATTTTTACAGCATACAAGACAGGGCCAGCACCAATGTATTTTCATAGCATACAGGGGGACAGTGCCCCTGTACAGCACAGTGACAGCCAGGACAGAAACACCCATGTACAGCTGCAGCACCCCTAACAGCACATGAAACACCAGTGACAGCAGGACAGCACCTCTAACATCACAGGACACCACAGTGATAGGACAGCACCCATAGAGAGAACACATTGACCCCACCTGATGCCACCACCCACAGAGAGAGACAGAGGTCTGTCTCCCTCACTCTCCAAGTCCAGAGTGAAAATAGCTGCGACGCGCAGCTCTATATATGAAATCCAAAACCCGCGAGAATCCGACAGCAGGATGATGACGTTTTACCTTGTTCTGGGATCCGAATCTGGCAGGAAGTCCTGAGCCAGTCTCGGATCGTGAAGTTCTCTAATTTAGAGCCAAAATGAAAACACAGGGTCTGCGCGCAGCTCTAATATTTTATGTATACAGTAAATTGTGGGAGTAACAGTCACAATAAAGTCCAATTCTTGAGCAATGTCTAGAATCATTAATAAGCAATCACCAGCACATCAGTGGAGAAGCAACATATCACAGCAGTAGCAGTGGGAAGTGCGTGGAGGTTTCAACTTAGAGAATTTTTCTAGACTGTGGGATCTCATCCAACTTTTTTGTTCTTTCTATAGTAGGTATTGAAAGCTGACTACCTGTTCTTAAGTTTGCTCTAATGAAACAGTTCTCAGTAGCTATAGCTGGCACATTGTGTCAAGAGCATCTCTCTTTGACTTATTTCATTTGTCCCATTCTGGGTCCATGATCTGAGTGACTGCTGTGATGTTAGTGCTGAGGAATTTTGCGTTAAAGCTGGGTACACACTGGGCGATTTCAGCCTAAAAAATAAACGATAATGACATAAATGTTGTTATAGTTTATTTTACTGGCTTATATTGTCCAGCGTGTATGGGGTAATATTGGTGAACGATGCATGCTCCTGCACGTCGTTCAGCGATCACGAATATTGAGCTGACATGCAGCTCAACCCATCAATGTCGGGCTGAGCTGCATGTCTGGGAATGCCGTCAGTGATGTCACTGATCGTCATCGTTGAACGATAACGTTCAGTGTGTACACGCTATATCGTTCAACGATATAGTCGTTCATCACTGGCATTTGATTATTGCCCAGTGTGTACCTGGCTTAAGGCTTCATGCTGGTGTTTCTTCTCCATCCATTTTCTCAGATTCACTTAGGATGTGTTGGCTTAATGGCTCTGCCTAAAATCTTAGGAAGTTGTGGAATACTTCTGTCCATACTGTAACTTTTTCCACACACCATTCAAGCAGTTTGAAGTTCCTTCATCCCAGGCTTTTGGGATACTCTTTCAACTTTCATGACATTGTAGTATTTCCAAATGTATCATACACTGTAGATTGTTTGTCTTGACCACCTGCTTCCTTTACAAGTTTCTTAAATGAACTGTATAAGGAAATTAGTAGGCTTTAAAATGCAAAATTAGTCCCTGATCAATTGGTTGGAGTAATGAAGCAGTGTTGGATTGAATGTACGGTAAACCTCTTCTACATTAATTCAGATCCAACAAGTGCCAATATCCTCAGTGTAGTCTATGGCACCGATAAGCATTAATAATTCTGTAAGTCCAAGCTCCTCACATTACCACTGGACTAAAATGTGAAACACACCAACTTTGGAAAATTATATTCTGCTGGGTGAGAACGTTACAGGTGTATCTTCTTCTTGAATATGGTTGTAGATGCCACTTGGCTTTTTAATTTTTATCATTTCCTTTGGGACACGTTTTGTTGTGTTTGGTTATCCATCCTGAAACTATGTTCATTTTCATTTATTCCATGCAGATGGCTCCTTGAATGAGTCACCTTTATTGATGATAACTTTGAGATTCTAATTGCAAAATTTAGTGTCTTGTCTGTACTGTTTTCTGTAATTGTTCTCATTCTCAATGTAGACATGTTCAACAGGTGCAAATATCAACCTGATGCTGACACTTCCAAATGCAGTTTCACATTCATGATAATGTTTTTACTAGATGCTGTACATTAGATACATTACTCTCATGTTGCAGCTTTTTTTTAAGATATGGATAAAAAACAATGGAGGTAATTGGCTGTGGAGCAAGAATGTTTAAAAACATGGTGTAGACAGAGGGTATCTAATATGTGATTGGCTGTTATTATGTTGAGGGTTAATATTGACTGAGTGAATGTTTACTTTTTCTTTATTCATCTTTCTTTTTTTTTTTTTTTTTTTTTACTTATGTCTATAAATAAGGTATATTTGTGGCTTTGGACCCTGTCATAGAAGCAGTGGGCTCATCTTTATTGTGATTATGACTATATAAATAATACCTGTGAACCAATTGGTGGGACTGCTTAATATAAGATTATTCTGTGATGAACATGTACTTTTATATGTACCTACGGTTTGAAAGATAATTTTCATAGCACTCCTGAAGCGTGTCACAGTTACCATGTTGTTCATTCAGTTTTTAACCATCCAATTTGTATTGCAATTTCATGGACCATATGATCTGCTAGATTTTTGAACCTAAGATTTATAGAAATACTGTAATGTATTACAAGTCATTGGCAATGAGGTCATCAGAGTCTTTCTCCATGGTTAAAAAGAAAACTAATATGATGCTTTTTTTTTTGTTATTCTGCTGAATAAGGGTGGTTGGTAATATTCATGAAGTTACAGTATCTTATATATATATGTATTTTTATTAGAGCTAAATCAAATTTTCAGAAATAGTTCAGCAAGTAATTAAATTTATTATGCATTTGGTTGCAAAATGTAATATGTTCCAACAGTAAAATATGATTGACTGTTAGCAGTTCTACCCCAGTGATACACATATTAGAATGGAGTGACCATTGTTTTCTGACCCTGTTCATAGAAATCTGCAACATGTGCCTTTTCAAGTTCTAAATTGCATTCTGTAATTAGCAAATCAATGTTTCACCTTAAGAGCATATCATTGCAAAACTCTTCCCATTGTTAAAATGCCCCTGCTATATTTCAAAACTCAGACTTCAAGAGACTTAGCTGCATGTTTATTTATTGAATGTTTTTTCCGTTTTTCTTTTTCCATTATGACTCCTAAAAGAAGCTTAAATATTTATTCATGTATCTCCTATTATTTGGCACCTCATTATGAGACTTTAGTGTACAGTACATAGAGAACTTTGCTCCAATCAGTGGCGGAACTACACTTTCTGTTTCTACAGGCCCTGGTGGTGAGGGTTCTCTGCTCTTCCGCAGATGTGCAGTGAGGATTCATTCAGATGTACTCTACTGAATTAGAGCTTCACTGTGCATGAACCATCCCATGAATATTCTCTGAACAGTGGATGGACCAGTATTCCCAGGTCCTCATCCCAAAATGAAAACAATTATGCAAAGATGAATACTACTAAATAGAATTATATTTTATGTATACAGCAGCACAAAGAGTTTGCAAAGGTGTACATACAATCAACAAAACAATAATACATAATTACACAGGGTAATTTAAGATAACAATTACTACAAAGATATAATTAAATGTAGAGTGGAGTATGTGGAGAAAGGGAAAGGTAGGGTACAGCGATCTGTACACAACCACCTGCTGAAAGAATCAGAGATGCTCATGGTCCATAGGACAGGGAAAAAAGTGCACTGTTAAGAAGGATTCTGTATTACTAGGAGTAGAGAATTAAGGAATAGGGTCCTGTATGTGAGGGCTTACAGTTTAAGAGAAAATTAAATTGTAACCAGAAGGGAGAACTGGGAAAAATGGTAGATGGGTGCCACTGAGAAGTGGAAAAAGTTGCATGAAAAGATACTCGGCGCTACCAATTAACACTATGGCATGGCATAACTTGAGGGGCAGTTTAAGATGTCAGAAGGCTACATGTATGTAGACACATCTGTATGCACATATAGGGTGGTATTCAATTGTTTGAAAAGTCAGTTGGGTGTCTGTTTTTTCCTATCTAATAGACAGTAAAAACAGACACCAAACCGACTTATCAAACAATTGAATTCCCCCCATGCAGGCTTAAAGCTGGGAACACACCTAAATGAGGAGGAGAGTCTTAAGGGATTGTTTCAAAATGTGGATGCTAATAGGGAGTCTGATAGTGCATGGGTGTGAGTTCCAGAGTAGTGGGAAAGCACAACAGATATCTGCTAGTTGTCACGTTTGTGTTTGTTAGTGTACCCGTAGTCAGGGAAGAGTCTTTATAGGTGTCTCGAGGAGTGTAGGTGCAGCTGAAAGGCTTGAAAAGACAGCCAGACAGGAAAATCAGTAAAGCTTCCCTGACCGGGAATTGAACCCAGATCTCGGCAGAGAATGCCGGATTGTAAACACTAGACAACAAGGGACATCAGTGTTGGTGATAGGATGGTATATGTTGCTGAGAAAAGTGTGGCAGTAGATTAACCATGCTGGATACTGGATTGATACTGCAGATATATTAACACTCTCATTACTTGATATCTGTAATCTGGAAATACTGGAGTGGCAGACTTGGCAGGTTATTGAACAGTCTTGTACTGGATTGTCACTGTAGTCAAAGATCTGAGAGGATGCAGATGGAAGCAGATGGCTCAGGATATCGGAGAGGTACCAAGGACTGTAACTACGTGTGTGCCTGAGGTGCCTTACACACAGCACATATGTTGTCTGGGCGCACCATCAGGCAACAACCACAGGACCGCTAACCACCACCGCTGCTGACAGCAGCTCTGCCCGCAGTCAAGTATGTATTGATGCGCTCAGCTACTACTCTGCCAAGCGCACCACTACGTACAATAGAATGGGCAGCGCTGCAGCTTCACCCTGCATGCCATGCCCCCCCCCCCCCCCCCGGCTTAACATGTCTACGGCTCTTCGTCATCGTCTCTCCCATGCTACAGTGCCATGCGCCAGGAGGAGCATCAGCATATTGGCGGGTGGTTGGGTGAGAGAGCCACTAGTGATTCAAGTATGTGGCCGGGTTCCGCACACTCGCCAGACACTTTGCCCCGGTCTGCTATTGCCACTGCCTCACAGTTTACAAGGCTGCCAGGCTTCCAGGAGGTGGGAACCAGGGAACATGATGCAGACATTACTGACTGTGGAGCCTGCCTGGTCTTACCTCCATGGCTCACAGGGTAAGAGGGTTGCTGAGAGACAGAGTGTTGGGGTTGGTGGGATATTGCTGAGTGATGGGGGGTGTTGCTGAGAGACACAGAGTGATGGGGGAGGGCTGCTGAAAGATGACACAGAGTTAGTGATGTGCACCGGAAATTTTTCGGGTTTTGTGTTTTGGTTTTGGATTCGGTTCCGCGGCCGTGATTTGGATTCGGACGTGTTTTGGCTAAACCTACCTGAAAATTTTTTGGCGGATTCGGGTGTGTTTTGGATTCGTTTTTTTTTTTTACAAAAACCCCTCAAAAACAGCTTAAATCATAGAATTTGGGGGTCATTTTGATCCCATAGTATTATTAACCTCAATAACCATAATTTCCACTCATTTCCAGTCTATTCTGAACACCTCACACCTCACAATATTATTTTTAGTCCTAAAAGTTGCACCGAGGTCGCTGGATGACTAAGCTAAGCAACCCAAGTGGCCCATCTAGGAGTGGCACTGCAGTGTCAGACAGGATGGCCGATTTAAAAAATAGTCCCCAAACAGCACATGATGCAAAGAAAAAAAGAGGTGCACCAAGGTCGCTGGATGGCTAAGCTAAGCGACCCAAGTGGCCGACACAAACACCTGGCCCATCTAGGAGTGGCACTGCAATGTCAGACAGGATGGCACTTAAAAAAATAGTCCCCAAACAGCACATGATGCAAAGATAAATGAACGAAAAAAGAGGTGCAAGATGGAATTGTCCTTGTCCTCCCACCCACCCTTATGTTGTATAAAAAGGACATGCACACTTTAACAAACCCATCATTTCAGCGACAGGGTCTTCCACATGACTGTGACTGAAATGACTGGTTGGTTTGGGCCCCCACCAAAAAAGAAGCAATCAATCTCTCCTTGCACAAACTGGCTTTACAGAGGCATGATGTCCACCTCCTCCTCATCCTCCGATTCCTCACCCCTTTCACTGTGTACATCCCCCTCCTCACAGATTATTAATTCTTTCCCACTGGAATCCACCATCTCAGGTCCCTGTGTACTTTCTGAAGGCAATTGCTGGTGAATGTCTCCACGGAGGAATTGATTATAATTCATTTTGATGAACATCATCTTCTCCACATTTTCTGGAAGTAACCTCGTACGCCGATCGCTGACAAGGTGAGCGGCTGCACTAAACACTCTTTCGGAGTACACACTGGAGGGGGGGGGGCAACTTAGGTAAAATAAAGCCAGTTTGTGCAAGGGCCTCCAAATTACCTCTTTTTCCTGCCAGTATACGTACGGACTGTCTGACGTGCCTACTTGGATGCGGTCACTCATATAATCCTCCACCATTCTTTCAATGGTGACAGAATCATATGCAGTGACAGTAGACGACATGTCAGTAATCGTTGGCAGTTCCTTCATTCTGGACCAGATGTCAGCACTCGCTCCAGACTGCCCTGCATCACCGCCAGCGGGTGGGCTCGGAATTCTTAGCCTTTTCCTCGCAGCCCCAGTTGTGGGAGAATGTAAAGGAGGAGCTGTTGACGGGTCACGTTCCGCTTGACTTGACAAGTGTCTCACCAGCAGGTCTTTGAACCTCTGCAGACTTGTGTCTGACGGAAAGAGAGATACAAGGTAGGTTTTAAATCTAGGATCGAGCACGGTGGCCAAAATGTTGTGCTCTGATTTCAACAGATTGACCACCCGTGAATCCTGGTTAAGCGAATAAAGGGCTCCATCCACAAGTCCCACACGCCTAGCGGAATTGCTCTGTTTTAGCTCCTCCTTTAATCTCTCCAGCTTCTTCTGCAAAAGCCTGATGAGGGGAATGACCTGACTCAGGCTGGCAGTGTCTGAACTGACTTCACGTGTGGCAAGTTCAAAGGGTTGCAGAAACTTGCACAACGTTGAAATCATTCTCCACTGTGCTTGAGTCAGGTGCATTCCCCCTCCTTTGCCTATATGGTAGGTAGCTGTATAGGCTTGAATGGCCTTTTGCTGCTCCTCCATCCTCTGAAGCATATAGAGGGTTGAATTCCACCTCGTTACCACCTCTTGCTTCAGATGATGGCGGGGCAGGTTCAAGAGTGTTTGCTGGTGCTCCAGGCTTCGGCACGCGGTGGCTGAATGCCAAAAGTGGCCCACAATTCTTCGGGCCACCGACAGCATCTCTTGCACGCCCCTGTCGTTTTTTAAATAATTCTGCACCACCAAATTCAATGTATGTGCAAAACATGGGACATGCTGGAATTTGCCCACATGTAATGCACGCACAATATTGGTGAAGTTGTCTGATGTCACAAATCCCCAGGAGAGTCCAATTGGGGTAAGCCATTCTGTGATGATGTTCCTCAGTTTCCGTAAGAGGTTGTCAGCTGTGTGCCAGTTATGGAAAGCTGTGATACAAAGCGTAGCCTGCCTAGGAACGAGTTGGCGTTTGCGAGATGCTGCTACTGGTGCTGCCGCTGCTGTTCTTGCTGAGGGAGGCAATACATCTACCCAGTGGGCTGTCACAGTCATATAGTCCTGAGTCTGCCCTGCTCCACTTGTCCACATGCCATGGTTAAGTGGACATTGGGTACAACTGCATTTTTTAGGACACTGGTGACTCTTTTTCTGAGGTCTGTGTACATTCTCGGTATCGCCTGCCTAGAGAAGTGGAACCTAGATGGTATTTGGTACCGGGGACACACTAACTCAATAAATTCTCTAATTCCCTGTGAATTAACGGTGGATACCGGACACACGTTTAACACCACCCAGGCTGCCAAAGCCTGAGTTATCTGCTTTGCAGCAGGATGACTGCTGTGATATTCATCTTCCTCGCAAAGGACTGTTGGACAGTTAATTGCTTACTGGAAGTCGTACAAGTGGTCTTCCGACTTCCCCTCTAGGATGACGATCGACTCACAGCAGAAACAACAGCAGCGCCAGCAGCAGTAGGCGTGTTACGCACACCAGTGCTAACAGGAGTATACCGGTGTATGAACAGAGAGGGAAGCGAAGCAAACGAACTCACAGACAGTATAACATAACATACACAGGAGGTGATGGAATAACTAATAAACACAAAGTGAACGGAGAAGCCCAAAGGCTCAGGAATTGGGTGTCTCCCTAGTGTCAGGAATGCTCAGATGGAATAGAGCGGACAATTAAGCGAGGTGTAGTGATTTAACATGTGGAGCACCTGAAATGATGTTGCTAAGAGCAACAGAAAAAACCCCAGAGGGTTACCAACAGGTGTGGGAATAAACTCCTTGGTCAGAGATAGAAATATAGACACAAGGAGAGTATCCACAATCCTAACCCCCACTTGCAGGGCACAGGTTCAGCTTACTGCCACTAAACTGACACCTGGACGCCCTGCACAGTGAGGGAGGATTAAGCAAGCAGGTCTGAGAGTACAGCCGCAAACCTGCTGGGTTCACAGATTAGCAAAAGAACCCCAGCAGGTCAAACAACTGACTCCAGTCTTACTGCTAGGTCCGGATTGGCAGAATGACGTACCGAATCCCAAGGCCTATTCGCAGTAAGCAACAAGTAAATACAAAGACACACAGTACTAGCTAACTCTTTGGAACTGACTAACAAACAAAGATTCAGCAGCATTTGCCTAGCCTGAGAGGATGGTTTATATAGCAGGTGCTGTCCACGCCCCACTCAGACCTCACAGACTGTGAGCACAAAACCAGCGCCGGATTCCCTGCCGTGCACAGAGCCTGTAACCACTACACAGTAAAAACCCGGACCGGAGTATCAGCTGCGCTCAGGTTACTTCGCTAACACTTGCCTCCCGGTTGCCATGGCAACGTGGCAGCACAGAGCAGGAGATCCTAACAGTACCCCCCCTCTGACAAGGGGTCAAAGAACCCCTACCACCGGGTTTATCGGGGAACTGCGAGAAGAAAGAGCTTATCAATCTGGGGGCATGAAGATCACAACTGCGCACCCACGACCGCTCCTCCGGGCCATACCCCTTCCAGTGCACCAAAAATGACAGCCGACCCCGAACCATCTTGGAGTCAAGAACCCTTTCAACCACAAACTCCCTCTGACCCCATATCAGAAGAGGAGAAGGTCTTCCACTGGAAGAAGGATTACTAACTGCCAGTTTTAAAAGGGAACAATGAAATGTTTTATTGATAGCCAATGAACGGGGCAGATCTAACTGAAATGCCACCGGATTGATAACCCTGGTGATCTTATAAGGGCCGATGAACCGGGGGCCTAACTTATGAGATGGCTGTCTCAACTTCAAATTCTTGGTGGACAACCAGACGAAGTCTCCTAATTTGAAGCTGCAGGGTCTTCTCCGCTTATCAAAAACCCTTTTGGTCACTAATGACACAGACACAAGGGCTTTCTTCACTTTCCTCCAAATACCCCTAAGGACCGAAACAACAGAGGAACCACCAGGCGTGGAATCCAGGGGGGTCAAAAGAATTGGCCTTAGGATGATGCCCATACACACAAAGGAAGGGAGAGATCCCTGTAGCAGAGTGAGCCGCGTTGTTATAGGCAAACTCCGCCATGGACAGATGAGCAACCCAGTCAGTATGACACTTGGAGACATAACACCTGAGGAACTGCTCCAAGGACTGGTTCACCCTCTCAGTCTGCCCATTAGACTGTGGATGGTAGCCTGACGACAAGCTCACAGAAATCTGGAGATCAGAACAAAATGCCCTCCAGAATTTGGCCACAAACTGGGATCCACGGTCAGAGACCACATCAAGTGGCAACCCGTGGAGGCGCACAACATGCTGCATAAATAACTCAGACAGGCGCCTGGCCGATGGCAACCCAACCAGTGGAACGAAATGCGCCATCTTCGAAAACCTGTCAACGACAACCCAAATGGCTGTCATCCCCGAGGATTTGGGCAAGTCCACCACAAAATCCATGGAAATGTGGGTCCATGGCTTAGACGGAATAGAGAGTGGATGTAATGGGCCGACAGGAACCCCTCTAGGAGTTTTATTTCGGGCACAAACGTCACATGCCCGAACCCACTGATCCACATCCCTAGCCACCGAGGGCCACCACACCGCCCTAGACAGCAACTCCCGAGTTCTGGCAATACCCGGATGCCCTGCCGACCTCTTGGCATGGAATTCCAGGAACACTCGCTGTCTTAACCTAGGAGGCACAAACAAGAGACCTACCGGAAGGTCTGGAGGAGCCTGCTCCTGTGCTCTAAGGACTAATGACAAGAGGTCCTGGGTAATGCCCACTTTAATACATGATGGGGACACAATGGGCAATGGCTCCTCGGTGGTCTCTTGTACTGGAGCAAAACTCTGCGAGAGCGCATCAGCCTTGATGTTTTTTGACCCAGGGCGATATGTTATCAAAAAATTAAAGCGAGCAAAAAACAAAGCCCATCGTGCCTGCCTGGCATTGAGCCGCTTCGCTGACTCTAAATATGCCAGATTCTTATGGTCGGTGAGAATTGAGACCACAAACGTAGCCCCCTCAAGCCAGTGTCTCCACTCCCCGAGTGCATCCTTTATAGCCAACAATTCCCGGTTACCCACATCATAATTCATCTCGGCAGACGAAAATTTATGGGGAAAAGTAAGCACAGGGATGAAGGCGATTATCAGACACCCCCATCTGAGAGAGCACTGCCCCAATACCTATCTCAGAGGCATCCACTTCTACCTCAAAAGGACGCTCTGGATCTGGGTGTCGCAGCACCTTGGCCGAAACAAATGCCCTTTTGAGACGGGCAAAGGCCGCTTTGGCCTCACAAGACCAGTGAGCAACATCCGCCCCTTTCTTAGTGAGTGCCACCAAGGGGGCCACTATAGTCGAAAATCCAGCGATAAACCGTCTATAAAAATTCGCAAAGCCCAGAAAACGCTGAAGCGCCTTCAAACTAGTGGGCTGCACCCAATCCAGGACTGCCTGTACCTTAGAACCCTCCATTTGGAAACCTTGTGAGGAGATAATATACCCTAGAAATGCGATTTGCTGGACTTCAAACTCGCACTTCTCCAGCTTCGCCCCAAGCTGGTGGTCTCTGAGTTTCTGGAGGACTAAGCGTACATGCTTCCGATGTTCCTCCAGGGAATGAGAGAAGATTAGGATGTCATCTAGATAAACAACTAAGAATCTATCCAAATATTCCCTGAGCACATCGTTCATGAATTCCTGGAAGACTGCCGGGGCATTAGAGAGCCCAAAAGGCATCACCAAATATTCATAATGCCCTGAGTGGGTATTAAAGGCAGTCTTCCATTCATCCCCCTCTCTTATTCGGATTAGATTGTAAGCACCGCGTAGGTCAATCTTAGAAAAAATGGTGGCAGTACGAAGCTGGTCAAACAAAACCGAAATGAGAGGCAGTGGGTACGAGTTTTTAATCGTGATACGGTTCAATTCCCTGAAGTCGATGCAGGGTCGCAACGAACCGTCCTTTTTACCCACGAAGAAGAACCCCGACCCAACTGGGGACTGTGAGGGTCTGATAAATCCCTTAGCCAAGTTCTCCTGAATGTACTCTGCCATAGCCTGAGTCTCAGGACGTGACAGGGAGTACAACCTGCTCTTGGGAAGCTTAGCATCCGGCAACAAATCAATGGCACAGTCATAGGGGCGATGGGGAGGTAGTACCTCCGCAACTTTTTTGGAGAACACATCCGCAAAATCTGCATAACATCCTGGCAATCCTGGCAAACTTAGCTGCGAGAGCCTGACTGGAAGGCTCAAGCAACTCCTGAAACAATCACTACCCCAACTAAGAATCTCCCCAGAGACCCAGTCAAATTGAGGGTTATGGGCCCTTAACCAGGGTAACCCCAAAACCAATGGGGCAAAAGAACAGACAGTCACATAAAAAGACAATTTTTCAGAGTGTGTGGCTCCAATAAACAAAGGAATTTGGCTGGTGCAGGAGGTAATTTTACCCTGGGACAATGGTTCCCCGTTTAACCCACAAATCTCAATCTCTGATGCCAAAGGTACTGAGGGAACAAAGTGTTCCAGAGCGAATTGACGGTCCATGAAAACCCCATCGGCCCCACTGTCAACAAAGGCCTCAGTCTTGACAGTTTGACCGAGGATCTCCAAAGTCACCGGAATGAGAAAAGTCTTTTTGGGAAATTCTGACTTCTGGCCTGACAGGATATTTCCCATCACCCTCAGGCCCTGAAGTTTTCCGTTTTTTCTGGGCATGATACTACAACATGACCTTTATTCCCACAGTACAAACACAAACCCTGCTGTCTCCTCCGCGTCTTCTCACGCGAGGAGAGGCGGGTAGCCCCAATCTGCATAGGCTCCTCGGAATATTTCTCAGAGTCTGAGGTTCCCTTGGGAAAAAAGGAAACTGCGGTCTCCCTTTCAAGCCTACGCTCTCTCAGCCGTCTATCCACCCGGATGGATAACTGCATGAGCTGATCTAAGATATCAGGCGAGGGATATTGTACCAGTTGGTCCTTTATCTGGTCAGAAAGGCCCCTTCGGTACTGGTTTCTCAGGGCTGGGTCATTCCACTGGGTATCATGAGCCAACCTCTGAAACTCCGTACTATAAACCTCAGCTGGCCGTCGCCCTTGCTTAAGAACCATAATCTGAGCCTCGGCTGAAGCCATCTTGTCAGGGTCATCATACAAAATGCCCAGTGCCGTAAAAAAAGCATCAACACTTTTAAGCGACGGACAGTCAGGCTGTAACCCATATGCTCAGACCTGTGGGTCTCCTTGTAGCAAGGAAATCACCATGCCCACCCGCTGAATCTCCGACCCAGAAGACTGGGGCCTAAGCCTGAAATATAGCTTACAGCTCTCCTTGAAACAAAAGAACTGCGAGCGATCTCCAGAAAAACGATCCGGGAGATTTACTTTCGGCTCCTTAACCCCTGAACTTGCCGCTGCTGCTGCTGCGGGAGCTCCGCTAGCGGCCTGCGGGGTGTTCATTTTAATGGACATCTCATTAAATTGTCGAGTCAGGACTTGCATCTGATCGACCACCTGTTGCAAAGTATTTTGAGGGGTATGCTCCATATTCCCACAAAATTTCAACAGGAGTAGGGCTGCTGAATATGTTACACACACCAGTGCTAACAGGAGTATACCGGTGTATGAACAGAGAGAGAAGTGAAGCAAATGAACTCACAGACAGTATAACATAACATACACAGGAGGTGATGGAATAACTAATAAACACAAAGTGAACGGAGAAGCCCAAAGGCTCAGGAATTGGGTGTCTCCCTAGTGTCAGGAATGCTCAGATGGAATAGAGCGGACAATGAAGCGAGGTGTAGTGATTTAACATGTGGAGCACCTGAAATGATGTTGCTAAGAGCAACAGAAAAAACCCCAAAGGGTTACCAACAGGTGTGGGAATAAACTCCTTGGTCAGAGATAGAAATATAGACACAAGGAGAGTATCCACAATCCTAACCCCCACTTGCAGGGCACAGGTTCAGCTTACTGCCACTAAACTGACACCTGGACGCCCTGCACAGTGAGGGAGGATTAAGCAAGCAGGTCTGAGAGTACAGCCGCAAACCTGCTGGGTTCACAGAATAGCAAAAGAACCCTAGCAGGTCAAACAACTGACTCCAGTCTTACTGCTAGGTCCGGATTGGCAGAATGAAGTACCGAATCCCAAGGCCTATTCGCAGTAAGCAACAAGTAAATACAAAGTCACACAGTACTAGCTAACTCTCTGGAACTGACTAACAAACAAAGATTCAGCAGCATTTGCCTAGCCTGAGAGGATGGTTTATATAGCAGGTGCTGTCCATGCCCCACTCAGACCTCACAGACTGTGAGCACAAAACCAGCACCGGATTCCCTGCCGTGCACAGAGCCTGTAACCACTACACAGTAAAAACCCGGACCGGAGTATCAGCTGCGCTCAGGTTACTTCGCTAACACTTGCCTCCCGGTTGCCATGGCGACGTGGCAGCACAGAGCAGGAGATCCTAACAAGGCGTTACACTCAAGGATGCATCAGAGGAATCCCAGGCAGGAGAGGACTCGTCAGACTTGACAGTGACATGGCTTGCAGGACTATTGGCTTTCCTGGCTAAGGAGGAAATTGACACTGAGGGAGTTGGTGGTGTGGTTTGCAGGAGCTTGGTTGCAAGAGGAGGGGATTTAGTTGTCAGTGAACTGCTTCCGCTGTCACCCAAAGTTTTTGAACTTGTCAATGACTTCTGATGAATGCGCTCCAGGTGACGTATAAGGGAGGATGTTTCTAGGTGGTTAACGTCCTTACCCCTACTTATTACAGCTTGACAAAGGCAACACACGGCTTGACAAATGTTGTCCCCATTTCTGTTAAAATAATTCCACACCGACGAGGTGATTTTTTTTTGTAATTTGACCAGGCATGTCAATGGCCATATTCGTCCCACGGACAACAGGTGTCTCCCCGGGTGCCTGACTTAAACAAACCACCTCACCATCAGAATCCTCCTTGTCAATTTCCTCCTCAGCGCTAGCAACACCCATATCCTCATCCTGGTGTACTTCAACAGTGACATCTTCAATTTGACTATCAGGAACTGGACTGCGGGTGCTCCTTCCAGCACTTGCAGGGGGTGTGCAAATGGTGGAAGGTGCCACCTCTTCCCGTCAAGTGTTGGGAAGGTCAGGCATCGCAACCGACACAATTGGACTCTCCTTGGGGATTTGTGATTTAGAAGAACGCATAGTTCTTTGCTGTGCTTTTGCCAGCTTAAGTCTTTTAATTTTTCTAGCGAGAGGATGAGTGCTTCCATACTCATGTGAATCTGAACCACTATCCATGAACATAGGCCAGGGCCTCAGCCGTTCCTTGCCACTCCGTGTCGTAAATGGCATTTTGGCAAGTTTACGCTTCTCATCATACACTTTTAAATAGATTTTTGGGTAATTTTACTGAACTTTTGTTTTTTGGATTTTACATGCTCTCTACTATGACATTGGGCATCATCCTTGGCAGACGACGTTGATGGCATTTCATCATCTCGGCCATTACTAGTGGCAGCAGCTTCAGCACGAGGTGGAAGTGGATCTTGATCTTTACCTATTTTACCCTCCACATTTTTGTTCTCCATTTTTTAATGTGTGGAATTATATGCCAGTAATATATCAATAGCAATGGCCTACTGCACTGTACTGCTATATGTTATATACTGGTGGTCAGCAAAATTCTGCACTGTCCTCCTACTATATATACTGTGCACAACTAAAATGCACCACAGGTATGGATGGATAGTATACTTGACAAAACAGAGGTAGATAGAGCAGTGGCCTACTGTACCGTACTGCTATATATTATATACTGGTGGTCAGCAATATTATGCACTGTCCTCCTACTATATATACTGCACACAACTAAAATGCACCACAGGTATGGATGGATAGTATGCTTGACGACACAGAGGTAGGTAGAGCAGTGGACTAATGTACCGTACTGCTATATATTATTTACTGGTGGTCAGCAAAATTCTGCACTGTCCTCCTACTATATATACTGCGCACAACTAAAATGCACCACAGGTATGGATGGATAGTATACTTGACGACACAGAGGTAGGTAGAGCAGTAGCCTACTGTACCGTACTGCTATATATTATATACTGGTGGTCAGCAAAATTCTGCACTGTCCTCCTACTATATATACTGCACACAACTAAAATGCACCACAGGTATGGATGGATAGTATACTTGACGACACAGAGGTAGGTAGAGCAGTGGACTACTGTACCGTACTGCTATATAATACTGGTGGTCAGCAAAATTCCGCACTATCCTCCTACTATATACTAAAATGCAGCACAGATATGGAGCGTTTTTCAGGCAGAGAACGTAGATATTTTCAGCACACTGAGCACAGATATTTGCAAGCACACTGAGCACAGATATTTGCAGCACACTGAGCACAGATATTTGCAGCACACTGAACACAGAAACTGAGAGAACGCTGCACGTCCTCTCCCTATCATCTCCAATGCATGAGTGAAAATGGCGGCGATGAACGGCTCCTTATATAGAATACGAATCTCGTGAGAATCCGACAGCGGGATGATGATGTTCGGGCGCACTCAGGTTAACCGAGCAAGGCGGGAGGATCTGAGTATCCTCGGAACCGTGTAAAATGGGTGAAGTTCAGGAGGGTTCGGATCTCGAGGAACCGAACCCGCTCATCACTACACAGAGTGATGGGGGTGTTGCTGAGAGACACAGAGTGATGGGGGAGTGTTGCTGAGAGAGACAGATTGACAGGGGGAGTAGGTGGTGGGACAGTTGCTGAGAGTCACAGAGTGACGGAAGAGAGTTGCTAAGAGACACAGAGTGACAGGAGGAGGGTTGCTTAGAGACATAGAGTGATGGGGAGGGTTGCTGAGAGACACAGAGTGACAGGGGGAGGGTTGCTGAAAGACACAGAGTGACTGGGGAGGATTGCTGAGAGACATAGTGATGGGGAGGGTATATCACTGCAAAAATCTTACCATTGCTAAATTGCCTCCTCTATTTCAATTACTGAGTTACTGAGAGACACAGAGTGACTGGGAGGGGGACAGTGGCGTAAGTTCGTCCGGAGGCAAGATAAATATTGGTGCCCCTCTATTTCCTACATTAAGATAATTGTGTGTGTGTGTGCTGAAAAAAATGTATATCCTGTATTTATACATTTAATTGTCTTTTATTTTAAATCACACCTATCTTAGCAGTCGTACCCAGGATTAGAACCCATGACCTGTTACACTGACAGCAGACACTTTACTGATGGAGCTATTTGCTCCTCTACAAGAAGCATGAGAATTCTAACTATATGAAGTTTGTGTAATTGTCAGAGAAGTATCTTCATATAGTTTACATTCTCATATTTCCTATACAGGAGCAAATAGCTTTATCAGTAAGGTGCCTGCTTCCAGTATAATAGGCTGTGGTTTCTAATCCTGGGTGTGACACTTGTAAAATGTATATATTCAGTATAATAAAGAGGGTGTAATGTGTAAGGTGCAGGGACCAGTGAGGAAGTGGGCCACTGAAAAGACAGTGGCATCTATCAATTAACTTAATTCAGTGTTGTCACAGAATGGCAGGAGACGGGCCCCCCTTCAGATCAGGAGCCCGGCGGCAGATGACTCCGTTGCCTCCCAGAGTTCTGCCTCTGGAGGGGGAGGTTTGCTGAGGGACATAGAGTTACGGGGAAGGGTTGCTAAGAGACACAGAGTAACAAGGTGGTGGGAGGGTTGCTGAGAGACAGGGGGCAGGCTGAGAGACAGGGAAGGGTATAAGGCTGAGAGACAGACTGAAGGGGTGCAGGCTGAGAGACAGTGAAGGGTATAAGGTTGAGAGAAACAGAATGAAGAGAAGCAGGCAGAGAGACTCAGAATAAAGGGGTGCAGGCTGAGAGAAACAGAGTGAAGGGGAGTAGGCTGAGAGACACAGAATGAAGGAAGACAGGCTGAGAGACACAGAAGGAAGGGGGGCAGGCTGAGAGACGTAGAGTGAGGGTGGTGGTGAGAGATGCAGGCAGGAGATGATGGTGTAATGTGTGTATGGGGTTCTATCTGGTGTAATGTGTATAAAGCAGCTACCTGGCGTAATTTGTGTAAGGGCTTTACCATGGTGCAATGTGTATACGGGGTACTACTAAGTGGTGTAATTTGAATAATCGACACTACTATGCAGTCTAATGTGAAATGGTACTATTCTGTGGTCACACCCCTTCCCCATGAAGCCATGCCCCTACATGTTTTACACTCACCTTCGGCGCATGTTGTCCCTATTTTAAATGGGGGAAACCAATTCTCTTTATGGCACAGAGCACCAAAATGTCTAGTTACGGCTCTGTGTAGACAACATTGCACTGGCCCCTTGGGATTGTCCAGGATACTCCCTATATGCCCCTGGCTGACTAGGGATTGGCTAGGAGTGTCACGTAATTGCAGACTGGCTCCTGGTTGGTGTTTGACTGATCACCTGATCCAGATTGTCATGGCTGTGCACATCAGTGATTCTGGAGGGAATTTTGGCATGGAGCATATTGTGAATATGCAGTGGCAAGCACTAAAGGACTGAGAGGGTAATTCAGATCTGATCACTGCTGTGCGTTTTTGCACAGCGGGTGATCAGGTCCAAACTGCGCATGCGTATGCACCGCAATGCGCAGGCACGTCAGACAGCTACAACGGGCATCGCCAGTCAGTTACGGGATGGTGCGAAGGATACATTCGCATGGGCATACGCAAGGTGCTTGACAGGAAGAGGCCGTTTGCGGGTGGCAACTGACCGCTAACAGAGAGTGTCCAGAAAAAACGCAGGCGTGTCCAAGCGTATTGACGGAGGGTGTCTGATGTCAGCTCTGGCTCCAATCAGCAGAATTCAATCGCACTGGAAGAGTAAGTACTGGGCTGCGCGGAGACTGCACAAACTGATTTTTAGCAGCTCTGGTAACACATAGGAACGCACATTTGCACAGCGAAAATACACTCCCCCTGTAGGTGGCAACTATTTGAACACAGGACAGCAAAAAAACACAGCCCAGCGATCAGATCTGAATTACCCCCTGAAAGCAATACATTCACATGATCTCTGCAATTCAGGATCAGTGATGCTAGCTGGACTGCAACCTCTGCTGTAATCAGGATTCTGCAGACTTCACAAAAAAAAAAAGAATTCTAAGGTGCATAATCTGCCAGAAAGGAGACCCAGTAATCAGCAACACAGACACATCCTACAGATTTTTTGCTGAGCAGAACCCTCAGACAAATCTGGATATTCTAGCCTGCAGAACAGGAGGCAGAGTTGTCACAAGACAACTACTGTAGTAGAATATTAGAATAATAATTCAGGATTGTGACACTAGTAATATATACTGTATTACACAGTTTACTTGTGCAAAAGGTAACTACTAGTGGCAGATAGTGGTGCAGAGAGAGGGGGGGAGAGGGTACAAATTACCCATGCCCAGGTCTGATAGAGGGGCCCAGTGAGGGTCCAGTAGGGGCCCAGGCCCCCTCCCTCTTACCTGGCAGCTGCAGCAGCAGCTGCAGCTCTTCTCCTCAGCCCAGCACACTCTGCTGTATACTGGGCAACAGTGTGGCCAAAATACAATTTAATCTGTATTTTTTTCTAAGGGTACATGACCACTCCTCCTCGGCTCAGGCCACGCCCCTTGAAAAGTACCTGGGCCCAGCCCGGCTCTCGACTACTCTGGTTGCAGGTCTTGCGCATGTGCAAAGTACCGGGAGTAGATACTTTACAACGAACGGCACCTGAATGAGGCCCAGTATCACTTAAAAGATGCTGTTGCTCACGTAAAGGCTGACTCTGAGTCGGACGCAATAGAGTTCATGCTCAGAATCTGTGTTTTTTTCCCTACTGTGCATGCATCTTTGTCTGATGTTTTGCTTTGCACATGAGTTATATTAGCAGTCCAAAGTCGCAAGTTTCCCCGGCGGTAACGGGTTAGCATGAAATGGATGGCAACTGAGTAGGGAGTACTGAGTACCATGGTAAAACTCTTTTCCATAGGAATGTCATGGGAATTTTATTGGCATGTATGAAAATGTTGTGGCATCTGTGTACAGGGCTGGTGCAAGGTTTCTTGGCACCCAAGTAAAAACTTCAGCCTACTGCCCCTAACCACAACCAGTACCTACTTCCTAGTCCTTCATATGAAAGTGGGACTTAAAAGTTCCACAGCCACCACTTACTTTCAGAAACATCCTTTTGTGATAGGCAGATTCAGTGGCGCCCCCAACCCCCCCGCCCACCACCACCACTATAATTCATTGCTGATGCATGGGGAGTCATAACCCAGCACTCTATTTAAAATTAAAAAAACAGTAAGGCAGCGAAGAGTTAAAAATAGCAGTAGCTAATCTGAATGATGACAATTATTAGGTTTAGATGCTTCCATCAACATACCTCCCAACTTCTTTGTGCCTAGATGATGGACAATTATGCGCACCTCTGGCATGCGTTTGAAATTAGGGGGCGTGGCTACCGAATAGGGATGTAGCCTCGCAGTTAGGGCATGTAGCCTCATGGCAAGCCAACCTCTAACGTTTTCATCATTATGGGTGCATGGTCAATGCCCTGGGAGCTCCTGGCATACCCCCAGTGTCAACAACCAGAGTCTTACCTCCGGTTCTGATCCCTGCGACCTTCCTGTTAGCTGGCTAGTGTGGCTGTGGCGGATAGGAGCTGTGGCAGCTAGGTCCTCCGGTGTGGCTGCCGGGCATCTGGAGGCCGAGGTCTAGGTCCTGGGGAGCAGGGCATGGTTGCCGGAGGTGTCTGTTTCCAAGTGTCCTGTTGCTTGAGTGCGGCGTCTGGGAGGCTGAGGCCAGAGATAGTGGCTGTGTGCTGGTTCCTCATGTGTCCTCTGTGCAGGGAGCCACCATGTTGGAAACCAAGCCAATAGATATCCCAGTTCACGTCGTCAATCTGGTGCAGTCTTCCCTTATAAAAGGGGGTTGATGCTTAGCTATGGTGCCAGTGCTTCAAGTTACTTTCTGCTGTAAGGTGCTCAAGCTCTGCGCTCCCAGGTTAACCCCTGGTATCCTGGTTCTGTTGTGGCCACCCGGTGGTCAGTTCTGTTATTGCAGTCCTTTGCTCTCAGTCCACCTGCCCTTGCGATTTACCCGCTGGGTCCCCTATCTGGTAGAGGGTCTCCATTTGCTAATCATTTCTTCAGCATCTATTACAAATCACAAGTCATCACCTCACTCAGTGTTCTTCAGCATTGTCTACAAATCACAAGTCACCACCTTATTCAGTGTTTTTCCCCATCGTTTACAAATCACAAATCATCACCTCATTCAGTGTTCTTCAGCATCGTTTACAAATCACAAGTCATCTCTTCATTCAGTATTCTTCAGCATCATTTACAAGTCATGAACATTTCGTCCTTCAGAATTCACTCTGACTTATCTCCTAGTCGTTGTGTATGGTTGAGGTCTCAGTAAAACTGAATTAATCTTTCTTCAGTGTATCGTTCTCCGTCATTGTTCTCATTGCCTACCCTATTCAACTTTGAACCTAAGTCTTCAATCCATGAGTAAGAAATACATTGGGGTAATGGAGGTGTGAGGTGTGGTGCCTCTGGACTGGCTGAGCTGGATGGCCTTAGTGTGGCATACCTTTACATTCTATTAACACTTTTCACTTATTAATTTCTTAACACTATTTCTCTATTTTAATTGCATTTCATTTTTGTATCACTTTCTCTATAGCTTCGGCTTCCTAAATACTAATTTATTAACACTATAGTTTTTTCACTGGTATGCTACGCTGGGCTTTCTGGCTTATGCTGGTGTTTTGGGGTGCCACACCCTGCACCTAGATATAGCACTAGGGACCCCAAATATACAGAGACGCCTTGATGCGGCTTTGGGGCTTATTCACATATTTGCGCAAATATGTGTAACGAAGATCTCTGAATTCTGTTATCATGTGTAATTTATATCTGGTTACGGTTATCATTCAGGGTGCTGGGGGAAACAAATGCCTTTTTTTCTTGCTTAGAAATACCCCTCCCTTTCGAGCACCTGAATGATATCACTAAGCTAATTGAGCATCTACCAATATATATGTTTGTTGTGAGAGGCAGAGAGGTTCCTGCATTAGGAGGAGGTGCAGGCCCTGACATGCCACAGGGAGCATTATGGGGTTGCTCCAAGGTAGGTAGCTCTTAGCTTAGACATATTGTAGTAAGGAGCCATTATCATGTGGCTCCTTGCTAGTTAATCTTAGACCCAGATTGGGGTAATGGAGGTGTGAGGTGTGGTGCCTCTGGACTGGCTGAGCTGGATGGCCTTAGTGTGGCATACCTTTACATTCTATTAACACTTTTCACTTATTAATTTCTTAACACTATTTCTCTATTTTAATTGCATTTCATTTTTGTATCACTTTCTCTATAGCTTCGGCTTCCTAAATACTAATTTATTAACACTATAGTTTTTTCACTGGTCTGCTACGCTGGGCTTTCTGGCTTATGCTGGTGTTTTGGGGTGCCACACCCTGCACCTAGATATAGCGCTAGGGACCCCAAATATACAAAGACGCCTTGATGCGGCTTTGGGGCTTATTCACACATTTGCGCAAATATGTGTAACGAAGATCTCTGAATTCTGTTATCATGTGGAATTTATATCTGGTTACGGTTATCATTCAGGGTGCTGGGGGAAACAAATGCCTTTTTTTCTTGCTTAGAAATACCCCTCCCTTTCGAGCACCTGAATGATATCACTAAGCTAATTGAGCATCTACCAATATATATGTAAGAAATACATTCAGCCACCTTGTTTCCATCCTTTGCCGAAAGCTGCTCCCTCAGTCAATTATCAGTCGTCAGATCCTCAACTCAAGCCGAGCGTGACACCCTGTCATGTGCACAGCATCTATTCACAGCTGCTCTCCTCAGAGCAGTGAGTGACAGGGGGAAACTCCCAATGCCCGCCCCATCGTGGGACACTGCGGCCCGAGGGTGGGACAATGGGACAGACCGTGAAAAACAGGATTGTCCCGGCAAAATCATGACAGTTGGGAGGCACGTATCCAGGCATAATTTATTTGAAGTTGGTACAACAGACAGGTTCAGACTGGTCCACAGAGGCATAGGGGAAACACTCGGTGGGCCCCACTGCCCGATGGCACACCCCATCCTCTAGGGATCAGGTTCCAGACTGTGCACTTGAATAATACATTATACATATGTTACATTATACTGCACAGTACTATGGTGAATTTTCTGCAGTAAATTATCATGCATGCAATTTATCTATAAAGGGGCCCTAACCATACACTCTTTAATGGTTAGCCTAGCTGGCCAAACCCACTCTGGAGGCTGGCCACACCTCTAAGCATGGGACCCTACCATTGCATTCCCCCGGACGCCCTTCAACCCCAGTATAACACTGACTAAAGGCAAACCAGAGGTTCATAATGAAGATTGGAATAAAAAAGAAGTAGCCATATGTAAAGAATTCGAATAACTGCAAAATCACCAGAAATCCACCTAAATCAATTATGGCAAGGCAAGTAACCATCATGATTTTTATTTTTTTAATATCAGATTTACAATTCATCAGATGTAATTGCCTGTAAATCGCACCAAAAATTCTGCAGAATTAATTATCCAATTGTCTCTGGTCCGTGGGATAAATCCAATATTAAATTGACCACCAATACATTTCTTAGCAAATTATTGAGTTCAGTGTTTATTTGGGAACCATGGATGAGAACAGATGGTCAAGAATTGAGGATAAACTAGGGAATTCAATGTTGATAAACACAGGTAAACCACCTGTACTGTATGTTTCCCATACAAAGCAAGTGCGATTGGTATATGTAAACCTATATTCTGGGAAGATTTATCTCATGTTTCAGAATGGAAAGAAAACAGATGTATGGAAACAGCTGATGAAGAATTCAAATCTATACCCTGCAACCAAACATAGAGATACATATCATTAAGAAAAATGCATAGAATGAACAAAGCTCCACCTGTTGAGTAGGGGTGCTGGAGTATGGCATCAGTACACACTGACACGTAAAAGGTAGTGCTTTAGGACGACATATTCAAAAGATCAACATGACTGATTAAATTAAAAAAAAGTAAACTTTTTCTTCCTTTTCCATCCACGTAGACTATGATTACCTGTGCTGAGGGAGGCACCTTGTCCGAAGTATGGCATACAGGTCTGTACACTAATTGGGGTCACATGTGGTTATATCAACTTTTTGACCCTGTTGACCTTTTGTACCTGTCAACCTTTTCTACTGCCTACCTTTTCCATGTCGACCTCTTCACCATGTCAGCCTCTTGAGGTCGACCAATTGACTGTCTGTGAGTTTCCTGTAGTTGTAGATCTAATGAATGATGCCCTGATGTGGCACCCACTGTATTGTGACAACTTGGTGCAGTCTTTGAGACCTCAGTCCTGCTGGATATATTCCTTTGCTGTGTTATATTTATCTATCATTTGAATTGCTGCAGTATGTGATTGTCTTTGCATGCTTTCCATTAAAGGAATACGTGTATAAACATATATACAATTGTGGCCTTCTATTGAAATCTAAAATTCTAACTGGTATCTCAAGCATTACATTTCCTAGAATATATATGAATAGATAATATTAGCACATGGAACATATTTAATTTAAAATGAAAATGAAAATTAACTCACTTTATCATATATGTCTAATATTTGCAAGTTATCATCTTTTAAAAAAAATAAGCCATATATCACATGGTCTTTATCAATACTCTATGCATTCATATTTTCAGATTAAGATTTGAGGTATACAGTATTTTCATGTCTACTGTATAATAAAACATGTGCAATCTAATGAATTACCACCAGGGGGCATATTGAGAAAGTATATAAAACTCATGTTCATACATTTAGCAAATTATAAGATGAATCCAGAAAAATCTTTAGTGTTTATTGTAAGATGTAAATACTATAGCTGGTGCATCATAACACAATTACTGTATATCATAAAGAAAGATGAAACAATAGAAAGTGGAAAAAAAAGCAACAGTAATATTTTGATATCAAGAATACTGGATCATTCCTGTTATCAAGATTCTAACATTATAATGTAAGTGATGTTAAATGTTATAAACAAGGTGAAAATCTGGGACTATAACCAGAGAAATAAATACATTTATTAATAATACAGTAAGAAATGTTTGCCAAAAGTACTAAATGTTTTTTTTTTTTTTTTACATACAGTACTATAGCATTATAGATAAATATATGGTACGATTCGGGTTGGGTTCGTGTGACCGGCATTTGGGATCCCACCGGTCACCATACCGACTCCGGGATCCTGAGCTTTAGATTGCCGGCGGGGGGCATGCCCACCACGCTCGCCACGTGGTGGGCATGGTGGCTTGCTGCGCTCACCACAGGTTCTTTTCCCAGTCTATGTGTGTTGTGGACACCCACGAGTGGGAATAGTCCCTGTCAGTCGGCATGCTGACTGTCAGGCTTTTAAGCGAGCGGGATCCCTGTTGGCGGTATAGTGACCGGACACAACTACATCCCTACAATTCTACAGCAGAATGAAACAATATTTTAGTGTCATCCAGTAAATGTAGCCTGGTCTTCTCTCCGATATGTATTGTTATTACAAATAAAACTACAGAAACCGCATCAGGAGAGATCTTTAAGGGGACTATTTATCACAAATATTTGTGGGATATTTCCCAAAAACAGACACTAATTGTCAATTTTTTCCACTGACGGTCCCCGGTGATGCACACTGGCCAGCGGTCGCACATACTGTATGCATTGGCTGCCAGGGATCTGAACCTGGAAGTCCTGTGATACAGTAGCTTTATGTGTTTACACTGCTTTCAGCTCTTCGCGAGAATGGACTCTTATTGGAGCCTGTCTACTGGCAAGAGAACATTGGTAATATTGTGTGAAAATATTCATTTTCACTTTGCGAATTTACAGAAAAAATATTCATCACATCTACATAAAAAATGCAGATTGTGATAAATGGTGGTGTGACTGTCAGAAAAAGTAAAGACTTTTGGGGGAAAGTAATAACATGCGAGGTGCAGGCAGTCTTGAGATTCCAGCGGATCACCTGCCAAATTGGTTGGATTTGTCTTTAATCTCGGGGTTAAATTGCCAAAGAGCATCAATGTGGTCATACGCCTCTAGAATCTGTTTACATTTGATACCTACAGTATAAATCTCTTCTCACCTATCTGTCCTTCGACTTCTCATGTGAAAGTTTCTTACACCTGCCGTACAGGGTATCCAGATGATAGATAGTGTCTAGTTAGACAGTTAATAGATAGACACCATATGTTAGACAGACATTAGGTCAACAGGGTCAAAAGATCGACATGAAAAAGGTAGACAGTACAAAAGGTCAACAGGGTCAAAAGTAAATGGTCGACATAAAAAAAGGTCAACACGGTTTTATTTTTATTTTACATGTTTTTGGACTATTTCATAACTTCTCTATCCAGGGCCCTCATTCCGAGTTGTTCACTCGTTATTTTCCTTCGCATCGGTGCGATTTTCTGCTAACTGCGCATGCGCAATGTTCGCACTGCGGCTGCGTCAAGTAAATTTGCTAAGAAGTTTGGTATTTTACTCACGGCATTACAAGGTTTTTTCTTCGTTCTGGTGATCGGAGTGTGATTGACAGGAAGTGGGTGTTTCTGGGCGGAAACTGACCGTTTTATGGGTGTGTGTGAAAAAACGCTGCCGTTTCTGGGAAAAACGTGGGAGTGGCTGGAGAAACGGGGGAGTGTCTGGGCGAACGCTGGGTGTGTTTGTGACGTCAAACCAGGAACGAAACTGACTGAACTGATCGCAGTGGCAGAGTAAGTGTCGAGCTACTCAGAAACTGCTAAGAAATTTCTATTCGCAATTTTGAGAATCTTTCGTTCGCAATTCTGCTAAGCTAAGATTCACTCCCAGTAGGCGGCGGCTTAGCGTGTGCAATGCTGCTAAAAGCAGCTTGCGAGCGAACAACTCAGAATGAGGGCCCATGTCGGCATAGAGTTGGTTATAAACATTGTGGTGAGCAGATGCCTTTCTACAATTGGGGGTCCCAGATGACAAAACTATCCACACAAACCACAAAAATGCAAAAAAAATGTTGTATACCTTTTTTGTGTTGGACATTTTCATATAGAACTTTTGACCCTGTCGACCATTTGACCCTGTCAAGCTTTTATACTGTCTACCTTTTTTCATGTCGACCTTTTGAGCCTGTCGACCTAATGTCTGTCTAACATGTGGTGTCTATCTATTGACTGTCTAATTAGACACTGTCTATCTATCATCCCACACCCGATGTACAGATATCCATATGGGTCCTGATTCAGAGATGGACGATAATGCAATTATTATAAGTCCGATTTTTTTCGACTTCATAGATGCTAATATCAGCAAGTGAAGATGATGCTGCCCACACAGTAAAGAGACACCACCAGAGCTATTGCAATTTATTCGCAATTGCATATACATTTGCAGGCTATACGCAAGAACCAGTAGCGGCTCTTGCCATGGGCAAGCAGGCTTTGTGCCCGGGGCGCCGCTACCCTGAGTGCGCTGCCACCGCCGTGGCAAGAGCCGCTACTAATCCACCCTCCCTGCTCCCCGGCACCCGGCTGCAGTGAGCGCCGTGTGCGCCCACTGCAGCCAGCGGTGCTGACTGACGCTAAAGGTAAAAATTGACCCCTTTTGTCAGTGCGGCACTGCTATGGGAGAGACGTTATGACGTCTCTCCCATAGAGAGGAGCAGGCGCCCGGAGACAGCAGCGGCGATCCGGAAGCAGGAGCGAGGCTTGTAAGTATCGTGGTTTGTTTTTTTAGGGTTTCAAAGAGGCGCTACTACAGGGGGCACAGCTACAAGGGGCAATGCTGCTGGGGGCAGATCTACAGGGAGCAAAACTAAAGGGGGCACTGCTTCAGGGGGAACAGCTACTGGGGGCAAATCAACTGGAGGCACAGCTACAAGGGGCACAGCTACTGTGGGCACTACTACAGGGGGCACTGCTACAAGGGGCACAGCTACAGGGGGCACAACTACAGGTTGGCACTGCTACAGGGGGAATAGCTACTGGGGGCAAATCAACTGGGGGCACAGCTACTGGGGGCACAACTACTGGGGGCACAGCTACTGGGGGCACAGCTAGAGGGGACACAACTACTTGGGGCTCAACTACTGGGGGCACAGCTACTGGGGGCAAATCTACAGGGGGGCACAACTACTGGGGGCACTGCTACAGGGTGCAAATCAACTGTGGGCACAGCTACTGGGGCACTACTATAGGGGGCACTGCTACTGGGGGCACAACTACAAGGGGTACAACTACAGGTGGCACTACTAAAGGGGGCACTACTACAGGGGGAACAGCTACTGGGGGAATATTAACTGGGAGCAGGGCCGCTGGGGGTACAGCTACTGGGGGCACAGATACAGCGGGGCACAAGTACAGGGGGATAATTGTGGGCATGCCCCTTCCCTATTTAGAAGCCATGCCCCTTCCCTATTTAGAAGCCACGCCCCTATTTTGGGGTGCACGCCCTCGGCATGCACCAACTGTATTTTACCTAGAGGGTGGATGGGGCCACAGGAAACTTTTGCCCTGGGCACCACAAGGTCTAGAACCGGCCCTGGCAAGGTCAAGGAACATTAGACTTAAAGGTAGCCCCCCCCCCCTATGGATACACAGACTGGACACAGATGCCATGTTTTTGTATGTAAGAGCTTGCAGCTGAATGCAGATGCATGCCCCGAAAATGCCTGTGACATGCCTGCATTTTTCCGATCACTCCCTGTCAACTCCTCCATATGGTCACTCTCTGTCAATGACTGAACTGTTAAAACCTCACTGTGAGCATGATCACAAAGTACCTTGACGCATGCGTATTGCAAACATGGCACATACTAATCGCTTCATTGCATAGAACATCAGATTTGCATTTATCTCTGAATAAGGCCCATGATCTGATTCAGGAGTTACCACCTCTTCTATAAGTGAGACCAGTGCCTTTGGTCTGAATGTGAAATGGGCTAATGACGTGTTGGCCTCTGCTGAACTGAATTTATGCGAAAACCATAGGAGTACAGTATATTGTGTGGAAAAAAAACTATTTGCATAGATGCTTATAGCTCTGCATGGTGCAAAAAATAGATATTTTCTATAATTTATGTAAATAGTGTAAGGAATGCAATTTATGTAAACTACCTTAACAGTGTAAGATACACCATAACATACGGGTGCGCAGGAGCATGACAAAATTGATCCCAGAAAATGCCAATTCTATGATGCCCCTTCCCATATTTTTATACATAACATTGTAGACCTGCGTAAGGTACCAAGGAGTCAATGAATTTATAGGAACATGAAAATTTGGCTTAGAGTGATCCTATATATATGTATGTGACTCTTTTAAAATAAAAACGTATTGCCCTATGAAGTGCTCCTTCTAATCTTCATTTTAGACATCTTTCTACCCATGGGATCCTGGGAAATACATCTTGGAAGGAAGCTGCAGTCTGCATTATCAGAGCTTGGTGCTTCTAAGTAACTATTGAGGATAAACTCTGGTTCTATTTAACGCACCTGCACATTGTTTTAACCATATATATATTAGAGATGTGCACCGGACATTTTTCGGGTTTTGTGTTTTGGTTTTGGACTCGGTTCCGCGGACGTGTTTTGGATTCGGACGCATTTTGGCAAAGCCTCCCTGAAAATTTTTTGTCGGATTCGAGTGTGTTTTGGATTTGGGTGTTTATTTTTCAAAACCCCCTCAAAAACAGCTTAAATCATAGTATTTGGGGGTAATTTTGATCCTATAGTATTAATAACCTCAATAACCACAATTTCCACTCATTTCCAGTCTATTCTGAACACCTCACACCTCACAGTACAATTTTTAGTCCTAAAATTTGCACCGAGGTCGCTGGATGACTAAGCTAAGCTACCCAAGAGGGCGGCACAAACACCTGGCCCATCTAGGAGTGGCACTGCAGTGTCAGACAGGATGGCACTTTAAAAAATTGGCCCCAAACAACACATGATGCAAAGAAAATAGAAAAAGAGGTGCACTGTGGTCGCTGGACGGCTAAGCTAAGCAACACAAACACCTCAATATCACATGAATTATTTGTTCTAATCAATGGTATTATTGGTCCAAATCACTGGAAGAAAATGACAAAATCACTGGAATTATTTGTTCTAATCAATGGTATTATTGGTCCAAATCACCGGAAGAAAATGACAAAATCACAGGAATTATTCGTTCAAATCAATGGTATTATTGGTCCAAATCACTGGAAGAAAATGACAAAATCACATTAATTATTCGTTCTAATCAATGGTATTATTGGTCCAAATCACTGGAAGAAGACTGACGTTTTTGGGATTATGGAGACATAATGTTTTTGAATATAAATCCTAAAGCAGGTGGTGTATTAGAGCAAAAGAGTGCAAGAGACCAGCCATGCAGTTTCTGAAATATTATGACAAAATGTTACTGTATTTCATAAGCACTCATTCCTAACTCTGCTAAGTACTGTTTGGTATACTGTATCTGGCTTCCATGAGGAAGTTGTCCATTATTTCAGCTTCCATTGACCTTTTTGAAAGCGGTAGAAGTTTTCGATTCTTTTTTTTTATTTTTATTTTCCCCTATTTTTAATTTTCTCCTGCATAGCCCAGTAAAATGTTGCAATGTTAAGTATTGACTTGTGCCTTCTGGGGGTCCACTTCTTCACCAAACCCAGCCAAATCTCATCCTGATTCCTAACCCTCTGTTCCACGTTCTCTATGTACCCCATCTGTGTCACCCATGTCTGTCTACCCCTCCAATTTAGATTGTAAGCTCTCACGAGCAGGGCCCTCTTCCCTTATGTGTTTATATACTGTTGGTCACCAAAATGCTGCACTGTAATACTATATATACTGTTCACAAAAATGCCGCACAGATATGGAATCGATACTTACAGTGACACAGAGCTGTAAGATACAGCAATGGCCTACTGTACAACTATATACTGTTAGTCACCTAAATGCTGCACTGTAATACTATATATACTGCTCACAAAAATGCCGCACAGATATGGAATGGATACTTGCAGTGAAACAGAGCTGCAAGATACAGCAATGGCCTACTGTACTGTACTACTATAATTATTATATACTGGTGGTCCCCAGTCCCCACAATGCAGCACACTGATCAGATATTTGCAGCACACTGAGCACAGATATGGAGCGTTTTCAGGCAGAGAACGTAGATATTTTCAGCACACTGAGCACAGATTATTTGCAGCACACTGAGCACAGATATTTGCAGCACACTGAGCACAGATAACGGAGCTTTTAAGGGAGAGAACGCTGCCACGTTCTCTTCGTTCAATCTCCAATGCACGAGTGAAAATGGTGGCGACGCGCGGCTCCTTATATAGAATACGAATCTCGCGAGAAGCCGACAACGGGATGATGACGTTTGGGCACGTTCTGGTTAACCGAGCAAGGCGGGAAGATCCGAGGCTGCCTCGGAACCGTGTAAAATAGGTGAAGTTCGGGGGGGTTCGGATCCCGAGGAACCGAACCCGCTCATCTCTAATATATATATATATATATATATATATATATATATGTATGTATATATATATATATATATATATATATACTGTATATATATATATATATATATATAAACAGTGTGTGTTGGATGGCATTCCAGGGCTATATTCCTGATGTACTTATGAATCACAGGCAGAACACAAGCAGTGCATTCACATTTATATAACACTGCAAGGAAATGGATTTTCACACAAATCCTCTTTATACCACATTCTTGCACTTAACTTGAGAGCACATTGTTATTCAGTTACAATACAGTTTATAAAATAACATATTTCAATATACTGCCATACCCAGGATTTAAATGTATAACCTGTTCCATTCAAGTTAATTACCATACTTCAGTGGTTCCCAAACATTTTTGAATCATGGCACCCTAGAGCATCAGAACTTTTTTCACGGCACCTCTAGGCTAATAGTTTCTTATTGTGAAATTCAGAAAGAAATATTAAATTAAGTAAATTGTGTTTATGTGTAATTCTCAGGTTCAGTTATGTGGTGAGGGGCAAGATTTGCATCTATTTGTCAACATATTTATAATTTGATATTTTATAATTTGATCACCAGCACTTGTTTTTCTTATTACATTGACCATAAATAATTTCAGTTGTCCTGGACCACCAACCCAGGGCACCCCTGCAAGTGTCCTGAGACACCCCAGGGTGCCACGGCACACAGTTTGAGAACCACTGCCATACTCATTGAGTTATTTGAACTTGCTTACAAACTTTGAGATTTCTAACTATATGAAACTACTGGTACTTTGTAAAAAAATAATAATCAGCACGTGTAATTGAGCCGATCTATGTAGTGTGCAGCCGCACATCCAGTCCCTTGCAGCCACACATTACATACAGTAGATCTGCTCAACTGCAATGCTAATCAGTTTTACACAAAATTGGCTTTAAATAGTATTGTCTAGCTTAGAATTCTCTAGCTTTCTATATAAGGGCAGATAGCTCAATGATAGAAGGTCTGACTGCAATGCCACAGGCAGTGGGTTAGAATCCCAGGTATGTCAGCATCTTGAAATGTAATAAATAAAAGTGTGACTGAATAGCAAAGAGTTCTCAAGTTAAGTTCATGAATGTTGTATAGGTATTAGCGAGTGAAAGTATTTAAAACAGATAATTAACAAGTGCTGCCAACAGCACCTCCTACCCCTCAGCGCTATGTGCAGTGGCACACTCCATGCATTCCTAGTGATGGCCCTAGTAGTGTGTATACAGTGATAAAGCTAAATATTTATCTTATATAATACCCTTTATGAGGTCTAAGAACACTGTACGCTATCTACGTATGAAGTACCGTGAGGGTACGCACGTTGCGTAACAATCGCTTAGCCGTAGTCGAGACGCTCAAGCGTCACGTTCGCTCACGGCCAAGAGATCACTGGCAGGCACGCTATTGGCTGCTGACTAACGTAATGATTCGCTATAGCGTAGCGGACGCTCGGGACCACGAGGAGATCACCAGCGGCGCTGACGCTCACAATGTTAAACCTTTGTATCTAAACCATAAACAATGCAGTATGCTGTAAAACCTTAGTGTAGAGATAGGGTGTAGATGCAACCTAGTGTAACCTTATTAACTTACAAGCTGTTTGAGCGTCACCGACGCTCTGAGAATACTAAACACTATAAGAATTACACAGATACCTGGGCTTAGGGTCCAACGCCTAATATATATATTTTGAATGATATACTTGCAAAATACAAATACAAATCATACACTACAATATAACATAGACTACCTAACCAGATAACTACACAAGAAATATAATACAATTACTATTTAAGAGAAAATAAGAGAGAAAGAGGAGGGGAGAGAGAGAGAGAGAAATTGGCCCACAATAACAAGAAGATCAATATAGTTGCGGAGAAACACTTACGCACAAGGGGAAACGATCGCATGCGCCTCGATATCCAGCTCCCGATTATCAGCAATGAGAACCGTTGAAGAGAGTGAACTGGATATGGTCGGCCTGCCTATTTATGCCCCACACACAATGCAATTCAATGGTCCCTACAATCTCATTGTTCATTGGACACAGGAATTCGGCTTCGCATTATAACCAAAGGTCATAGGTTGATTCATACAGGTGGGCTGTGACTGCTTCCAACTGTTCAGGTGGGTGGGACACTGAGTTTCCCGCCGCATGACTAAATAAGAACAAATAATAGTAAATGGACATAAACTTCTTATGTCCATAACTATTCGCACGAGCGATTAATCCGCTCCAAACCAACACCGGAATATTGCTATTTAAATACTCTTCCGATGGGTACCAAACACCACTGTATGACCCCTGTTAGACCCTTCGTACAATACAAAGAGGGATCTCTCTGTTCAGGAACATGCTATGTTAACTAAACTTTCAGAATCTATCAAAGGGACCATGATCTACAAAATACATTATATAGTGAAAATATGTAACGATTGAGTCGCACGCTACGATCACATAAACTCTACCGTAAATACGCATACCGTGCGCCTGCGGGTGCCCGCGACTGTGAGTATGCGCACGTACGGGAGAGCGTACGCATGCGCAGCACGGACCTGTGTAAGGTGCAAATATGGTAGTGTGCATAGAGATATTTTTCTGACTTTGACAGTCCACCCTTTGGCAGTCAATAATAACTGCCACCTTCTAAAACCTTTCAAAAGAGAAAAATATATGTCAGGGGTTAATACATTTACATGGTTAGGTAGGGGAGGAGAGGAGAAGGTAGGAAAAGGGTATGACCTTGTGAGATAGCAGAAGCATGTGTGTATGAATCCGTGCTTGGGGGTCATGTATCATCGTGCCGTACGTGTTTTAAATCAAGCTTCGAGGTATTGCGATGTATACATTTGATTTCCTTCTTATCCCGTGGTACGGGTCTGTGGATGGGCTGTCAAACTTTACCGAGCTCTTTTCGGCTTTGGTTGTAACAAAATGGGGGAGCACATTTTAGTTGATGATACATGAATGGGGGAGATATGTGATTGCTGATATCTGTGCCTGTATTCCCTATCGACTATGTGTGTCATTTACCTGAGGGTTGTAGAAATGAAGAAAAGACATAATTACGGTAAATGTCAGGTAAATGTACATTCGTCGATTGAGGTCTTGTTTGGTGTCTGTTGAATGCAGTCTTCTTTGTGCTTTTGCCCATAAGGTGCGAGCAAAAGCTGTCAATGTCCATAGATTTACAAAAGTGTTGGGCTAGCGTAATTTTAAAATTTCTAGGGAAACTGGGGATCCATGGCATAGTTCATCAAAAATCTGTGTATCAGGTTGTCAAAACTTCTTCTTTAATCCCTCTGTTGTCTGTATATCGGCTCATCAAATTCCTCGTCCAAGTGGGTCTTTTTACCTTGGAGGAAACGGAAAAACAGGTGAAAGAAACGGACCGTAGAAATCGCATTTTCATCACATCATTGTTTCTACATTTGGGTCATAAATCAAGTCCATTGGAATTACAGTTTCCTCGCTCCTTAAACTCATTACCTTAGTACGATGATTGCACCTCATTAAAGCCAGACCGCATCTAAATATCAAACCAATCGTTATGATAACACCTAAGATACATAGGAGAAACTTCCCAACATCCATTATGACTCCTTGAGCCCAGTCTCCTAAACCAGAGAACCAATTTCGCGGGTTCAACCATGACACCCAACCAGTCAGCTCATTACCTACAGCAGCAAGAGTGAGATTGTGTCTCCTGCGAAATTCCCACTTCAGTTGGAGAATATCGTCCATCTTTTGGTCTATGACCTCGACCGGGTCCTCGGTGCTATTCGTAATATATGTGCAACATTTCACGCCGTATTGTGTTGCCAGTGTGACACAATATCCGCCTGTCACTGCTGTGAGGTAATTAAGAACCATTCTATGCTGTACCAGTTCTGTTTTATAAGCTTGAAGTTCCCTTCCAGTATACCTAAACGTGTCATCATACATTTCAGTGATATTATCTAACAAATTGGCGAGCGCAGATATGTATTTATAATTCAACACTTCTCTGGCGGTGCGAGTGATATCTAACGCGATTAGAAACTGAATCCCGGTGGATTCATGGATCATGTCAGAGGCCGGATGCTCTGTTCTTTCTATCAGGTGCCATTTAACTACGTGCTCGTAATGGGTGTGAGTATAAGGAGTTTGGGCAACACGGTGTATGTCTTTCATTTTGTCATGTGATACAGTCATTACTTCAGGCAGTACTTTTCCAATATAACACAATCCTTCAGAGTTTGGGGCAAGCCACTTATACGCCTTTCTCCCGCATATGAAATATGCATCATCGGGGAGAACATATGGGACGGAGTAGGACATAACCATATTACACACCTTCCATGTGAAATCTCCTAACCCTAATTCTTCCATCTGCTTAGTACACGTATCAGGTTGTACGATATGTGCACAGTATCCTGGTGATACCTCTCCAACTCTCGTAATCCTATTTCCTAAGGTATACCTATACCGGAAAGATTTTCCTCTACTGGCTATGTGGCGTATAAGCTCTGTATCTGTAGGCATTCTATCTGCTCTATGTGAAAAGGTCATGGTTTGATTACTCCATGACACTTCCCAATTTCCCGGCTTTCGGGGATTGGAGATGTTAAAACATAATAGGGACCTATCCACATGGTATTGGTGGAGCTTCAAACTAGGAGGGCTGGAGATATTAAACCTCCTGTCCACCGGTCTCCCACCACTTAACTCAAGTACCTCCCCTAACGTTAAAGGAAATGGTACTAGCCCTGATTTGCTATGACCTTGAGGTACTTGAGAGCATACCCAACAATCTGTTTTATTTAACACACTACCCACTAAGGAGTGATAGTCACTCAATGGATGCCGGTCCATATGGATATTAAAACTGGATGGGCATTTCTTTATGCACCCATCCTCAATGACATTGTTACAGAGCCGACAGATACAGTTTTCTTCAGCTAGCAATCCTTCACAATTCCTTCTATGGTCAATGTTATCGGATCGTTTTCTGATACTCGCCTTTGCTTGTTGATTATGTTGTTCTTGGAAAACTACGCCTCCATCTCTGTCATCAGAACCCATTCCAGAACCTCTCTCGACCTCCATGGTACTCTCGCCGGAACAGACTGCTCTGGTCAACATCATGGTCAACAGGAAAATCCGGATCACAGTCTCTTGGGGCAAGTCCATCTTGTAGGAGGAAACGGAGAAGAATGAGACGGGGGAAAAATAATTTGAGGGAGAGGGGATGGGGAGTTGGAGAAAAACAATAAAAGGGAACAGGGGATCGACAACTGCTTTTGGTCTTGTGATTTTCAATGCTCAGGTGCCGCCTCAATCTTCCTGGAACAGACACTCCAGTGATACAACCTCTACCGTCTGTTCCTTATCACGGGACCTCTCTGGATCAGCAACTTTCTTGCAGTGGGACGAATGAACCCAAGTCTCTCTCTCAGCAACCTTCAATGCTGTAGTGCTAGTCAATAAGACCTGGTATGGTCCTTCCCATCTGTCAATAAGGCAACCTGAGCGTAGAAAATTCCGTATCATTACATAATCCCCAGGTTCAATGTCATGACAATTACTATCTGGTAAATCAGGAATCACTAACTTCAGATTATCATTTTGATTCCTTAACTGTTTACTCATGTTAATCAAATGTTTTACAGTCACTTCATTGTTACACTTCAAATCATCCTGAGGGTTAATCATAACATGCGGTTGTCGACCAAACAAGATATCAAAGGGAGACAGATTAAGAGGGGACCTGGGAGTGGTTCTGATGCTGTACAGTACAATGGGTAATGCTTCTGGCCATGTCAATCCTGTCTCTGCCATCACTTTACTCAGTTTATTTTTAATAGTGCTGTTCACTCTTTCCACTTTCGCACTCGCCTGTGGACGGTATGGAGTGTGCAGCTTGCTATCAATTCCCATCAATTTACACATTCCTTGAAAGACATCACCTGTAAAATGGGTACCCCTATCACTTTCGATAATTCTAGGGATACCATATCTACATACAAATTCCTGCACAATTTTCTTAGCAGTAAACATAGCGGTATTTGTGGCCGCTGGAAATGCTTCGACCCAATTTGAGAAAACATCTATACAAACAAGTACATATTTCAAATTTCGACAAGGGGGTAATTGAATAAAGTCAATCTGTATTACCTGGAAAGGGCCGCCGGCAGGTGGGATATGAGATGGTTCTGTAGGTATTGCCTTTCCGATGTTCTTTCTCAGACAGGTAAGGCATGACATTGCCCTTTTACTCGCATGAGAAGAAAATCCTGGGGCACACCAATATGCTCTTACCAACTTGCACATCCCTTCCTTGCCCAGATGAGTCAGCCCGTGAGCTGCCTCAGCTAAGCATGGAAGGTATGCTTTGGGGGCCACTGGTTTACCGTGTCCATCCGTCCAGAGTCCTGAGGACTCCTGACCATATCCCTTTGCCTTCCAGACTGCCTTTTCCTGTGTGGAACACAAATTTTGCATCTCACACAACTTCTGTGTGTTGATGGTATTAAATACCATCAGTTGTGTGGTGTCTGTCTGTCTGGGGGTAGCAGCTGCTAATTTAGCAGCTTCGTCTGCTCGGCTGTTACCAATTGATACTGGGTCTTGGCTATATGTGTGTGCTTTACATTTGATAACAGCCACTCTATCGGGTTCCTGTATCGCTGTTAGAAGCCTTTTTATGTGAGCTGCATGCGCTACCGGTGTACCAGCTGCCGTCATGAAATTTCTGAGGCGCCATAGGGCTCCGAAATCATGGACTACCCCGAATGCGTATCTAGAGTCGGTGTAGATATTGGCTGATTTGCCCTTAGCCAATTCACATGCTCTGGTTAGGGCGACCAGTTCAGAAACCTGGGCTGAGTGAGGTGGGCCTAGCGGTTCCGCTTCTATGGTGCCTTGGTCATCTACGACTGCGTATCCAGTACACAAGTCTCCCGAGTCTGACTGTCTATGACAACTACCGTTCGTGTAGAACGTAAGTTCTACATCTTCCAGTGGGTTGTCACTGATGTCAGGCCTTGCGGTAAAATTTTGGGTCAAATATTCCATACAATCATGAGTGTCTTCCTTTGTATTAAATCCTCCTTCCCCACCACTCTCATCCTCCACCCTTTGTGCCTGTCCAGGCACACCTGGGAGATATGTTGCAGGATTTAATGCACTGCATCTCCTTATGGTGATGTTTACGGGGGCCATTAGTGCCAATTCCCATCTTGTAAACCGCGCTGATGAGACGTGTCTGGTTTGGGCAGAATTCAACAAGGCTGACACTGCATGTGGTGTATGAATTGTGAGGTTGTGACCTAGCACGACGTCTTCGCTTTTCGTTACTAGCAATGCTATCGCAGCAACGCTTCGCAAGCATGTGGGGAGGGATCGCGCTACCGTATCTAGCTGAGCGCTGTAATATGCTACCGGCCTGCTGGCATCACCGTGCTTTTGGGTTAGTACGCCTGCCGCGCAACCAGCACTTTCTGTTCCGTATAGTTCAAAGGGTTTCCCATAGTCAGGCATACCTAATGCTGGTGCCTGCGTTAGGCACTGTTTAAGTCTCTCAAATGCTGTCTCAGACTCGTCTGTATGCGAAATGCGATCAGGTTTGTTTGAGGAGACCATCTCCTGCAAGGGTAACGCTAGGATGGAAAACCCTGGGATCCAGTTACGGCAATACCCACACATTCCTAAAAATGTTCTGATCTGTTGCTGGGTTTGTGGCAGAGTCATGTCTCTAATTGCTTGAATTCTATCAGCGGTCAGGTGTCTCAGTCCTTGTGTTAAACAGTGTCCCAAATATTTTACCTTAGTTTGGCATAATTGCAACTTGTCTTTGGAAACCTTGTGTCCTGTGTCTGAAAGATGAAACAGGAGCTGTTTCGTATCCTTCAGGGATGCTTCCAATGAATCAGAACACAGTAGTAGATCATCCACGTACTGTATTAATACTGATCCACTCACTGGTTGGAAAGACTGTAAACAATCATGCAAAGCCTGAGAAAATATACTTGGGCTATCTATGAATCCTTGTGGTAATCGAGTCCATGTGTATTGGACTCCTCTGTATGTAAATGCAAACAAATATTGACTGTCAGGGTGCAGAGGTACCGAAAAGAAAGCGGAGCAGAGGTCAATAACAGTGAAAAATTTCGCAGTGGGAGGGATTTGCATTAGGATGACAGCTGGATTTGGCACTACGGGGAACTGACTCTCAACTATTTTGTTAATCCCCCTTAGATCCTGCACTAGCCGGTAACCCCTCCCCCCACTCTTTTTAACAGGGAAGATGGGACTATTGGCAGTGCTGGACGTTCTTACCAGAATGCCCTGTTGTAGCAAGCGCTCTATTACGGGATACACTCCTAGCTCCACCTCTGGCTTCAGAGGGTACTGTGGGATTTTTGGAGCTATCCTACCATCTTTTACTTGTACAACTACCGGAGCTACGTTTGCCATTAATCCAGTGTCCTGTCCATCTTTAGTCCAAAGTGACTCTGGTATCTGAGATGTCATTTCTTCTACTTGGGAGGGAGTCCTATTTGTCATAATGGTATGTGACATTAATTTTGACGGGGAGTCTAACATGTCTCGCACTTCCTGAGCGTGATTCTCAGGTATGTCCAAGAATACACATTCAGGAGTACAATAAATGACGCACCCCATTTTACACAGTAAGTCTCTTCCCAGGAGATTAGTCGGTGCCGATGCAGCCAGCAAAAAGGAATGCTTGGTATGTAAAGGCCCTACTGTAATCTCGGCTGGTTTGCTAACAGGGTAGTGCTGGACTACTCCCGTTACCCCTATGGCTGGAATTGTCTTACCAGTGGTTCTCATGCCCACTGTCGAATTTATCACTGATTTGGCCGCCCCTGTGTCTACAAGAAAGTTTAATGATTTACCAGCTACATTGATTGCAATTTCTGGCTCACTTTCAAGACTTGCAATCAATTTTACTGGCTGTAGATTACAGGTATGGCCACACCCCTATTGGGTATGGTGACCTCCCTGAATCCCGCTGGCAGCAACTACTTGTGATGGAGTTAATTGGGAGCTACCAGAGGCTTGCCAGTCTCTGTTTGGGGGGTATCTTTTTGTTTCCCCTGTATGTGGCTCATAACTCCGTTTCTGCGGACCTTGCTCCCAATGTCGTGTGTCGTGTCGTTGTCTAGGGGGTTGGTATGAGTTTCGTGAATTCTTCATTCTACAATCTCGTGCCATGTGTCCCTGTTTATGACAAGAATAACAAGTAACCACATTTGACTTACCCACAGGGTTTGGTGATATAAACAAAGGCTGCCTTGTGGTCAGGGCCTGTATACTTACTGCCATTAACTTATCACTGTCACGATCCGGGTATCTGGACGCCATTTCTTACCCATCAGATGCCTCCTAAGGCTGGCTCAGCGCTCCAGGACCGGATCCCATCTGTTATCCTGATGTGTACATTCCTGTATCCTCTCCTGTCACTCTGGGACGCTGTCACAGTAAACGCCATATTACACCTGGCATGGCGTCTCCCGCGGCCTCCGCCGCCGTCCCTGAACTTCTGCTTGCAGAGTGTCTGAGTGGCGATTACGTCAGCCGCGGCCTCCGCTGTGTCCGCGTGGTTGGATGTGCATCTGTCAGCCTGGCGCCTCCTGTCTCCGGTGGCCGGCGCCGCCATTACTGTTTTCATTACCACATGGATTACAAACCAAACTTCCCTCCAAGTGTCTGCATGGGCGCAGCCATCTTGGATTCTGTCAGCTGATCATTTCCACCAATCCGTTCTCAGTATTGATAATCTGCATAATTGCCTAGCCAATCCCTTCCTTGCTGCAGGTATAAATACACTGTGCCTGAGCAAGGAAGGCGTCAGTGCTTTGGTTGTCAAACCTAGTTCCTGTTTGTCTCTCTCCTGTGATTGTCTTCCAGGTTCCAGCTCCTGTCTCAAGACTTCCACCATAGAGACCCGCACCAGCATTCCACCTGCGGTGTAGCCTGACTCTCCAATCCATTGTGGATTCATCTGTTTCCAGCTACAACATTACCTGCTTCCAGCTCAGCTTCCAGCAGAGTACAGCTTCCCTTAAAGGGCCGGTGTCCTTTCTACACTTTACCACTCTCCACCGGTATTATTATTTCTCCGCTCTCAAGTTCTACATTTCAGTTCATATTTCATCGCTCCCAAGTTCATTTATTATTTAACTGGTTCCAGCCAGTATCCACTCCGTGCTAACAACAGTCTGGTTCCAGCCAGTATCCACAGCAGCTGTTTTATCTTCAGCAACCCAGCTTTTCCTGGAACACCAGCTGGCACAATCCTGGGTTATCTCCATTGCTACAGTCGGGCCTGGTAAGGACTTTCCATCTAGAAGATCATAAGAACTATCTCACACTACCAGTGCCCTGTGGCTCCTGCCATCCTGTAGTACCCAGGAACTGTATTTATTCTTTGCTGACTTTTACGTTTTCTTTTACTGCTGCTGTGTTGCGGAGTTGTCATAATAAACATCTTTGACTTTTATCCAAGTTGTCGTGGTCACGCCTTCGGGCAGTTATTATTCATGTTACTTACATGTCCAGGGGTCTGATACAACCTCCCAGGTTCCGGTACATCTCAGCCCCTACAACTGAGGCTGCCTCCCGTCAGCTCAGGCCCTCAGTTGTGACAGTAAGCACTGACCTAATGAATCCAGCCGGAGACCAGGATCAAGCGGCCAGGCCGATGCAAGAACTGGCAGCCCGACTAGAACATCAGGAGGCTGCACAGGGCCACATCATCCGCTGTCTCCAGGATCTCTCTACTCGGCTGGATGGGATTCAGACAACTCTCCGTGGATCAGGCGCGTCTGGTGCGTCAACCACA
This sequence comes from Pseudophryne corroboree, assembly GCF_028390025.1. Lineage (NCBI taxonomy): Eukaryota > Metazoa > Chordata > Amphibia > Anura > Myobatrachidae > Pseudophryne > Pseudophryne corroboree. Next base: position 931,075,051 of record NC_086444.1, on the reverse strand, counting down.
GTGACTCCAGCTATAACCCCACCCACCTTACCCATTGCTGCTCCACGTCTTCATCTTCCAACGCCAGCAAAATTTGACGGATCTCCAAGATTCTGCAGGGGATTTCTCAACCAGTGTGAGATTCAGTTTGAGCTACAACCTGGCAATTTTCCCAGTGACCGTACAAAAATTGCCTACATTATTTCTCTTCTCAGTGGCTCAGCCCTTGATTGGGCATCACCGTTATGGGAGAGGTCCGACACCCTGCTATCTTCCTACACTGCCTTCGTGTCAACATTCAGGCGCATCTTCGACGAGCCAGGCCGGGTAACCTCAGCTTCATCCGAGATTCTCCGTTTACGCCAGGGGTCACGTACTGTAGGACAATATCTGATACAGTTCCAGATCCTGGCATCCGAACTGGCATGGAACGACGAGGCCCTGTATGCTGCATTCTGGCATGGCTTATCTGAGCGTATTAAAGATGAGTTAGCTACCAGAGACTTACCTTCTAAGTTAGATGAGCTAATCTCACTCTGCACGAAAGTTGATTTACGTTTCAGAGAGAGAGCAACTGAGCGTGGAAGATCATCTGCTCCAAAATCTTCTGCTCCTCCTCCTCGTCAACTGTCACCATCTAAAGATGAGCCCATGCAACTTGGCCGTTCCCGTTTAACTCCTGCTGAGCGCCGAAGACGTCTCTCCGAGTTTCTCTGTCTCTATTGTGCAGCTCCGTCTCACACCATTAATGCCTGTCCCAAACGTCCGGGAAACTCCAAATCCTAGCTCGCCAAGGAGAGGGCCGGCTAGGAGTAATGATCTCCTCTCCATCTCCTCAAGATTGTAATCTCCCAGTCTCGCTTCAAGTTGCTCAATGTTATCGGAACGTCATTGCCCTCCTTGATTCCGGAGCAGCTGGGAACTTTATTACCGAAGCCTATGTTAAACGGTGGTCCCTACCCACCGAGAGACTTCCTTCGTCCATTTCTTTAACTGCCGTGGATGGCAGCAAAATTTTTGATGCAGTTATTTCTTTAAGGACTCTACCAGTTCGTCTGAGAGTGGGAGTTCTTCATTCCGAACTTATTTCTTTTTTAGTGATTCCAAGAGCCACACATCCTGTGGTCCTGGGCCTTCCATGGCTCCGTCTTCACAATCCTACAATTGATTGGACGACTACGCAAATCCTGGCATGGGGTTCCTCCTGTGCTGAGACATGTTTGTTTAAAGTATTGCCTGTCTGTTCTTCCTCCCCCAGGTCGTCTGATGTTCCACCTCCTCCATATCAAGATTTCACGGATGTGTTCAGTAAAGCTTCTGCTGATATCCTTCCTCCTCATAGAGAATGGGACTGTCCGATTGATCTCGTTCCAGGGAAGGTTCCACCTCGAGGCCGAACTTATCCGTTGTCTCTGCCTGAGACGCATTCTATGGAGGAATATATTAAAGAGAACCTAGCAAAGGGGTTCATTCGACCTTCTTCTTCTCCAGCCGGCGCAGGCTTCTTTTTTGTAAAAAAGAAAGATGGTGGTCTGCGGCCGTGCATCGACTACAGAGGTTTGAACGACATTACCATCAAGAACCGTTATCCTTTACCCCTGATTACTGAGCTCTTTGACAGAGTTAGCGGAGCTACCATCTTTACAAAGCTGGACTTGCGAGGTGCATACAATCTCATCCGGATCCGTGAGGGTGACGAGTGGAAGACCGCCTTTAACACCCGTGACGGACATTATGAGTACCTCGTCATGCCCTTCGGATTGAGCAATGCTCCAGCTGTCTTCCAGCATTTTGTCAATGAGATCTTCAGAGACATTCTATACCGTCATGTCGTGGTCTATCTAGACGATATCCTCATTTTTGCCAACGATTTAGAGGAACATCGTTTTTGGGTTAAAGAGGTTCTGTCCCGTCCCCGTGTCAATCATCTCTATTGCAAATTAGAAAAATGCGTCTTTGAAGTCAAGTCCATTCCGTTTCTAGGGTACATTGTGTCCGGTTCCGGACTAGAGATGGATCCTGAGAAACTACAAGCAATCCAAAATTGGCCGGTACCCTTAACCCTCAAAGGGGTCCAGAGGTTCTTAGGGTTCGCCAACTATTACCGAAAGTTTATACGAGACTTTTCCACCATTGTGGCGCCTATTACTGCTTTCACTAAGAAGGGTGCTAACCCGTCCAAGTGGTCTGAAGAAGCCATGCAAGCATTTCATCTTTTAAAACAAAGGTTCATCTCTGCGCCTGTTCTGAAACAGCCTGACATCGACTCTCCTTTCATCTTAGAGGTGGATGCCTCCTCCGTTGGAGTAGGAGCGGTGTTATCTCAGAGGGCTAAAGATGGCCATTTACACCCTTGCAGTTTCTTCTCCCGGAAGTTCTCCCCAGCTGAGCGCAACTATGCCATTGGCGACCAGGAGTTGCTAGCCATCAAGCTCGCTCTAGAAGAGTGGAGGTATCTGTTGGAGGGAGCTTCTCATTCAATCACCATACTTACAGACCACAAGAACCTTTTATACCTGAAGGGCGCACAATGTCTCAACCCTCGTCAGGCCAGATGGGCACTTTTCTTTTCCAGGTTCGACTTTAAACTCCAGTTCTGTCCGGGCTCTCAGAATCGCAAGGCCGATGCCCTTTCCCGCTCATGGGAGCAAGAAAATGAGTCAGAGTCTTCAGACAAGCATCCTATTATCAATCCGTTGGCATTCTCCACGGTAGGGATGGACTCTACGCCCCCATCAGGGAAAAGTTTTGTGAAGCCGATGCTAAGGAAGAAGCTCATGCATTGGGCCCATGCTTCCCGTTTTGCCGGACATACAGGTATCCAAAAAACCCTGGAGTTTATCTCTAGGTCCTATTGGTGGCCAACTCTGAAAAAGGACGTCTTGGAGTTTATTGCATCTTGCCCAAAGTGTGCCCAACATAAAGTATCCCGCCAGTCGCCTGCGGGGCAACTGGTTCCACTATCCGTTCCCCGTCGACCATGGACCCACTTGTCGATGGATTTCATTACAGACTTACCCATGTGCAACAAGTTCAATACCATCTGGGTGGTAGTTGACCGGTTCACCAAGATGGCACACTTCATTCCTCTCACCGGTCTTCCGTCAGCTTCCAAGTTGGCTCAAGTATTCATACAAGAGATCTTTCGACTTCACGGTCTTCCTGAAGAAATTATCTCAGATCGAGGAGTTCAATTCACAGCCAAATTCTGGCGAAGTTTATGTCAAGTCCTCCAAGTCAAGCTAAAGTTTTTCACGGCTTACCATCCTCAGACCAATGGTCAAACCGAGAGGGTGAATCAGGACTTGGAGGCCTTCCTCCGCATCTATGTGTCCTCCTCTCAAGATGACTGGGTTCAATTACTTCCCTGGGCCGAGTTCTGTCATAACAACCAGTATCATTCTTCATCTGCTTCAACACCATTCTTCACTAACTTTGGATTCCACCCTAAAGTCCCTGAGTTCCAACCGCTTCCAGCAACTTCTGTTCCCGCAGTGGATATCACCTTGCATCAGTTTGCCAATATCTGGAAGAGCGTACGATCAGCTCTGCTCAAGGCATCGTTCAGGTACAAGAAGTTTGCGGATAAGAAGCGTCGAGCAGTTCCTGCTCTCAAGGTGGGTGATCGGGTATGGTTATCCACGAAGAATTTGAGGTTAAGAGTTCCCAGTATGAAGTTTGCACCTCGCTATATCAGTCCTTTCAAGATTGAACAAGTCATCAATCCTGTTGCTTACAGACTCCAGTTGCCTCCCTTCTTAAAAATACCCAGGACATTCCATGTTTCCCTGTTGAAACCGCTGATCTTGAATCGGTTTCATTCCTCACTTCCTCCAACTCCGAAAGTCCAAACTCAACGAGGCGTTGAGTATGAAGTGGCCAAGATCCTGGACTCACGTCACCGTTACGGTCAACTACAATATCTTATTGACTGGAAGGGTTATGGTCCTGAGGAACGTTCATGGACCAATGCTTCTGATGTCCATGCTCCTGCCTTGGTCCGGAGATTCCATTCCAAGTTTCCTCAAAAGCCAAAGAAGTGTCCTGGGGCCACTCCTAAAGGGGGGGGGGTGCTGTCACGATCCGGGTATCTGGACGCCATTTCTTACCCATCAGATGCCTCCTAAGGCTGGCTCAGCGCTCCAGGACCGGATCCCATCTGTTATCCTGATGTGTACATTCCTGTATCCTCTCCTGTCACTCTGGGACGCTGTCACAGTAAACGCCATATTACACCTGGCATGGCGTCTCCCGCGGCCTCCGCCGCCGTCCCTGAACTTCTGCATGCAGAGTGTCTGAGTGGCAATTACGTCAGCCGCGGCCTCCGCTGTGTCCGCGTGGTTGGATGTGCATCTGTCAGCCTGGCGCCTCCTGTCTCCGGTGGCCGGCGCCGCCATTACTGTTTTCATTACCACATGGATTACAAACCAAACTTCCCTCCAAGTGTCTGCATGGGCGCAGCCATCTTGGATTCTGTCAGCTGATCATTTCCACCAATCCGTTCTCAGTATTGATAATCTGCATAATTGCCTAGCCAATCCCTTCCTTGCTGCAGGTATAAATACACTGTGCCTGAGCAAGGAAGGCGTCAGTGCTTTGGTTGTCAAACCTAGTTCCTGTTTGTCTCTCTCCTGTGATTGTCTTCCAGGTTCCAGCTCCTGTCTCAAGACTTCCACCATAGAGACCCGCACCAGCATTCCACCTGCGCTGTAGCCTGACTCTCCAATCCATTGTGGATTCATCTGTTTCCAGCTACAACATTACCTGCTTCCAGCTCAGCTTCCAGCAGAGTACAGCTTCCCTTAAAGGGCCGGTGTCCTTTCTACACTTTACCACTCTCCACCGGTATTATTATTTCTCCGCTCTCAAGTTCTACATTTCAGTTCATATTTCATCGCTCCCAAGTTCATTTATTATTTAACTGGTTCCAGCCAGTATCCACTCCGTGCTAACAACAGTCTGGTTCCAGCCAGTATCCACAGCAGCTGTTTTATCTTCAGCAACCCAGCTTTTCCTGGAACACCAGCTGGCACAATCCTGGGTTATCTCCATTGCTACAGTCGGGCCTGGTAAGGACTTTCCATCTAGAAGATCATAAGAACTATCTCACACTACCAGTGCCCTGTGGCTCCTGCCATCCTGTAGTACCCAGGAACTGTATTTATTCTTTGCTGACTTTTACGTTTTCTTTTACTGCTGCTGTGTTGCGGAGTTGTCATAATAAACATCTTTGACTTTTATCCAAGTTGTCGTGGTCACGCCTTCGGGCAGTTATTATTCATGTTACTTACATGTCCAGGGGTCTGATACAACCTCCCAGGTTCCGGTACATCTCAGCCCCTACAACTGAGGCTGCCTCCCGTCAGCTCAGGCCCTCAGTTGTGACAATCACCTTGTTGTTCCCTGTGTCTGGTGATGTTCCTATCGTGATCAATAGCAGCCTCTCTCAAAGTAGCCACAGACAGACCTCGCCAACATGGTTGTGTGGTCTGTACCCTAGTCTTCAATGACTCTTTTAAACCATCCATCAGTACCGATACTGCTACTTCTCGATGGTTTATGTTTGTTTTAATGTCCTCTATGCCTGTGTATTTTGCCATTTCTGATAATGCTCTGTGAAAATACTCTGCAGCTGTTTCTGACTCCTTCTGTTTAATGGAGAATATTTTGTTCCATTTAACTACTGCTGGGAAATACTCTTTTAACTGTAAGCTTATTCTTTTTACATTGTCTTTGTTGTACACATCTGTAAGAGGTACATCCTGATCTAATCCACAGTCAGCTAAAAATTGAGCTGCGTCGACATTGGAGGGTAAACATGCTCTCAGCAATATCTGCCAGTCTTTGTTGTTGGGCTCTAACGTGTTACCTAGGTCTCTGATGTATTTTTGGCTGGCAACTAAGTCTTTTCTAGGGTCAGGGAATTCCGACACTATGGTCCTTAATTCCATTCGGGAAAATGGGCTGTACATGGCAATGTTCCTAACAGGAGTGACTCCTGAAGTGTCTGTTTTCCCATTTGGAACTACTATTACCTTAACAGGATTAACTCTAACAACCTCATCCTGTGTAGATTCTACAGGCTGTGGTGAAATAGTTTCAGCATAGTGTATGGTGCCGTACTTACCCGTTGATACGACCTCACCTATCCCTCCGCTAGGGGCCTTTGTTACTAATCTCGGGGGTTGAGCTGTGCCTACTGTGGTCTCTGCTATGGTGGCTGCTAGAGAGAGCGCTGAAATTGTTGCCGATTCGTCCTCTTGATCACACTCCTGAGGAAAGTTCAAAACAGGGTACAACTTGCACGGGTTAATACTTGCATTGGTTAATTGGTCAACATTATTTTTAACATTTACACAGTTGCTAAGTGTTTGTGTGTTACACCTTAGTGCGTCATTCTCCGCAACCAATTTTTCTCCCGATATATATGGTGGCGGTGGGGCCGTGGCTATCAGTTTTCTGATCGAGCCAGATCCCGCCGCCTGAGCCAATCCTCTCTGTATGTCACCCTCCTGTTGCCACAACTGTAAATAATCATAATGTTTGATTCGTCTCTTGGCTGATTTAATGAGACATATCCTTCTCCTTAAATTCGTTAACACTTCTGTGCTGAAGCTACCTACTCTTGGGAATTTCTCCCCGTCATGTACCGTCATTCTCTCCCATTCATCACATAAAGCTTCTGTGTGACTTCCGTATTTCTCACACATTACGTATCTTGCCGACCCGACTGGTCGGTTCACTGAATCAACCCGAACCGAGGTTGATCGCCCCCTACCTGAACAAGTGGCCCCCATAGTTCGAAGGTGTTGCTTTATTCAACCAACCCTTACGCAAACCAAAATGTTCAAAATAGGCTGACGGTGGCGGTTTACCGAGTACCCCACTCACTCGCCCACGCCGACCAATACGACCTGATCACACCGATATGGTGCTGGCGTACTCGACCTAGGGCCCCTGCGACCTGAACCTCTATTTACTGGAACCTGTGAGGGTGATCCGAAGAACACTTACTCTTTCCAGTAACTATTGGTTGTTGGATAGTTCCTGAGTGAGCAGCGAACCTCCCTTAAAATAAAAAAAATTACACAAATCACGTTAGAATGTACAAATAGCGTTTATGACCTTCGTACACAAATAGTACCGGTCAGGTTTACTAATGCACACAATTACGTTCAGCACATAAGCAACTAATCTTATGTACGGAGCGACCAGTGGAATCGAAAATTGCGGCTGCGAATTCCTTCAGCCAGAGCTTGTATGGCCTATATGGGTGTTGCACCAACCCTTTCTTGGTGTTGTGCCTGTGGACTGTATAGCGGACTTCCTTGTCTGCTGTACCTGAACCTGCTGGTCTGCTATGACCTCCTGGTCTGTTACAGTATGACCTCCTGGTCTGCTACACTCTAATGCTCAAATTGTATGTTTTAACCAGGGATGCCTCCCTAGCCACCATGTACGTCACTTACACGCATGTACCTCACGAGAACTTGACTTTTCTTGTGGTTCAACCTCAAAAATTGTAAAAACAAACACTCACTCACCACATATACACTTTTGTTTCTATTTCTATTTCTGCGCAGAAATTTCTCTTTAGACCAGATGTGTTACAAATTAGGAGAAGGATCTATTAATTTAAATTTCGAATTTTAAAATAGATTTGCGCGATTTATCGCCTTGCGTTATTTACCGCGTTGCGCTATTTATCGCGTTGAAAAAAAAATTAACGCTTGTGATTTGAGTTACGTGGATGTACCCGTACGCTCCGTTGCGTAATATACGCTGCGTGCGTCGGCCCTTGGATTGCGTACACAAATCTCAGTCCTTTGTTAGAGACACGTGTACGCAAAGCAAAGATCCACCGTAACACAATTTACACGTTTATCAATGTAGTTGATTCTTTATCATCTACGACGCACCACACTGACTTCGCCTTGTCTCTCAGGCACAGCTGTGTGTTTGTCTATACTTTAACTATATTACCTTTACTCTTAAACTATGAAATAGCGGCAAATCTCTCTTAGCACGTTTATCAACTATAAAACTGGCAAACAGGAGAGTGATATACGAAAATACACAAATGAAAAAAAAGAAATGCAGATATATATGTGTGCGTGCGTGTGTACGCAAGGCAGAAAAATAAACAGTTTTAAAAAAGACTAGCGTGTTGTTCTTACCTCCGGTTCCCGGATTCCTTCAGCACCCTTTACTAAGAGAAGCAGACGCTTATCCAAACAGCACTACGAGGAATATGATCTCCCGCCCTTTGCTGCTGGATAATGTCTGCTGAAATTACCTAGTGCAGATATGTGAAGGACAGGACGAGCCCGCAATTGATAAAGCTAAATATTTATCTTATATAATACCCTTTATGAGGTCTAAGAACACTGTACGCTATCTACGTATGAAGTACCGTGAGGGTACGCACGTTGCGTAACAATCGCTTAGCCGTAGTCGAGACGCTCAAGCGTCACGTTCGCTCACGGCCAAGAGATCACTGGCAGGCACGCTATTGGCTGCTGACTAACGTAATGATTCGCTATAGCGTAGCGGACGCTCGGGACCACGAGGAGATCACCAGCGGCGCTGACGCTCACAATGTTAAACCTTTGTATCTAAACCATAAACAATGCAGTATGCTGTAAAACCTTAGTGTAGAGATAGGGTGTAGATGCAACCTAGTGTAACCTTATTAACTTACAAGCTGTTTGAGCGTCACCGACGCTCTGAGAATACTAAACACTATAAGAATTACACAGATACCTGGGCTTAGGGTCCAACGCCTAATATATATATTTTGAATGATATACTTGCAGAATACAAATACAAATCATACACTACAATATAACATAGACTACCTAACCAGATAACTACACAAGAAATATAATACAATTACTATTTAAGAGAAAATAAGAGAGAAAGAGGAGGGGAGAGAGAGAGAGAGAAATTGGCCCACAATAACAAGAAGATCAATATAGTTGCGGAGAAACACTTACGCACAAGGGGAAACGATCGCATGCGCCTCGATATCCAGCTCCCGATTATCAGCAATGAGAACCATTGAAGAGAGTGAACTGGATATGGTCGGCCTGCCTATTTATGCCCCACACACAATGCAATTCAATGGTCCCTACAATCTCATTGTTCATTGGACACAGGAATTCGGCTTCGCATTATAACCAAAGGTCATAGGTTGATTCATACAGGTGGGCTGTGACTGCTTCCAACTGTTCAGGTGGGTGGGACACTGAGTTTCCCGCCGCATGACTAAATAAGAACAAATAATAGTAAATGGACATAAACTTCTTATGTCCATAACTATTCGCACGAGCGATTAATCCGCTCCAAACCAACACCGGAATATTGCTATTTAAATACTCTTCCGATGGGTACCAAACACCACTGTATGACCCCTGTTAGACCCTTCGTACAATACAAAGAGGGATCTCTCTGTTCAGGAACATGCTATGTTAACTAAACTTTCAGAATCTATCAAAGGGACCATGATCTACAAAATACATTATATAGTGAAAATATGTAACGATTGAGTCGCACGCTACGATCACATAAACTCTACCGTAAATACGCATACCGTGCGCCTGCGGGTGCCCGCGACTGTGAGTATGCGCACGTACGGGAGAGCGTACGCATGCGCAGCACGGACCTGTGTGAGGTGCAAATATGGTAGTGTGCATAGAGATATTTTTCTGACTTTGACAACAGTAGGGAATCTCAATGTGTCTTATTCAAAACATAGTAAAACACCACTGTTTTTAGTGGATTGGTACTTTTGATATACACAAAGGACAGTATGGATGGTGTAATGTTTAGCATTACTACCTCACAGCACAGAGTTCATGGGTTTGATTCCGACCAGGTCACGAATTATGTGGAGTTTGTATACTCCCCCTGGGCTTGCATGGGTTTCCTCTATGCAGGGCTGTTCCTAGCCAATTCGTCTCCCAGTGCGAGATTTAAAAATGTCCCCCCCCCCCCACATTGACATTTTAAAAAAAATTGTCCGCCACCGATCTAAAAAACAAACAAACTTGTGCGCGCCGTAGTCACGCTCGCTCCCGGCAATGGGCATGGCCTAGTTAAAATGGGTGTTATCCCATTAAAATGGGCATGGCCTCATCTGAAAAGACTACCTTACACTCCAGTTTTTGACCCTGCACCAGCAGATCATGACCACCACAGGAAAAAAAAAATCAACCATATTAAGCACCATACAGTAATGCCCCCTGCACCATATTATGCCACACACCACAATGCCTTTTATACATTAAATCCCCACATTACGGCAGGCAAATGTCCCAATTTCACACATTACAGCAGGCAAGAGTCCCCATTGTACACATTACAGCAGGCAAATGTCCCCATTTCACACATTACGGCAGGCAAGAGTCCCCATTTTACACATTACGGCAGGCAAGAGTCCCCATTTTACACATTATGGCATGCAAGAGTTCCCATTTTACACATTACGGCAGGCAAGAGTCCCCATTTTACACATTACGGCAGGCAAGAGTCCCCATTTTACACATTATGGCATGCAAGAGTCCCCATTTTACACATTACGGCAGGCAAGAGTCCCCATTTTACACATTATGGCATGCAAGAGTTCCCATTTTACACATTACGGCAGGCAAGAGTCCCCATTTTACACATTACGGCAGGCAAAAATCCCCATTTTACACATTAAGGCATGCAAGAGTTCCCATTTTACACATTACGGCAGGCAAGAGTCCCCATTTCACATATTACGGCAGGCAAAAGTCCCCATTTTACACATTATAGCAGGCAAGAGTGCCCATTTTACACATTACGGCAGGAAAGTGTCCTTATTTTACACATCCCCATCGGGAGAGAGATACTAATACTTACGTTTTGTAGAGGCGCTTCCCGCTCTTCGGCCCAACTATCCAGTCCCTCCTCACACCGGCCACCTTCCCCTCCTTGTAGCTTGGAAGTGGCTCCCCCTCCTCCTCAGTACTCCGCTCGGGGGTGGTGTTTCACGGAATGACGTGGTTGCGTCGTGACGTCACAACACAATCATGTCATTCCATGAAACTCCGCCCCCCGAGCGGGTTACTCTGGAAGAGGGAGGAGGGAAAAGCAAGGAGTCACAGAAGTGCCGTGGCGGGCGCTGCGTGCTATTGCACGGCTCGCCCTCCGCAAGAAACAGCACTGAATTTGTATACATACACACAGCATACTTACAAAACACACACAGGACATACACGTACACGTAACTGTCAAAGTCGAAAAATATTGCAGAACACACATCACGTACAAACTGCACACACATGCCCTCTGCGCGTGCACTTGTTCTGCCGTGCGTGCACATATCCGCAATTTGCGTATGGTCGCTCCCACGGTCCTGCGCATCGGCGCGTGGTATGGGTATTTACGGCAGAGTTTGTGTACACATGGAGAGCCATCAAAACACATTACATATTTAATCCAAATAGTGCACAATGTACACATAGTCTCCTTGCACCACATCAGAAAGTTATAGCTGTTTAAATGGTTGCAGAACAAAGGGATTCACCTTTACAGGATAAGAGGGGACAGACTAAGGTTATAAGGTGGTATTTGGTATCCAGCAGTAGGGTATTTTAAGGGTAACATTCTGGTGTTGGTCTGCGGAAGATCGCATGTTCCTGCGGATAGTTATGTGCAGAAGCAGAATATAGATATAAACTGTATTTACTGTATATTATGTATGCGGCGGGAATCCAGAGGAGACCTCCCACAAGAGCAGTTGAGAAAGACATCGCCTACCTTTTCAAATCAACCTATGACCTCTCCTGTACTGTAAAAGTGCATTCCTGTGTCCAATGGACAAAGGGATTACAGTATCCATTGTATTGCTTTTGGAAGAATTGTATAAATAAAGCCTGCTGCAGCCCGGCCACACACAAGACTCACAACGTTATCTATTTGATGACGGAGGACCGGACCGGGAAGCGCACGCGAATATACTCACGTATGTACATTGACCTGTAGCCATTATTCTGTTATATATTGTCTTGTATTGTAGTGTATAATTTGTATTGTAAACCCCCTTTCAGAAATAATCCACTGTGGTGTCGGAACCCAGCGGTAAAAGCACAATTGGTGTCGTGTGCTCATTGCCCTGCTAAGGTTTAAAGTGTATTATTAATGCATTGCATTGCTGTAGAAGGTTTAAAGTGTATCTCTGGGTGTGTGCGCGCTGTGAGTACTTTGTACCGTCAGCGCGGCGTGTGTACGCAAAGCCCGTACACTATATGGGACTCTGTATGCTAATAGCGTAAAAGGTGTGTAGAGTGTGAATTAAGTATAGCGGCCACAGCGGCTAAAGGTTTAAAGTGTATTTACGGTGTGTTTTAGGTATAGCTTTTATTCCTGTAAAGATAATCAGCATTATCAATTGGGGGCATCGTCCGATTTTCCACATTTTTACTGCTTAACAGGTCACAAGCAGACATAATCTATCAGCATAAGGGTGGACAGGGATCCTACGTATCCTTTTCTTGGTCGGTGGATACACTGAAAACCCTACTTAATTGCTGATTAGATGGTGTCTGCTCTGTATGGTTTGTAGGGATGCTGGTAAGAACTTGTAAGGTAAGCAGGAAAAAAAAGCTATTTAAAATCTGTGAATTTATTTTTGGCGCCAAATGCGTACACAACAAAAGTGTACACCCATACCCTGTGCATATTCTCCCACATTGTTGCTATAACATTCAGATTACTAAATTTATAATATAAATATTAAGGAAGGAAGTGTAAAACACAAACGCAGTCTGGCCTAGTTATAAAGGTTTATAAAGTAAAAGAAACTGTGTGGCGTGTTAAGTGAGCGATTATAGTTAATATTGCTCATATTTATAGAAATTGTGTGAGTTGTTTTATTGCGTCCGCACATTGGTACACGTGGTACGGAACGTGAGGACAGCGTACACAAAACATGCACGTAGCTCAAGACCGCACACGTGACATTAAGGTACGCACGGTTGCGTAATTATGCAAGCTTGCGTAGCGTTGTGTGCGCATAATAAAACCACACGATAGTTCGTATAGTTTAAAGGTGGGATAGTAGCCACGCTACAATAACACAAGATTGCCCAGTTTCCAAAGTTTAGTATAAAACCCTTATTTACTGTATTGCCTCTGGGAGTAAAGCTGCTTGTCTGAATGATAGTTTTCTGTACAGAAAAATAAAGTGTATCTGAGTGAGCGAGTGCAGGAGTGAGTGGATACTGAACCCAAGAACTAGGTGGACTAGGTGGACTGCTAGGTGGTCTAGGTGGACACACTGGGTTAGTAGAGACCCGGTGGCGTAGGGTTCGCAACCCTGCATTATTAACTAAGTGGACTAGGTGGTCTTGGTGGACTGAGTGGTATCCCATACAACTCTAGGTGGTCTACTAGGTGGTCTACAACAATCGTAGGGCATATAGATAACTAGTATCTATAGGCTGTGCTATTGCATCACATGTCTGTTTGTTCTGCAAAGCGCAAGGTGATATTATAGTGTCACATTTGCTGTGGAAGAGCATACGCAGACGTGATTGTATAGACAAAGGGGTTTTTCTTTGATAACTTCGGGAAATCTCCCTGGTGGGCTTCACTGGAAAGGGTGAAGGATAGTTATCTAATTTCTCTGTTTTTCACCCTACAAACAATTCCAGTTGAAAGATACCGAAAAGGAAATTTTCACTGCCTCTCTCAGGAAAATATTCCAAACAGAACTTCCACCGAAAGAAAATACGGTGTAAGGTCTGATAGGAGCCCTAAGTTGGGTACATTGCGATCCGCTATCAACAGCGTATCGTTGTATTGGCCAGCGTGGGCGCGAGCGAGTGGAAGGCTTCAGGTATACTTCCACCGTCTACTTATATTGAGTATTTTGGTGTTTGTGGGAATTTTTTAAAGGTATTAGAAGAGACCCACAAATATGGGAGCCAGTTGCTCAAGTAAGAGACGTTTAGACAGGGTTCAGGTAGAATTGTGGCCAAAAGGCTCAGCAAGGTTTATCATGTGTGAAAAATATCGTTCACACACAGAAGGTTTATGCAATGAGTGGATATGTATGACCAACAATGATAGGGTACCATTCCCTAGAGTGGGCAGCTTTGAACCAGAGGTATTACAGAACTTAAGGTTAAGGATATGTCTGATAAAATCCAAGAAACAATGGATTAAACATACAGACTGTTTAAATATATGGCAACAGGAGGGGGATATGCAAAAGGAATTAGCTCGCGCAGCAGGTTCCAAACCTAGCAGGAAAACAATGGCGACGGCACCACCACCACTATATATTGTTGGAGAGAAAATGGCTACAGGCAATGATACATTGGTACAGAATAAGAGTGTAATTGCAAAATGTACTAACCCTAACCCTTGCCAGTTGTACCCTGTTTTACTTTTTCCCCAGGATTGCGAACAAGAAGATGAGCCCAGCACGATATCGGCACTCTCTCCAGCAGCCACCATACAAGACACTCAGGTGGGCACGGCCCAACCAACAAGAGCAGTAGTCAGGCCCCCTAGCGGAGGGATAAGTGAGGTCGTGTCCACAGGTAAGTACGGTACCGTACATTATGCAGAAACCGTAGCATTGTAGTATCAAACCAGAATTATGTAATTTAATTAAATCCTGTCAGGGTGATTGCAGTCCCCAATGGGAAGACTGACGCTCAGGGAGTCACTCCCATCAGGAACATTGCCATGCATTGTCCCTGGTCCCGGACAGAATTGAGGTCAATTATGTCAGAATTTCCCGATCCCAGAAAGGATCTAGTCGCATGCCAGAGGTTCATTAAAGAGTTAGGTAACGCCACCGAACCCACAAACAAAGATTGGCGAACAGTGCTACTGGTATGTTTACCATCCAATATTAACCCCACAAAGTTCATAACTGATTGCAATTTAGACGAAGAAGTACCTATCACTGATGAGTACACTCAGGAGAAGGTATGACAAATCAATCTGCAATTAGGAATATATTTCCCTACTGTTGTCAAATGGAATAAAATCTTTTCCATAAGACAAAAGGAAGGTGAAACGGCATCCAAATATTTCCATTGAGCACTGCAGGAAATGACTAGCTACACTGGGATCGAGGACATTAGAGACAATGCACATCATAGGGAGGTAGCTGTTTCAGTATTAATGGACGAATTGAAGGAGGCACTCAGAACAAGGGTACAGACCTCTCTACCAAACTGGAGAGGTATCTCAGTGGCTGAATTGAGATAGTCCGCTGTCGAGCATGATAGGAACATCATTAAACACAGGGAGTCACAGGGGGAAAAACTGATGACGGTAAGTATACAGGCCCTTACGGCAAAACCCCATCAGCCAAAAACCCGGACCCCTGTTGTTTGGGACAGACCTAGAACATGTTTCATTTGTAGGAAGGAAGGGCATTTTGCCAAAGACTGTAGGAGTAGTAGAGCGCATAGCCAAGATAGAACCCTAGACAGGGAATACGAACCACACTACTACTCACATAATTGGGATCAGGGACCACATAGGAGAAGTTACGAGCAACATGCAGGGGAACAAGGAGGTACCCCCCAAGGAGAGATGGGCAGACCTCTGGAAATTCTCAGCTACCTCCCCCACATATCGTAGCTGCCAACGCACTGCGGGAGGGTCTTGCCACACAATAGGGGCTGGGCCACACCTGTAGTTTGCAGCCAGTAAAGTTGATTGCTAGCCTTGGTAGTGAACCTGAGGTCACGGTTGATGTGGCTGGTGTACCATTACCTTTTCTTGTAGACACAGGGGCGGCCAGGTCAATGTTAAATTCAACTGTAGGTATAAAAACCACGGGTAAAACAATTTCAGCAATGGGAGTAACAGGAATAGTGCAACACTACCCTTTGAGTAGACCTGCAGAGATTACGATAGGGCCCTTGCAAACCAAGCATTCTTTTTTGCTGGCTGCAGCGGCTCCGACAACAGGGCATACAACAGGCATACTAGTCAGGACGTCCAGCACTGCCAATAGTCCCATCTTCTCTGTGAAAAAGAGTGGGGGGAGGGGTTACAGGCTAGTGCAGGATCTAAGGGGGATAAACAAGATAGTTGAGAGCCAATTCCCCGTAGTACCCAATCCAGCTGTCATCCTCATGCAAATTCCCCCTACTGCAAAATTTTTCACTGTCATTGACCTCTGTTCTGCCTTCTTTTCTGTCCCTCTGCACCCTGACAGCCAATATCTATTTGCATTTACATACAGGGGAGTACAGTACACCTGGACTCGTCTTCCCCAAGGTTTCATTGACAGCCCAAGTATTTTCTTCCAGGCTTTGCATGACTGTTTACAATCCTTTCAGACTGAGAGCGGATCTGTATTAATACAGTATGTCGATGACTTATTGCTGTCTTCTGATTCACTCGAATCATCCTTGAAAGACACAAAACATCTTCTGTTTCATCTTTCCAATACGGGACACAAGGTTTCAAAGTATAAGTTGCAGCTGTGCCAGACTAGGGTAAAATATTTGGGACATTGCTTGACTCAAGGACTTAGACATCTCACCGCTGATAGAATACAGGCGATTCGCGACATGACCCTGCCACAAACCCAGCAACAGATCCGCACTTTCCTTGGAATGTGTGGGTCCTGCCAAAACTGGATCCCAGGATTCTCCATACTGGCTTTACCTTTACAAGAAATGGTCTCCTCTAACAAACCAGATCGGATCTCACACACAGATGAGTCCGAATTGGCCTTTGAGAGACTCAAACAGTGCCTATCACAGGCACCTGCATTAGGTATGCCAGATTATGGGAAGCCTTTTGAATTACACAGTACAGAAAGTGCAGGGTGCGCAGCAGGAGTCTTAACCCAGAGACATGGTGATGCCAGCAGGCCGGTAGCTTACTACAGTGCACAGTTGGACACTATAGCGCGGTCTCTCCCCACATGCTTGCAAAGTGTTGCAGCGATAGCTTTGCTAGTAAGTAAAAGTGACGACGTAGTATTAGGACACAACCTGACCATCCATACACATCATGCAGTATCAGTCTTACTGAACTCTGCCCAAACCAGACATGTCTCATCGGCACGGTTTACAAAGTGGGAATTATCACTGATGGCCCCTGTAAACATCACCATCAAAAGATGCAGCGCACTAAATCCTGCAACTTATCTGCCAAGTGTGCCTGGACAGGCACAAAGGGTGGAGGATGAGAATGATTGTGAAGGAGGATTTAGTGCAGATACTGATACGCATGATTGTATGGAATACCTGAATCAGACTTTCACTGCGAACCTGACATCAGTGACAACCCACTGGAAGGCATATACTTTACCTTTTACACTGACGGTAGTTGCCACAGACAGACGGACTCGAGAGACTTGTGTACTGGATACGCAGTTGTAGACGACAGAGGTATCATAGAAGCTGAACCCCTGGGCCCACCGCACTCAGCACAAGTTGCTGAGCTGGTCGCCCTAACCAGAGCGTGTGAATTGGCCAAGGGTAAGTCAGCCAATATATACACAGATTCTAGGTATGCCTTTGGAGTAGTGGATGTTTTCGGGGCCCTATGGCGCCTCAGAAATTTCATGACAGCAGCTGGCACACCTGTAGCACATGCATCCCACATAAAAAGGCTTTGAACAGCGATACAAGAACCAGAGAGAGTGGCTGTTATCAAGTGCAAAGCACACACTTACAACCAAGACCCAATCTCACTTGGAAACAGCCGGGCAGACAAAGCTGCTAAATCAGCAGCCAGCACCCCCATACAAATGAACATCACATCACTGATGACATTCAACACAATCAACACACAAAAATTAATTGAAATGCAAAATTTGTGTTCACTCCAGGAAAAGGCGGTCTGGAGGTCAAAGGGGTATGGCCAGGAGTCCTCAGGACTCTGGACAGGTGGACACGGTAAGCCAGTGGCCCCCAGAGCATATCTTCCAAGCTTAGCTGAGGCGGCACACGGTCTGACTCATCTGGGTAAATAGGGTATGTGTAAGCTGGTGAGAGCCTACAGGTGTGCGCCAGGATTCTCTTCTCATGCGGGTAAGAGAGCAATGATATGTCTTACTTGCTTGAGGAAGAATATTGGAAAGTCAATACCAACAGAACCATCCCATATCCCTCCGACAGACGGCCCTTTTCAGGTAATACAAATTGATTTCATACAGTTACCACCCTGTAGGAATTTAAAATATGTGTTAGTCTGTATTGATGTATTTTCCAATTGGGTAGAAGCGTTCCCTGCTGCCACAAATACTGCTACGTTCACTGCAAAGAAAATTGTGCAGGAATTTGTGTGTAGATATGGTATCCCTAGAATAATTGAAAGCGATAAGGGTACCCATTTTACAGGTGAAGTCTTTCAGGTAATGTGCAAACTGATGGGAATTAATAGCAAGCTGCATACTCCGTACCGACCACAGGCGAGTGCGAAGGTGGAGAGAATGAACAGCAGTATTAAGAACAAGCTGAGCAAAGTGATGGATGAGACTGGATTGTTGTGGCCAGAAGCTTTGCCACTAGTATTGTACAGCATCAGAACCACTCCCAGGACCCCCCCTTAACCTATCACCCTTTGAGATTCTTTTTGGCCGACAACCTCATGTAATGATAGACCCCCAGGATGATCTGAAATGCAATAACGAAGTGACTGTAAAATATTTGGTTAGGATGAGCCAGCAGCTGAGGAATCAAAATAGAAATCTAAAGCTGGTGATTCCTGACCTACCGAACAGTAATTGTCATGACATTGAACCTGGGGATTATGTAATGATTCGAAATTTTCTACGCTCAGGTTGCCTCATTGACAGGTGGGAAGGACCGTACCAAGTCTTGCTAACCAGCACAACATCATTAAAGGTTGCCGAAAGAGAGACTTGGGTCCACTTGTCCCACTGTAAGAAGGTCGCTGACCCAGAGAGAACCCGTGACAAAGAGCAGAGTGTAAAGAACATCGTATCACTGGAGTGTCTGTTCCGTGAAGGTTGAGAGGCAGTACTGTTGAGACGGCACCTGAGCGCGGAGAACAACAAGACCAAAGGCGGTTGTCGCACCAGTTTTTTTTTTTTTTTATTTCTCCATCCCCCACTACCCTCCTTCTCTCCTTCTCTTTCTCCCCCTTCTTGTTTCCCTTCTCTTCCCTTAACAAGATGGACTTACCCCAAGAGACTGCATTCCGGATTTTCCTGTTAATCCTGTTGTTGACCAGGACAGTCTGTTTTGGTGAGGGTCCCAGAGAGGTCGAGGAAGGATCTGGAATGGTTTCTGATGGCGAGGATGGATTTGTAGAATCTCAAGAGCAACACATCACTCGAGTAAAGGCGAGTATCAGAAAGCGATCTGGTAGTCAGGGAGCTCGGAGGCACTGTGAAGGGTTATTGGCTGAGGAAAATTGCATTTGTAGGAATTGTGAGAACATAGTCGAGTATGGGTGCATCCAGAGATGTCAGTCCAGCCTTAATATCAACATGGACCATCATCCATTGAGTGATTACCACTAACTAGTGGGTAAGGTCTTAAACCAGACAGAATGCTGGGTGTGCTCACAAGTACCTCAAGGTCAGAGCAAGTCAGGATTAGTACCGTACCCTTTAGCAATAGATGAGGTACTTGAATTACGGGGTGGGAGACCGGTGGACAAGAAATTCAATATTTCTAGGCCCCCTAGTTTGAAGCTCCACCAGTATCATGTAGATAGATCCTTATTATGTTTCAATATTTCCAATTACCGAAAACCGGGAAATTGGGAAGTGACGTGGAATAACCAGACAATGGCCTTTTCGCACAGAGCTGCTAGGATACCCATAGACTCTGAACTAGTACGCCAAATAGCCAACAGTGGAAGGTATTTTCGGTATAGGTATACTCGAGGAAGCAAGACCATGTGGGTTGGAGAAGTATCACCAGGGTACTGTGCTCATATAATCCAGCCTGATACTTGTACTGAGCAGATGGGAGAACTAGGGATTGGGTTTTTCACTTGGAAAGTTTGTAATATGGTAATGTCATATTCTGTCCCCTATGTTCTCCCCGATGATGCCTATTTCATATGTGGGAGGAAGGCGTATAAGTGGCTTGCCCCGAACTCAGAGGGATTATGTTATATTGGAAGAGTGTTGCCAGAGGTCATGACCATAACCCATGATAAGATGAAAGATGTTCACCGCAGTGCTCAGGCTCCTTATACTCATACTCACTATGAACACATCGTTAAGAGACACCTCATAGAGAGGACAGAGCACGTAGCCTCTGATTTGATCCACGAATCCACCGGGATTCAATTATCTCTCGCAGTAGACATCACCCGTACTGCCAGAGGAATTATAAATTATAGGTATATCCATGCACTAGCGAACGTGATAGATAATATCACTGAGATGTATGACGACACCTTCAGGTATACGGGAAGGGAGTTACAAGCTTACAAGAAGGAACTGATCCAGCACAGGATGGTCCTCAATTATATCACAGCCGTGACAGGTGGGTACTGTGTCACTTTGGCAGCTCAGTATGGTGTGAAGTGCTGTACGTATATTACAAACAGCACTGACGACCCCACAGAGATTATCGATCAAAACATGGATGATATATTGCAGTTGAAGTGGGAGTTCCGGAGGAGACACAACCTTACCCTGACCACTGTGGGTAATGAGCTGACCGGCTGGGTCTCATGGTTGAACCCACAAAATTGGTTCTCAGGATTAGGAGAGTGGTCTCAAATTGTTATTATGAGTGTAGGGAAGTTTCTCCTTTGTATCCTGGGAGTCGTCATAATTATTGGCTTGATATTTAGGTGTGTTCGAATTCTGACGCGGCGCAAGCACAGCACAAATTTGATGAGTTTAAGGAGCGAGGGCATTGTCATAGCAGCAGATTTAATTTACGACCCCTTCATAGAGACAGTGTTATGATAAGGATTGCAAATGAATTCCATGGCCTGTTTCTTTCACCCGTTTTTCCTTTGTCTCCCCCTCTGCCCAGATGCACCCATCCGGAAAAGACATCAGCCCTACCCAAGAATGTTTATGAAAATGTTATGTGAATGTATTTTAGATATGTGTCTTATCTTCATCTCTACAACCTTCAGTTAATGACACACATAGTCGACAGGTGATATCCACATATACTAGCACTCACATATGTTCCCCCTCCATGTATCATCAACTAAAAGTGCACCCCATTTGTTGGAACAAGAAGCCGAAAAGAGCTCGGTAGTGTTTGTTGGCCCACTTACAGACCCTTAATACGGGATGAGAAGGATTTAATGTATACTTTGCAATACCTCGAAGCTTATCTAGAACATATACGGCACGATGATACATGCCCCTCAGACATGGATTCATACATACATGCTTTTTACTATCCCATTAGGTGATACATTTCCCGCCTACAACTCTCCTCCGACCATCCAATCGTCTGTAGATATTGTATTGATATTTTTCTGTTTAGTGATTAGAAAGTGGCAGTTATTGGTGACTGCCAAAGGGTGGACTGTCAAAGTCGAAAAATATTGCAGAACACTCATCACGTACAAACTGCACACACACGCCCTCTGCGCGTGCACTTGTTCTGCCATGCGTGCACATATCTGCAATTTGCATATGGCCGCTCCCGCGGTCCTGCGCATCGGCGCGTGGTATGGGTATTTATGGCAGAGTTTGTGTACGCATGGAGAGCCACCAAAACACATTACATATTTAATCCAAATAGTGCACAATGTACACATAGTCTCCTTGCACCACATCAGAAAGTTATAGCTGTTTAAATGGTTGCAGAACAATGGGATTCCCCTTTACAGGATAAGAGGGGACAGACTAAGGTTATAAGGTGGTATTTGGTATCCAGCTGTAGGGTATTTTAAGGGTAACATTCTGGTGTTGGTCTGCGGAAGATCGCATGTTCCTGCGGATAGTTATGTGCAGAAGCAGAATATAGATATAAACTGTATTTACTGTATATTATGTATGCGGCGGGAATCCAGAGGAGACCACCCACAAGAGCAGTTGAGAAAGACATCGCCTACCTTTTCAAATCAACCTATGACCTCTCCTGTACTGTAAAAGTGCATTCCTGTGTCCAATGGACAAAGGGATTACAGTATCCATTGTATTGCTTTTGGAAGAATTGTATAAATAAAGCCTGCTGCAGCCCGGCCACACACAAGACTCACAACGTTATCTATTTGATGACGGAGGACCGGACCAGGAAGCGCACGCGAATATACTCACGTATGTACATTGACCTGTAGCCATTATTCTGTTATATATTGTCTTGTATTGTAGTATATAATTTGTATTGTAAACCCCCTTTCAGAAATAATCCACTGTGGTGTCGGAACCCAGCGGTAAAATCCCAATTGGTGTTGTGTGCTCATTGCCCTGCTAAGGTTTAAAGTGTATTATTATTGCATTGCATTGCTGTAGAAGGTTTAAAGTGTATCTCTGGGTGTGTACGCGCTGTGAGTACTTTGTACCATCAGCGCGGCGTGTGTACGCAAAGCCCGTACACTGTAAGGGACTCTGTATGCTAATAGCGTAAAAGGTGCGTAGAGTGTGAATTAAGTATAGCGGCCGCAGCGGCTAAAGGTTTAAAGTGTATTTACGGTGTGTTTAAGGTACAGCTTTTATTCCTGTAAAGATAATCAGCATTATCATAACATACATACATACATATATACATACAGCATTATAAACACAAACAAGGCATATACACACATATGGCATAATATACACACACATATGCTCCTTCTCCCCTTCTCCCCAGCTCCATAAACAAACAGCACAGGCTACAGTGCACAGCCTGCTGCTAGCACTCCGTAAACCGGTCTCCCCCCTCCCGCTCCCGCACTTATGCTCGTCAACACACAGACAAGCGCGCGCGTATGAGCCGCTCCTCCCATCTGCAGTACTCCGTTCGGGGGGGGCGGAGCTTCGTGAAATGATACGATGGCGTCGTGATGTCACGATGCAACCGCGTAATATCGCAAAGCTCCGTCCCCCAAGCAGAGTACTGCAGACGGGAGGAGGGGGAGCAGCTAATGTAGCCGACAAGGGTTGCGGCGGGCGCCCCGTGCGATTGCACGCTCGCCCACCGCAAGAAACGGCACTGCCTCCAGGGTACTCTGGTTTCCTCCCACAACACAAATTTATAATGGTAGGTTAACTGACTCCCACCCCCCCAAAAAAAACAACTAGCGTGTAAGTACATGGGCAAACTACTATTTCAATTCTACTTGTTAGTAAATTTCCCCTGTATTGTTCCACCACACTGTAGCTCCCAATCTCACTTCCCTGTCTACAAATCCAGTCCAAAGACATTTTTCAGCTACACTAATAATTGTAATGTAACAATAGTTATTGGAGTTCATTTTTATGTTTGTTTAGTTTTCTTGTGCAACATATTTCATTTACAGTAAATATACTGTTATTATAGTGTTTCTCTAAATATACATGCACCCACACCCGTACTGACTCGGACAGGACTTTCAGGGATTAGAAGAAATCCCGGTGGGCCCCACTGTTTCATAGCCACACCTTCGATTGTGGAAGGGTGGGGCCTATGGTGGTAGTTTTGTCTGGTTAACTGGGAGCAGGATGCAGTGTAGTCATCAAGGCTCTTTTGGCTGACCTGGCCAGCAACTACACACAGAGGACCCAGAGCACTGTACAGCTTCACAGTGAAGATGTGTCTGCTGCTATGCCATATGACGTGAGGTTGTGTCTTGCCAAAGAGTAGACCAAGAAGGGAGAAAATTGAGTGGCTGGTGTGGCCCTGGTTGACTATTATTATTATCCTTTATTTATATTGTGCCCCAATTACAGAGTACATAAACGAATAATCAAAACTGGAAGATAGTGACTTACAGTTGAAGACAATATAGGACAAGCACAGGGTAAATAAACATAGCTAAAGCAGTAGTCGACACTGACATTAGTATACGGTGGCAGAAAACCGAGGGATTTGGTTCCGTTGAAGATGGTTTAAGTAAGAGAAGTATAAGCACCTGAGGATTGAGGTCCCTGCTTGTGACAGCTTACATTCTAAAGTGAATATTGCTCCTTTCTTAACCTATCATTGGCCCCTGACTTCCCTCTATAAATATAATGCTCTCAGTGTATCCTATACCTCTCTGTGTCCCCATACCTTTCTCTATGACCAAAATACCAATGCTTGAGTCTCCAATACAGTGGTGCAGAGTGGGGGTGGGCACATACTAATCACCCGGGCTGCTGGAGGACACCAGCCGGGGCTCGGCCAGGGCCCAGGTACACTGCCCTCCCCTCTGGAGTATAGCTGTGGCTGGCTCCATCTTCCCAGTGATATCTTTGGGAAGATGGTGCTGCACATTGAAAGCAGAAACTCTGACACTGTTCCAGAGTCTTTGATCTCTAGTGACTAGTGTCATCTTTCCAAACATCCCTGGGGAGATGGCGTTGGTGGAAGGGACCCGCTTCTTGATCATGTAAGGTAGGAAGCAGGTGCTCTCTCCCGCCCCTCCTGTGTTAAAATGGCACCCCTATTTTATTCTTTACATACTGTACTTTAAAATTAACGGGCATTGTTACACCCTCTTTGTAAGCCATGCCCCCATATTGGGGCCCGGCGTGGCCCTCTACTCCCCCGTCCTCCTATAACTCTCTCAGTGTCATCTATACCTGCGTCCCCTATACATATGTCAGCGTCTAATATATCTATGTTAGTGTCCCATATTCAGTACCCCTCTCTGTGCCTCCGATACTTTACTGTGTTTCCTATACCTTTCTTAGTGTCCGCTATTTTCCCTGTTACTTTCTGAATGTCAAGTTCAAAATTTTTTTCTCTTAAATTCTCTGTCACCTACATCTGTCCCCCTCTATCTCTTGTGTACCATTCACATGTTTCAGTTTCTTTTATTTCTCTTACGTTCTAGAGGATACTGGGGTCCACATTAGTACCATGGGATATAGACAGGTCCACTAGGAGCCTTGGGCAGCACATCTTCTTCAAGATCGAACCATTCAGGTTCAGTCGGACAATGTGATGGTGGTGACGTACATAAACCGACAAGGCGGAACGAAGAGCAGAGCAGCAATGTCAGAAGTGACAAGGATTCTCCTCTGGGCAGAGATACATGCTGTGGTGCTGTCCAAAATCTTGATTCTGGGAGTAGACAACTGGGAAGCAGACTTTCTCTGCAGACACGACCTCCACCCAGGAGAGTGGGACCTTCATCCGGAGGTGTTCGGGTGCTTGAATCGCCAGTGGGGGACTCCACAGATCAACATGATGGCCTCTCATCTCAACAAGAAGCTCCAGCGGTATTGTTTCAGGTCAAGAGACACAGAGGCGGTGGCGGTGGATGCTCTGGTGACTCCGTGGGTCTATCAGATGGTGTATGTCTTTCCACAACTTCCATTGAGCCCAAGAATTCCCAAAAGAATAAAAAGGGAAAGGGTTCAAGCAATTCTCATTTCTCTGGATTGGCCAAGAAGGGCTTGGTACGCAGATCTACTGGAAATGCTTCTGGAGGACCTGTGTCCTTCTACAACAGGGGCCATTCATCTGTCAAGACTTTCCGCGGCTACGTTTGACGGCATGGAGGTTGAGCGTCAGATTCTAGCCCGGAAAGGTATTCCGGACAGGGTAATTCCTACCTTGATCCAAGTCAGGAAAGGGGGTAACGTCAGAACATTACCACCGAATTTGGAGAAAATACGTCTCTTGGTGTGAAAACAGGAAATTTCCTGTGGTGGAATTTCAGCTGGGTCATTTTCTGCTTTTTTTGCAGTCTGGCGTAGATGTGGGCCTATGTTTAGGATCCATAAAAGTCCAGATTTCGGCCTTGTCTCTTTTCTTCCAGAAACAGTAGGCTTCGCTTCCTGAGGTTCAGACCTTCTTGAAAAGTGTTCTGCACATCCAACTGCCCTTTGTGCCTCCACGGCACCTTGGGATCTTAACGTGGTGTTTGAATTTCTGCCGTCAGATTGGTTTGAGCCTTTACAGGAGGTGGACGTAAAGTTTCTTACATGGAAGACAGTCACACTGTTGGCCTTGGCTTCAGCACTGCGTGTTTTGGTATTGGGAGCCTTGTCTCACCAGAGCCCCTTTTTGATTTTTCATGAAGATAGAGTCGAACTCAGAACTCGTCAGCAATTTCTTCCAAAGGTGGTGTCTGCATTTCATATCAACCAGCCTATTGTGGTTCCGGTGCTTGCTGACACCTCTTCTGCTTCAAAGTCCCTGGATGTTGTGAGGGCTTTGAGAATATATGTCAAACGGACAGCTCATCACAGAAATTCGGACTCGCTGTTTGTGCTTTATGATCCCAAGAAAATTGGGCGTACTGCTTCTAAGCAGTCTATTGCTTGCTGGATCACGCTGACTATCCAGCATGCTTACTCTATGGCAGGCTTGCCAGTTCCTAAATCTGTTCATGCCCACTCTACTCAGTCGGTGGGTTCTTCCTGGGCGGCTTCCCGGGGTGTCTCGGCTTTACAACTCTGCCGAACAGCTACTTGGTCAGGTTCGAACACGTTTGCTAAGTTCTACAAGTTCGATACCTGGGGCCTCAGTCAGTTCTGCAAGAACCTTAGCACTCTCCCACCTGGTTTGGGAGCTTTGGTACATCCCCATGGTACTAATGTGGACCCCAGTATCCTCTAGGACGTAAGATAAAATAAGATTTTAATTACCTACCAGTAAATCCTTTTTTCGTAGTACATAGAGGATACTGGGCGCCCGCCCAGTGCTTCGTGTTTCCTGCAGGGTAACTTGGTTAAGTATTGTTGTGGGATCAGCTGTTGCTATTCCTGTTCATGTTGTGTTAACATGCTTTTCTTCTTGTTTGTGTGTGCTGGTTCAAATCCCACCACTATTCTTTCTGAATCCTTCTCTTAAGATATGTCTGTCTCCTCGGGCAAAGTTTCTAGACTAAGTCTGGTAGGAGGGGCACAGAGGGAGATGCCAGTGCACACTATTGATTTCTTAAAGTGCCCAAGGCTTCTAGTGGACCCGTCTGTACCCAATGGTACTAATGTGGACCCCGTATCCTCTACGGACTACGAGAAAAGGATTTACCGGTAGGTAATTAAAATCCTAGTATATTTTACTGTCCTCTATACAGTACCTCTCTGTGTCCCTTTTTTCCTCTGTTCTCCCTATTGTATATCTGTTACTGTCCATTCTGTAGGTTGTAGCCTGGTAGGCTGTCTCCAAAAGATAGCAAAGTGCATAATTAGAAAAGTGTGTTAAAATTGAAGCATAGCTTTGGCTTTACATTGCCGTTCATTTATCTATACAGGTTGAGTATCCCATATCCAAATATCCGAAATACGGAATATTCCGAAATACGGACTTTTTTGAGCGAGAGTGAGATAGCGAAACTTTTGTTTTCTGATGGCTCAATGTACACACATTTTGTTTAATACACAAAGTTATTAAAAATATTGTATTAAATGACCTTCAGACTGTGTGTATAAGGTGTATATGAAACATAAATGAATTGTGTGAATGTAGACACACTTTGTTTAATGCACAAAGTTATAAAAAAATATTGGCTAAAATGACCTTCAGGCTGTGTGTATAAGGTGCACATAAAACATAAACGCATTCTGTGCTTAGATTTAGGTCCCATTGCCATGATATATCATTATGGTATGCAATTATTCCAAAATACGGAAAAATCCGATATCCAAAATACCTCTGGTCCCAGACATTTTGGATAAGGGATACTCAACCTGTAGCTGATATGATTGTGAATTGACGCCTTTTCTCTTCTTGTCATCTTTGAAACTCATAGGTAACTTGACTAAAGCTCCCAACATTTAATGTTGCCATATTTCTATTGGCCAGCTTTGACAATCATAGGAAATTTGACTACAGCTCCCAACATTTAATGTTGCCGTATTTCAAATTCAAACATTGCTGCATAGAATCTTTCTAATGGATCTTCTTTAGTTTGTACACTATGGGCATAATTCAAGGTTGATTGTAAAACAACATGTCCCTCTAATGGCCAAAACCACGTGCACTGCAGGTGGGACAGATGTAACATGTGCAGAGAGAGTTAGATTTGGGTGGGGTGTGTTCAAACTGAAATATAAATTGCAGTGTAAAAATAAAGCAGCCAGTTTTTACCCTGCACAGAAACAATATAACCTACCCAAATATAACTCTCTCTACACATGTTATATCTTCCCCACCTGCAGTGCACATGGTTTTTCCCATTAGAGGAAAATGTTGTTTGGCAATCAACCTTGATTTAGGCTCTATGTAGGCAAAAGTGACTGGACACTACCCTACCATGCAAGCAAAATGGTGTTCTTCTGCAGCAGACACATGTCTGTGAAGGTATAAACTAGGTAGAGGGTCACTGATTAGATAATTTGCTAATGCAATGGCTTGCAGGAATGAGCTAAAGGGGGATCATCATAGGCTGCACAATGTCGTGTTTCCAGGGTGAGGCTGGACTTGTATCCAGAAAATTTGGTAACTCGGATGGACTGGCCAGCTCAGAGTCCAGATCTTAACCCCACTGAGATCATCTGGCATTAATTGGAGCAACAGGCGCATTCTGAACTTGACCTTTTTTCAGTGTCACAGTTGGTCACTGTACTTTAGGCAGAATGGCAAAACATACCACCTGATATTTTCCAGGAACTTGTGGACAGTTTGCCAGGCAAGGTGTCAGCAGTAATCACTGCACATAGTGGACCTACAAAGTACTGACGTCAGTAAAATCTTGTTGATCTAATTGCTGTCAGTTTCCAATCACTTTTGTCTGCATGGTGTACGGTAAATGTTGTTAGCTACAGTATGTGGTGTGCCTTGCTTGTTTATTTGAGGTAATTTGTTGATTGCCATTCTAGGGGTGGGGAGTGGTTGTAGATTCCAATCATTGGGAACGCATGCATTTTTTTTTCTATTTAAGTTCCATTCTGTAGGCTGTTGCCAGGTATGCTGTGTGCAAAATATAGCGATGGGCATAATTAGCAAAGTTTGTTTTAAAGCATAACTTCGGCATTATGCCTTCATTAAACCGAAGTTAAACAGAAGTAGAACAGTTTAACAAAAATATAAAAAACTGGAGGATTATTTAAAAACAAACAAATGTGTGCTCAATTACTCTTTATATGACTCACCTCGTGTGGGTATATTTACTAAAATTCGATTTTGGGAAGGACTTTATGAATCTTACAAATCGATTGAAATCGATTCCTTTTGGTGTTTCTAAACTTTTAGAAAATTGCCTTATTTACTTCAAATTGATTTTACATTCGATTTTCAAATCCAATTTGAAGTGGATTCATGTTTGGAAGGGATTTAGAATTGAATGTATGAAATTCCTTCCTAAATCGAACCTAAAATCTCCATTGAAATCACCAGCAAAATTTAATGTAAAATCGAATAGAACACCCTCATTGCTTCCTTTTGGACCAAATGTATTATGTGCACACAAATTAAAGGGGAAGCTCTCTCTTTACACTGTTTTAGACATGAAAACATAATTTATGTGTGGGTTTTTTGTGCGATTATGTAATTCAAGGCAGCTGAGCACAAAGTCAAACTTTTTTGCAAAATTATATAAAAATATGCATTTTCAATAAAAGTTTTTAATTAAAAAAAGATGCATTCTGTCATGGATTGGGTGGCGATATGTGCCTCTTTATTAGATACCTTATTAACACACACTGGTATCTTACACAATAACAACCAACTCTGGCATTAGTCCAACAAGATTTTTGACAGGCAGGGATATCTTGCTGAGCATCATTGGCTAAATCAGGATAGGCAGTTACTTCACTCATGTTTTTGGTAACTGTATTTTTCTGCAAAATTGGCCAATATTGTGCTCTGGTGCAGTCTATTGCATAATATGTTTTTTTTACATCTATAAGTATAAATATGCGCTCTATTCAACTCAGTGCTCAGTGCTCAGATTGATTATCCATTGTTTTCTTAGTCAGGTGGTGTTTTGCAGTGTGTAGGTAGGTGCGCAATATACCATAGCCTTGGCCATCCATTTTTGCTACTTCCACACTGCCCTATGTGATTTTGGGTACTTAAAAAGTCATCACTATCAATTTCCTATCTTTACAATGGGTATGGAAGCCAAAATCGAACGTCTAACATCATTCTAAACAATTGGAGATTTGAGGTTTGATTTTGAGGTCGATTTCATATAGAACGTTATTTAATTTTGGGGTTTCATGGTTTTCCATGGGAAAATATTGATATTTTTCAGATATTGGATTTCTATTGGGACATGAAATGAATCTGCCTTTAGAATCGATGTAGCATTCAATTTGGGCTTTAGTAAATCTGTTCAACCCAAATCGAATGGAAAATTAATTGAAATAGAATGCCAAATAATTTAGATCACCAAAAACGAACTTTAGTAAATGTTGCCCCTTGTTTATCCTTGATACTCAGCAATGAACTTCCTGTTTTGGACATTGAAAATGTTTTTCATTTCACTGGCAAATAATTGTAGTTGTATTTTTAGGGTTATTTTTTTGTTTTGGGTTTTTTTTTTTTTGGGGGGGGGGGGGTTGATTACACAGCTGTACAAATGCAATTTTGCCATTATACACTTTAAAGTCCTGTCTGGACCTCACTCACCTCCTCTCATTTCTTCTTCAGTCAAAATTAATTTCAGCGCCCATATTATCTACGCTTTTATTTCACTTCTAATTAAATTTACTGCCGTTAAGCTTACACTGCTACCAACACTGTACTTTCACCTGCATTTCTAAAAATTTACTGTGGTTTCTCTTACAGCCTCCACTTCTATTTCTAGTTGTCCTCCCCTTATTTACTTTCTCCACACTATGTCCACGGTTTCTTCAACTACCCATCACTCAGTGTCTACCTAATACTGTATCTTGCCCTGTTCCCACCTTTATCCTTTCCCCTTAGTCTTGTACACCTCCTACTCTCTCCCCTCCTCTATCTCCTCTTCACCCATCTGCTTCCATTCCGCTCCTATCCTTTTACCTCACTTACATCATGGTTCTACTATCCCACTGCCCCTCTCCGTCCTGCTCCCTTCCTCCCTTCCTGTCATCTCACTTCTATTCTCATCACACTGAACTCCCTCCCTGCTCACGTCCTGCAGTTTCCCTTTCTAGCTCAAGCACCTGCACCATCCTAAATTAATCTCACCTTAATCTTACATCAACCCTGATAATATCATTCACATCTCTCTCACAAACTCTCTCCCTCTCTCCTGTGCCCTCTAGAATGCCAAATCTGTCTGTAACAAATTGGCCCCCACCCCTTTTTATCTCCAACTACCTGAATCTTCTAGCCATCACTTCACCTGCTAGAGTCTTCACACACACACACACACACACACACACACACACACACACACACACACACACACACATACACACACCCCAGCCCAGGGGTCAATGTGGTGGTGGTGTTGAAGTGCTTCTATTGACCATTAACTCCTACCAACTGATACCACAGAACCTTCCCTTACATTCGCTACATTGTAGGTGCATGCTATATGTATCTTCAAATCTCATCACTTTCGAGTAGCTGTCATTTACTGCACCCCTGGTATTCCCGCCAAATTCTTCCTGGCTCACTCACTTCCTCTCTTCAAACATTCCCTCCATTATCTTTGGTGATTTCAACATCCAAATTGATATCCCCACAGAATCCTCTGGCTCTAAAGTCCTTAGCCTCACATCATTGCTTGGTCTCTCCAAGTTGACCTTCTTACCCTCCCACGTGAGTAGGCACTCACTTGATCTGGTCTTCACTCACTGTTGTTATATTTCTAACTTCTCCAACTCCCTATTCCCTCTCACTGACCATTACCTGCTCACTTTTAACTTATCCCTCTACAATCACTAAGCATAACACTGAGGCTATTGGCACTGTTTCCTTATCCTTCCTGCTTGACTCACTTTTTTCTCCTATTCTCTTTCTCTCAAGTTCTGAACAAGCCACTTCCCTATACACTGCATCCCTTTCTTTTGCTCTTGACTCTGTTGCTCAAGCAACCACTATTCACCCTTGCAGATCAAAACCTAATCCCTGGCATTGCAAAGTCACCAGATAGCTTAAAAAATGTTCATGTACTGCCAAGCAATAATGGAGAAAGTCAGGCTATAAAGCAGACTTCCTCCATTTTTAATTTATGTTCTCATCCTACAGTGCTGCCCTTTCTGTCTCTAAACAGTCATACTTAAAGAACCTACTCTCCTCCCAATCTTCAAACTCCAGGCATCTATCTGCCCCTGTCAACTCCCTCATCTGCCCACCCCCACCTCGACACCCTTTTTTTACTTTCTGCCCTTGACTTTTCCACCTACTTCACATCCAAAATTTACTCCCATACTGTACATCTGGACATAAAATCACAACAGACCCTCAACAAACTGCATCCTCCTTTCCCTGACCACCCCTCCTCATCCATCTCACCAACTCTGATTTCTTTTTTATTTGTATCTGGAGATAAAGTAATAGTCCTCTTCTGATATCTCCTCCTCCCCTTCTCCACTTGAACCTTTCCCATACTACCTCCTCCACCATCTCTCTCCTTCTGCCTGTTCCCATCCTGCCCGCCTCCTCAATATGTCCCTCTCATCAGGCACAGTCCCATCTCCCTTCAATCATGCCCTTGTATCCCCCATTCTTCAAAATCCTATCCTTTGTCCTAACACTCTCTCCAGCTACTGTCCCATCTCTCTCCTCACTTTTGCCTCCAAACTCCTTAAGCATATTGTCCACAACCACCTTACTGCCTTTCTTTCCTCACTCTCTCTGCTTGATTCATTTCAGTCTGGCTTCCATCCTCTCTACTCCACTAAAACTGCCCTCATGAAAGTTTGAAATGACTTCCATGATGCCAACTCCAAGAGCCACTACTCTCTGCTTATTCTCCTTGACCTCTCTGCTTCTTTTGACACTGTGGACCACCTCTCCTCCTACAAATCCTTCATTCCATTGGTCTATGTGATACTGCCCTCTCCTGGCTGTCATCCTACTTTTCTCACAGCTCCTTCTCTGTCTCTTCTCATGAATCCACCTCTCCCACACTTCTTCTAACAGTAGGTGTCCTCCAAGGTTCTGTTCTTGGACCTCTCCTTTTCTCTGTCTATACACCTTCTTTAGGTAAACCCATTCACTCTTTCATCTTCCAATATCACCTCTATGCTGATGACACTCAAATCTATCTTTCCTCCTCTGACCTCTCCCCCTCTCTCCTACTCATATCTACTGCTGTGTATCTGCTATTTCTTCTTGGATGTCCTAGTGCTTTCTTAAACTTAACATGGCTAAGACCGAGCTTTCCTACTGTACATTGTCTTGTACTGTTTCTTGTTTTTCTCATTTGTTTATGTACTTTGTTAGGTACTGTGTCACCCTTGTGGCGCAATATAAATAAACAACAACAATAATGATAATAATAATAATAAGAAGAAGCCCAAAGGTCCTGCAGTATAAAAGTACTGTGAAATAAATGATGTCTAATATGGCTCTAACATTATGGTTCTCATATTGCAATGATAGTCAGTGGTCATCTAGATACAGAAATGTGTTTTATTTGTAGGATGTCCACATTCACCTCCAGGGGCGGATTGGTATGGCGGGAGACCGGGCAAGGTCCCGGGCGGCCGGCACATTTGGGCCAGAACAAGGCCGCTCACAGTGCTCCTGGGGCCGCCGCCCGCCGCTACCGCGAACGCGCCTTCAGCGGCAGCAGCGGCTTGTGCGCATGCGCAAACGGGTGTTATGCCCTTCGTCAAAATGGCCGCGGGAGTGCTGCTGCGCATGCGCGCCCGCAGCAGCTCCTCCCAAGGGCCTTTGCGGAGCTCGTCGTGAGTGACGTCTCACGGCTCCGCCTCCGCCTCTGCCTCTAATCTCTCCTGTGCTGTTTAGCCGGGAAAACTGGATGGGCGGCGCGGCGGTGTCAGGCGGGTGCTTTACATTACAAAGTAAGCTATTATTAGCTACAGGCAGTAGCAGAGCAGTACACAGTGACAGCACTGAAATATAGTCAGCTCCTAGAGAGTGACCCCAATGTCATAGACTGTATGTGTACGCTGACTGCATTTAGGGATTGTGTGTAAATTAATCCTCCTCATTATAATTATGTATATGTAGTATGTGCCAGTGTGCCTTACAGCTGGGGTGGAGGGTGCTATGTGTGTATATTGTATCGGATTTGCACATGTAGGGTACCCTGATGGGGTCATCCTGCTGCCAGGTGTAGCATGCAGCACTTGCTGGTACTGGTGAGAGAGATCTATGCCCCCTGTAGTTGTGCCCCCAGACACTGTGCCCCTTGTAGCTCTGCCCCCAGTCACTGTGCCCCTTGTAGTTATCCCCCAGTCGCTGTGCCCCTTGTAGTTGTGCCCCAAGTCGCTGTGCCCCCTGTAGTTGTGCCCCAAGTCACTGTGCCCCTTGTAGTTGTGCCCCAAGTCACTGTGCCCCTTGTAGTTATCCCCCAGTCGCTGTGCCCCTTGTAGTTGTGCCCCAAGTCGCTGTGCCCCCTGTAGTTGTGCCCCAAGTCACTGTGCCCCTTGTAGTTATCCCCCAGTCGCTGTGCCCCCTGTAGTTATCCCCCAGTCGCTGTGCCCCCTGTAGTTGTGCCCCAAGTCACTGTGCCCCTTGTAGCAGTACCCCTTGTGGCTGTGCCCCAAAGCCCAAACACATTAAAAAAAACAAAAACACACACACATACTTACCGCTCCTGCAGCGCTGTCCTCCATCTCCGTCCGCCGGCTCCTCTCTACTATGGGTGAGACGTCATGACTCATGATGTCTCTCCCACTGTAGCGCCGCTCAGACACCAGGGGTCAATTATGACCTCTAGTGTCAGTCAGCGGCGTTGGCTGCAGTGGGCGCCCACACAGCCCACGGCGCCTGCTACAGCCAGGAAGGGGGATCGCTAGTGATTGGACAGCGGATCCAGCACTGGATCCGCTGGTCCAATCACATCTGGGGGACTGACAGGGGCGTGCATTCATCGGGGCTGAATGCACACCCCTGTCATTGCGGCACCAGTAAAGGTGCCGCTTCCCCATACATCTTCAATGGGCTTTCACAGCCCATTGCTGCGCCCTGCCCGCCCCCCGCTGCCCGGACTGTAATGGTATCAGCGGGAGGCACCTCTCCCGCTGCCTCAACCCAAGGATGCAGCACAGTGACAGTGGACAATGGTTAAAATAATAGAAGATATTTATAACAGACGCTGTGTCATAAATATCTTCTTTTTATTATTTTAAACATTATGACAGGGGAGGCACTGCCTCCCCTGACTGCACGTCCCTGGTTTTGAGCTGCCCGCTAATTGCAGTAAACTCCAGCACTATAGGAAATTCATATTGCTTACATGACTACACAATTTTATATATATATATATATATATATATATATATATTTCTCTGACGTCCTAGTGGATGCTGGGGACTCCGTAAGGACCATGGGGAATAGACGGGCTCCGCAGGAGACTGGGCACTCTTAAAGAAAGATTAGGTACTATATCTGGTGTGCACTGGCTCCTCCCTCTATGCCCCTCCTCCTGATCTCAGTTAGAATCTGTGCCCGGCCAGAGCTGGAGGCACCTAGTGGGCTCTCCTGAGCCTGCTAGAAAAGAAAGTATTTGTTAGGTTTTTTATTTTCAGTGAGATCTGCTGGCAACAGACTCACTGCTACGAGGGACTGAGGGGAGAGAAGCCAACGTACCTGCTTGCAGACAGGTTGCGCTTCTTAGGCTACTGGACACCATTAGCTCCAGAGGGATCGAACACAGGCACCTGTCCTCGGTCGTCCGTTCCCGGAGCCACGCCGCCGTCCCCCTCGCAGAGCCAGAAGCATTGAAGTCCAGGATAGAAGATCAAAATCGACGGCAAGAAGACCCTGTCTTCATTTTAAGGTAGCGCACAGCACCGCAGCTGTGCGCCATTGCTCCCACCACACACTCCGGTCACTGTAGGGTGCAGGGCGCTGGGGGGGGGAGCGCCCTGGGCAGCAATTACATTACCTTTGGGCAAAAATATAACATATATACAGTCCTAGACTGTATATATGTAAAACCCCCGCCATTTTCAATATCTGAGAGCGGGACAGAAGCCCGCCGCTGAGTGGGCGGAGCTTCTTCCTCAGCACTAACCAGCGCCATTTTTTCTTCACAGCTCTGCTGGAAGAGGCTCCACAGGCTCTCCCCTGCAGTATACAAGGTACAACAAGGGAAAAAAGAGAGGGGGGGGGGCACTTAAATTTAGGCGCATATTTACAGTATCAGCAGCTAAGGGGAAAAACACAGTTATCGTGTAAATCCCTGGGTTAATTGGTGCTGTGGTGTGTGCTGGCATACTCTCTCTCTCTCTGTCTCCCCAAAAGCCCTTGTGGGGTCCTGTCCTCAATTAGAGCATTCCCTGTGTGTTTGCGGTGTGTCGGTACGTCAGTCAACATGTTTGATGAGGAGGGATACGTGGAGGCGGAGCAAGTGCAGATGGATGTGGTGTCGCTGACAACGGTGTCGACACCGGACTGGATGGATATGTGGAAGGTGTTAAGTGAGAATGTTAACTCTTTGCATAAGACAGGGCTGGCCAAACCGGTCCTTGAGATCTACCAACGGTTCACATTTTCCAGACCACCTAGCTGGTGCACAGGTGTAGTCATTACTAATTAAGATGTGCTGCATTCATTCCTAACTGACAATTCTACAGATCTCCAGGAGGCCTGGAAAACATGAACTGTCGGTAGATCTCGAGGACCGGTTTGCCCTGGCATAAGAGGTTAGACAAAGCTGAATCCTTGGGACAGTCAGGGTCTCAAACGGTGCCTGATCCCACAGCTCAGGGACCTTCAGGCGCTCACAAGCGGCCGCTATCCCAGTTAGTCGACACAGATGCCGACACGGAGTCTGACTCCAGTGTCGACGAGGAGGAGGCGAGATTACAGCCTAAAATGGTTAAGGCCATACGTTACATGATAATTGCAATGAAGGATGTTTTGCACATTTCAGAGGAAACTAGAGATGTGCACCGGAAATTTTTCGGGTTTTGTGTTTTGGTTTTGGGTTCGGTTCCGCGGCCGTGTTTTGGGTTCGAACGCGTTTTGGCAAAACCTCACCGAATTTTTTTTGTCGGATTCGGGTGTGTTTTGGATTCGGGTGTTTTTTTCAAAAAACCCTAAAAAACAGCTTAAATCATAGAATTTGGGGGTCATTTTGATCCCAAAGTATTATTAACCTCAATAACCATAATTTCCACTCACACCTCACAATATTATTTTTAGTCATATAATTTGCACCAAGGTCGCTGGATGACTAAGCTCAGCGACCCAAGTGGCCGACACAAACACCTGGCCCATCTAGGAGTGGCACTGCAGTGTCACGCAGGATGGCCCTTCCAAAAAATACTCCCCAAACAGCACATGACGCAAAGAAGAAAAAAAAGAGGCGCAATGAGGTAGCTGTGTGAGTAAGCTAAGCGACCCTAGTGGCCAACACAAACACCTGGCCCATCTAGGAGTGGCACTGCAGTGTCACGCAGGATGGCCCTTCCAAAAAATACTCCCCAAACAGCGACAAACAGTGAGTATATTGATCTTTTCTTTTCAGGTATCCGTGGATTCTACATGGAGAAGAGGACCGATGTCGGCGTGTGAACATAGGTAAGTATGTGTGTGTCGACGTATGAATTAAAGTTTTACTGTCACGGTGTGTGTGTCCTGTTTTTATTTGGGTATTTTTTTCCAGTAGTACTACAGGTACCAGCGGGCCCGTTTTTCTCCCGCATGCTGGTACTTGTTGTTCTCCAAGTACCAGCTTGCGGGGGAGGCTTGCTGGGACTTGTAGTACTACTGTAAAAAACAATATTCAGACATTTTACTCCAGGCTATCAGCCTCCCATCCGCAGCCCATTGGATGGGGGGACAGCCTCGGGCTTCACCCCTGGCCCTTGGGTGGCTGGGGGGGGGGACCCCTTGATTGAAGTCACCCAGGGGTGACTAGTTGGATATTTAATGCCACGGCCGCAGGGCACTGTATAAAAGTGACCCCCGGCTGTGGCGTTATCTGTCCAGCTAGTGGAGCCCGATGCTGGTGTGAAAAATACGGGGGACCCCTACTCGTTTTGTCCCCCGTATTTTTTGCACCAGCACCAGGCGCAGAGCCCGGTGCTGGTTTTAAAAATACGGGGGATCCCCTGTCAATTTTTTCCCCGCATTTTTAGAACCAGGACCAGCTCGAAGAGCCCGAGGCTGGTTATGCTTTGGAGGGGGGACACCACGACGTTTTTTCCCGTTTTTTAAAATCGCGGCAAAATCCGGCAAATCGCCCGTTTTTCGCCCGCGGGAATGTCGAATCCGTTTTTCATTGAGCCGGAATTCACCTGTCGAATTGTGTCGAATTAAAAAACGGCGATAATTTGCCGCGATTCGCCGTGAATTGCATATACCCCTAAGTATTTTCATTTTTCTAGCGAGAGGCTGAGTGCTTCCATCCTCATATGAAGCTGAACCACTAGCCATGAACATAGGCCAGGGCCTCAGCCGTTCCTTGCCACTCCGTGTGAACTACTAGTATGAAGAAGATAGAAAAAAAAACCCCACCACTGGTAGGTATACAATTATGGACGAGCACTGACGACACAGAGGTAGCTACAGCCGTGGACTACCGTACTGCGTCTGCTAGTATAGAGATGACAATGATATAAAAAAGATATATATATCACTACTGCAGGTATATATATAATATAATGAGGGACCTGCTGGACACTGTCAGCAGACTGCTGAACTACTAGTATGAAGAAGATAGAAAAAAAACCCCCACCACAGGTAGGTATACAATTATGGACGAGCACTGACGTGACGACACAGAGGTAGCCACAGCCGTGGACTACCGTACTGCGTCTGCTAATATAGAGATGATAGAGATGAACAAAAAAAATATAACACTACTGCAGGTAAATATTTATATAATATAATGAATGACGGAACTGGTTTTCCATATGGACAGGGCAGAGTTGCGGACCCGTCCACATTTTCTGCCAAAGGTGGTGTCATCTTTTCATCTGAACCAACCTATTGTGGTGCCTGCGGCTACTCGTGATTTGGAGGACTCCAAGTTACTGGACGTAGTCCGGGCTTTGAAGATTTATGTTTCCAGAACGGCTGCAGTCAGGAAGACTGAATCGCTGTTTATACTGTATGCACCCAACAAGTTGGGAGCACCTGCTTCAAAGCAGACAATTGCTCGCTGGATATGTAACACAATTCAGCAGGCTCATTCTGCGGCGGGATTGCTGCATCCTAAATCAGTAAAGGCCCATTCCACAAGGAAGGTGGGCTCTTCTTGGGCGGCTGCCCGAGGGGTCTCGGCACTGCAACTTTGCCGAGCAGCTACTTGGTCGGGGTCAAACACGTTTGCAAAATTCTACAAGTTTGATACCCTGGCTAAGGAGGACCTTGAGTTTGCCCATTCGGTGCTGCAGAGTCATCCCCACTCTCCCGCCCGTTTGGGAGCTTTGATATAATCCCCATGGTCCTTACGGAGTCCCCAGCATTCACTAGGACGTCAGAGAAAATAAGATTTTACTCACCGGTAAATCTATTTCTCGTAGTCCGTAGTGGATGCTGGGCGCCCGTCCCAAGTGCGGACTGTTTCTGCAATGCTTGTATATAGTTATTGCTAATTACAGGTTTTTTTGTTATGAGCCATCCGTTGTGTGAGGCTCCATTATATTCATACTGTTAACTGGGTAAGGTTATCACAAGTTGTACGGTGTGATTGGTGTGGCTGGTTTGAGTCTTACCCTGGGGTTCAAATCCTTTCCTTGTAATGTTAGCTCTTCCGGGCACAGTTTCCTTAACTGAGGTGTGGAGGAGGGGCATAGAGGGAGGAGCCAGTGCACACCAGATATAGTACCTAATCTTTCTTTAAGAGTGCCCAGTCTCCTGCGGAGCCCGTCTATTCCCCATGGTCCTTACGGAGTCCCCAGCATCCACTACGGACTACGAGAAATAGATTTACCGGTGAGTAAAATCTTATTTATTTATTTTTACATTTAATCTGTGACCTATACATTTAGATGTCTGTCTGTGATTGCTTAAAGTTTTAATGAATTTACAGATATGTTTTCATACTGCTTTTATACTTACTGGTTATTCAGCTACAGAATTGCCATGAAGGAAAGCTGGTATGAGACGGCATAGAGTAAATAACTGTTATCAAACCCTCTTCTTGGCTACAAAGTACTATCATAAATTGTTGTGCAGTCTGTGTCAGATATACATTGTAGTAATGACTGTATTAGGCTACATTTTGCTAGTGGGTCTCTGACCTCACCTGTTGTGCAGGAACTCTGTTTTTTCAGCCTGATGATCCTGACTGTGTGGGGTTGCTTCTATTTAGTCAGTCCATTGGCATACAAATATTTTCAGTCCAAAGGACACATTGCATTTTCATTTTGTCCATTGTTTGGGTGCATTGTTTAGGCCTCTGTTAAACTCTAAAGAATGTTAATAGCACACTTTTTTTTATAATATACATGCATTGACATATTCTAGTTAATATGGACCATGAATCATCCAATATCTTCAAAAACAGATAGTAGAACCTAACTTTATCTAAATCTGTCTCTGTTAAGGGCCCATGAAGCTCTGATGTAGAGAAACTTTATTTCAGACTGTAGTTTGAAAGCTTTTTTTAAGCAACCCCACTGATGTCTGTGTGCTGACATGTTACAGTAATATAGTACATCTTAATGGAAGTCTGACTCTGGGGGTTTATGATTTGTTTAGGGGTTGGGTTTCAGTACTGTTTCAGCTGTTGAGTTTTACGGCTTGTTAGCCGGGGTTTGCCTTGTATGTGTGATCTGGTATGAATCTCGCCACTATCTGTGTATTTCCTTCTCTCGAAGTATGTTGACTCCTCAGGCACAGTTTCTAGACTGAGTCTGGTAGGAGGGTCATAGAGGGAGGAGCCAGCCCACACTAAACTCATTAAAGTGCCAATTGCTTTTGGTGGACCCGTCTATACCCCATGGTACTAATATGGACCCCAGCATCCTCTACGGACTACGAGAAAAGGATTTACCGGTTGGTAACCAAAATCCTATTTTCTGCAAAGCAATATCAGATTTGCTGGAAGAATAAATGTTTTATGAAATGCTCTTTTTAAGTTGGTTTAAAGTCTAAATTCCCACGTACTGTAACACATGTACAAAAGTAAAATGTAGTCAACCTCAAATTAACATACTAAACTGTTTTTTGGAGTGCAGGAGGACGCTACTCCAAATTGTGTAGACTCCAAGTGAGTAGCTAAGCGATTACCGGCAGGCACAGAGCAAAGTCAGCAGGCCAGGAGTAGAACAAACAAATCTCTTGCTGGAGAACAAGGCCTATTATAATATTTCCTTCCTTCTCAGCCAGTAAAGGTATTTTCATATAAATAATTAATTGGCTATTAATTACTTGGGCTTGTTTTAGAATTCAGTGTTGCCTTTTTTCCTTTATACAGTTGCCAACTAAACTGACCGTGAAGTGTCAGCGATTCAGTGGCAATGGTGAGTCTGCTGAATATTTACTTTTTTCAGAAAAAATTGCTGTGCACATGGTTCTGCACACAGTTTTGTACTGTACATGTAACACGAACATAGATGTCTCAAAACTACATCTCTTTAACATCTATGTTCATCCTGTCCGTAAGATATGTGAAGGCAGCCATATGCACAAACATAGCCAGATTAAGGAGGGATGCGGGGCATACTGTACCCTGGGACCCCCTTTGTTATATTTATATAATAGTTGTCTTTCAATTAGGTGGAGCTATAAAAAGTACCCAGCCATTATTAAACTATTAGTTTAAAACAATGTATCACAGGGAAGTGTGACCGGCATTCTCAGGACACTCCCAGCCCCCGTAGCCCTCTATCCAGCCCATTAGATATATCTCATGTTACAATTGTATGCCGTATGATATATTGCATGCAGTATATAGCGGCTTCATCAATCGCATGCGATATTCTTATGCAAAAATAGTGCAAAAGTACCAAATTGTATGGAATCACTCCGGGGAAGGTCCCGGGGGAGTTCAAAGGAAATGACATCAGACTTCAGCCTCAGACATATCGTTGTAGTGTATGGGGCCCTTTACAATGACAGCATTTTAGATGGCCTATTGTAGCTACCTTGACCTTTTGCCAAAATTAATCTGCTGTTTTATTTACACACACTTATAGGACAGTATACACCTTATAGTAAATTATTGTATATTGAATGTTCATTGTATAAAAAAAATATTTAAAACATTTCTTCAAAGGAATCAAAGAAAGTTAAAGGGGGTGCAGAAAAAGAACGAGAAAAAAAAAGAAGGAAGTTGCTAGAAGCTGCTAGTCAGTGTGTTAAGTTGGATCGTTTTACTGT
Source organism: Pseudophryne corroboree (assembly GCF_028390025.1). NCBI lineage: Eukaryota > Metazoa > Chordata > Amphibia > Anura > Myobatrachidae > Pseudophryne > Pseudophryne corroboree. Next base: position 931,032,692 of record NC_086444.1, on the reverse strand, counting down.
AAAACAACCTAGCGCTACTCAGTCTGTTCCGTCAGTAGAAGTGGAATGTGTACAGCCAGGCGAGCTACAGCCGTCAACTGGCCCTGTTGCTGCTTCATTGCTTGAACATTCTGAATCTGAAACACCAAGTAGCTCCGCATCTCTGTTAGATATCTATGTGCATCCTGATAAACCTGGCCACTCAACAGTTCATAGTGATATTATGTTATCTGTAGGCTCTGCTGAGCCTGTAATGGGGAGCGGGGAGAAAGTTAAAAGTTCTGCCATGGCAGTAGAATGTGTAGGTAGTGTGGAAGATGTTGAGGCTGTCTGTAATCTTTTTGCAAGACCACGGGTAGGTGAGAGGCCATTCTTTTTTGAAAAACATCCTATTCAACCATTTGACAGCTCTGATTTGCCATTTGCAGCTAAAAAAGTGTTTAAAAGAAAAGATGGCTCACAACGTTTTTGGGTTACCTATGACAAAACTTCAAATGCTCTGTATTGTTCTGTATGTTTAGCATATAGCAAAGATACAGAAAGCAATGCGTTCATTCTAGGTATGAAGTCTTGGACACATGTTTATCAAAGAATTGATGAACATGAAAACTCTAAGCATCACAATAAATGTGCTGAGGCCCATATGTATACTGTAATGCACAAAGATGTTGGAGAGCTGGTATTCTCTGTACAGAAAAAGAAACATAGAGAAGAGGTCATAGGTAACAGACAAGTTGTGGAACGAGTGATTGATGTCATTAAGCTTATAGGTAAACGAGGTTTGAGCTACCGTGGTAAGACTGCAGAAGCCGCGTATACCTTAGATGATCCTGTTTTAGATCATGGTAACTTTCTAGAGCTAATTATTCTGCTTAGCAAGTGTGACCCACTGCTGAAAACCCATCTAGATAAGGTTATTAAAAGCAGTCAAAAGGCACGTGCTGCAGGCAGCAAAGGCAGAGGAAATCTTGTGACATTTCTATCAAAGACCACAGTGAACCAGATCATAGTTACTGTTTCAACTTTAATCAAACAGTTTATCTCTAATGAAGTTCAAGAAGCTGGAATGTATTCTGTACAGTTAGACACTACCCAGGACATTTCTGTGAAGGACCAGTGCTCTGTGATTATTCGTTACGTCACTGATCAAGTACATGAGCGACTTCTGTCTTTAGTCAGCTGCACAGATTCTTCTGGGAAGGGATTTTTGGAATTGTTTAAAAAAGTCCTTGGAGAAAATGGATTAGATATTACGAAGTGTGTGGCAAATGCGACAGATGGTGCAGCAAATATGCAGGGCACATACAAGGGGTTTTCAGCTTGGCTAGGCAAAGAGTCACCAAATCAAGTTCACATTTGGTGTTACAGTCATGTTTTAAACCTAGTTATTGGTGATGCAACTCGTTCCCCCTTAGCTGCTGCATCATTCTTCTCCTTGCTTAATGCAGTTGGTGCCTTTTTTAGGGAATCCTATCTCCGTATGGACATACTAGAAAGCTTCATGACTGATAAAAGTGGAAACCAAATGCGATTACAGACCATAGGCCAGACACGATGGTGGGCTAAAGATGCAGCTTTATCCAAAATTTTTGGTTCCTATAAAAACATAGAAAAAGCACTCTTTGTGGATGTCATACTAGCTTTGACCAATGTTGAGGAGTCAGAGAAATTTTCACCTGAGCTACGTGCCAAAGCCAAAGCACAAAAAGAAGCCCTATTAAAATATGAAACCATCATGACTGCATTTATGTATTTACGAATATTTCAAATTACAACACCCTTATCTAAGTATTTGCAAACAAGTGGCCTTGATTTGTTGAAGGCTCAACAAATGGTTACCTCTTCTCTAGAGCAACTGGTAGTGATTCAGCGAGACCTTGCTAATATCAAACTTGTTGTTGACAACTTTATCACACACGTAAAAGAAGAACTAGTTAGACGATTACCTGAAAACATAATAGAAGTCCAGGAGGATTTCCCTGAGAAGAGAATCCGAAAGAAAAAAATGATGCCTGGAGAACAGATTCCAGATGATGTCATTACTGATCCTCTGAAGGATTTTGAGGTTTGCATTTACAACAGGGTCTTAGATGCAGCAATTGAAAGCCTGAAAAGCAGGTTTGCGAAGAATAGTGCAATTTACAGAGATCTAGCTTGTTTATCTCCTACACAGTTTGATGAGGTGAAAGTGCATTTGCCAGCCGATGCCTTGGAGAAACTGGGAGATATTCTGACACAATATGATGAGGAAGCAACCAAAGCCAATCTGCAGTTAGAATTAGTTAGTTTAGCTAAAAACTGGGATCGGTTAAAACTTACGCTACCAGAAGAGTATTGTCTTACCAGGCTTGATGAGGAGGTAGATGAAATTGAAGAACTGTCATCCACACATAGATCTGAAGTGACTTCTGATCAGCAACAGGTAAATTGCAGGAGATGCCTAAACTGTGCTATATGTGTATATGACACTCTGAAACGCTACAGTTTATATTCACTGGCCTACAAGAATATAGGCCTAGCTTATAAGTACTTGCTAACACTCTCGGCAACACAGGTAGCTTGTGAGAGATCTTTTTCAACATTAAAAGTAGTTAAAAACAGGCTACGGTCCACTCTTGGAGCAACAAATTTGGAAGCTTTTATGCTGATGGCTGTTGAGAGAGATGTTTTGATGAACAATGTGGACAGTGAAACTGTCATTGACAAATTGGCTTCCCAGAGTTCATTATTACGAAAAGAATTGTTTTTGGATTGAGCTAATGGAGACCAGGAGGTATATATTTTTGTTGGCTGTTCTTCATTGGTTTCTAAATCTGCTGCTTAGTAAATACAGGGTTACAATTCTGAAACATTGCTGGTTAGCCGATGTTCAATTGTATTCTAATGCCGGGATACGCCACATTTTTCAGTCATTTTGGGTTTCATTAAATCTATGGCATGCAATCACACAAATAAATTGCCTAAAGCCAAAAGCGACGCATAGTAAATATACCCCTAGGTAAGACTTGTTTCTTTAATTTGCTACTAAAAGGATGAAAATGGGTTGGGTTTTCATTTTTCTGCACTTTTTTTTATTAAAAATATTGCTGTTTTGAGGTTTAAAACAGTAATTTTTTGTTGATTTTAGTTACTATGCACAGTGTTTACATTTTTCAGCACTTTATTGGTATTTTAATATTGCTGTTTTGAAGTTTGAAATGTTTGTTTTTTATTACTATGCACAGCGCGTTTTCAGTAATTACCAACTGTTATTTATATATTGTTATGTGTTATGTTTAACCTACATGCAAATAAATTATTTTATCTGATATCCATGTCTGGGCAATAATTATAAGAAATATAGTGTTGATGTAGATCAGAATAGCTATTGATAAAGATTATTGTGTACAGTTTGTACCACTGATGCACCCTACATGGGGGAACACATGTATACCATCAGATTCCAGGAAAACAAACAATGGAAGTTTCACTTTTGACAAAGCTTTTGCTTCTGAGAAGAGATCATCCTGCCTTGTCACCAGGCCCCGCCCCTCAACAGACTCCTCCCCTCAGCAGACTCCACCCGCATTAGGGCTGCTTTGAGAAATTTCCCGGGCTGGGTTTCCAACCCAATCCGCCCCTGTTCACCTCTATACAATTCCAGTGACTCATTACCGGAAGTAGATATAAGATAAATCAAATAAAACACAATGCGCTATGTCTTTATAGAAAAGCAGTGTAGTGAAGTGTAGTCAAAACTTCAGATTAATCAACTCTGGCTTTTTGGTTTTGTTTTGTTCAAATTTTCTGTCAACATAATTTATTTTCACAATGTCTTTATAATATAAAATAAAATAGCCTCATAATTTAGATGTAATTTGAATGTTCATTTGGTTCCTTTCTAAGTGAAATGTTTTAGTACAACCTGTACCTAGCATTTACTAAATATGCATTTGCAATTTTTCATTATACATTTCTGACATTATTAGTTATGGCAGAAGATTCACAGATGAAGCAACAAATTATGTCTATGGAATAGAAACAGTGATGGATGCCAAGGATCTTTCTACATTATGACGGGGTGGATAGGATGTTGTCACAGCAGCATTAGCAAGGTCAAGGCACAGAGTCTAACAGCCAAGAACTGCTGCAAGGTGGGATGAGCTGCGCTGTTTATAGTCCACAGGTTGTGGCCCTCTAACTGAACCATGGAGGTGATGGTTTGGGAGTGGCAACAGAATTGAGGTACAAAATCAGCAGGCAATTATGTCAGGTGGTCCGAAGCCTAGGTCACAGACAAAGTAGTAGAAAAGCTACTTAGAGACAAGCCAAGATCAGGGGCACATGCAGGTAGCAGGCAGGTAGCAGAACTCAGGGATGTGCAGGAGGTAAATGGCTGAGGAGGCACTGGCTAGTACTAGAGCAAGATTTACACACAATGTATGAGCCAAAGCGTGCATGTGGGCATTAGATACAGGTGCAGCAGGTGATCAGGGATGTACGGAAAAGGTAGGCAGGTGAGGCAGTGCCTCAACTGCCGTAGGTTTTTACTCCATAGTGTTGACTATAAAAATCATTAGAATAATACAAAAAAAATATTTATAATATATTTGTATTTTTCATATACTTTATATAGGCAAAACTTTGGTTTAATCATTAGTATGACAGGAAAGGCTCAGCCTCACCCGCCTCACCTCACCGCATGCCACTGGTAGAACTGTAGTGAGTAGAAGCAGGGTCTTGTACACAGGCAGGAAACTCAACAGATGCTGTTGCAAGGCAATGTATCCTAATACTCTGGCACTAAATAGTGCTCAGAGCCTTCCTTAAATAGGAAAGCAATTGAAATTTGCCATGAACGCAATGTCACATTCACATGTGCGTGTGCCTTTATGGCTGAGAAGAAATATTGTGTGCGTTCAGATATGAGATGTTGCCAGAGTTAGCAGGGACCACCTACGTGCCAGCTGAAAGGAGATGAATATCGGGTAACCACTGAGCAGGAGAGCTGGCTGCCTGGAAACACTGCTGGACCAAGTAAGTCAGCAATAAGTGCAATTTTGTGATGTAAAAAGAGAAAGGTCAGGAAGGCAGTGTGGAAAGAAGAGAGGGCAGAGAGCAAAGGAAATAAGTTTATACCACACCATCCCAGTCCATCTACTGTACTTGTGAAAGTAGAAGAAATCACTATCAGTGTGCAGTTGCAGTAGACCCTATCCTTGGTGCAAGAGATCCATCTGAAAATAAAATGGATCACTGTGTAGGTGCCACTCTGAACAGTACCCAATTTCAGGAACATGCCCAAGACAAGCATTTTCTCTTTTTACCCTACTACCCTGTTGATGCTCAGTTACACCCACTCAGTTGCAAGTGGAGATGCAGCTAAACTGCCCATGAGTCTTGCTCAAAGATGCATATACTTGGCTATGGAGCATGTGATAATCTTGACCACACCAATATATATCAATGGGGACAACGTGCAATTAAAGATTGTATTTCAGTACACCATCTAACTTATTACTGCTCTAAACTGTATAAGCACAACATCCTTCATTATGGTGATTGATATTCAGTGTACACATCATTATCCAGTGGCAGGTGTTCAACATGAGCCCATTTTCTGATGGCTATTATATAACTCAAAACCCAGTCTCAGGTGACTATTTTGCAATACAGATTCTATTCTCCAGTATTTAGTTTAAAAAATAGAGCCCAGCCTATGGTGGATACTAGGCAAGGAAAATCTCATGTTCTCCTGAAAATGTAGGCCCCATTTTCTGGTGACTACAAGATAATATTTTATTTATGTACCTGGTTGGCATATAAAAAATCCAATCTTATAGTGACTTCTGTACAATGCAGATCTCATCAGATCAGATGTCAACTAAAACTACAATTACAGTTCTCATTAAATAATTCCGTCAGAGAGGCCTTGGCATTTTGTTCCTTGCACCTCCATTGCCTCAGGTGTATGTCTGAGTATGCTGATTGAAATGTTGAAGAGTAAGTACTGTAGGTAGGTTTCAACTACACAGGTGTGCATCATAAACATTAGTTGTATAACCTGATTGTGTGTTATGATGATATTCCATTACCCATTGACTCTAATCACCCAATATATTTTCCTAAGTGCCTCCACTCAAGCCTCAAATTAAAGTGAATTCCTGAAATGGACACTTCAAAAGGTAAGTAATACTATGACCCCTTTATGCCTTCTCTGATTTCTTTTTGTTAAACAACTTTTACATTATATGTAATTCAGTATACCCATAGTCAACATCTGAATCTAAAACTGTATTTTTATTTGGCTGGAACTGTACTACTCTTTAGACCTTGAACTGGCTTGTTCACAGAAAGAATGTAACAAAATTTGCAGATCTAAGTTGCACTTACTTACACTTCTTTATATATCCCATCCAAAAGTTACCTGTAAGCTTATATGAGCCTAGATATTGTTTCCCAAAGCTGTAGCGCTGTAGCAATGTTGCTAACTAGCTACAGTGAATGTTTTTTTTATATTAAAAAAAGGGATTATATAGGTTTAGCAAAGGCGCTATGTGAGACAGTCGTTCATGCTAGAATTCTTCCTCTCCAACTTCTGGTGGTAAAATACCATGGAATATTTTCAAGACCCTGTAACTAAATGCACACCCATATACAACTATACTGTATCTCTGAATTTACATAATGAGTACACAGTTCTCATTGGCCAGGCTTTTGTTGGTGCATGTGGTCCTTATTGAACCTGAAGTTAGCTGTTTAATTAGTGAGTAGTCAACTGATGATCAATAGTAAATAAATTAGTTTAAAAAAAATTGCTAAATAATATACATACAAACAGGTGCACATATGCAATCTCAATATAAACTGAAATTGAAATAAAATGATATAAAATAAAAAGCAAAAAATATCAGTCTGTGAAAAGTTAAATAAAATATATAAATAAATCTTTACTTTCCAAAAATCATACCCTGCTCTCTGACCCATTGTCCATGCTCCAGGGTCAGTAGGAAGCAGATATGGGTCGCTTCAGTGATGTTGATTGGTGGTTGGCGCTAGGTATTACCTGAGAGACCACCATCTCAATATGTTTCTAACAGATACTGTACAATTATTCATTTTACAGTACATTGGACATATATTACTCCAACTTGATTATGTAGATTTGGAGGTAGACTCAAATGCTCTGCACCAGAGGACACTTTCTGGCATCTCCTCTATTTCTGACCACAGGTCTCTAATTTCTGGGATAGAGTAACATGGGCTAGCTCCTTAACAGGGGTGTCTCTCCCACTTATGGATCCCACAGTATGCCTTTTGGGTATCCTAGATGGTGATGAACTTGATAAGTCTCACAAAAGATATGCACTTAGTGCCCTAGCTTTGGTGAAGGTGTGCATTGCAAAGATTTCGATGGCTCTTGGGGTCCTGTATTTGATAACTGAGTTACACTGGTGAGTAATACAGTTAGAAATACATTGGGGATTAACCCCTGGTGCCCCCCAGCACACCGAGCTGTTCCTGCACCAAGACATGAAAGACTATATATATATATATATATATATATATATATATATTTACACATACATACATATAATAGAAATCCAGAGGTCTTAGTTACATACAGTTTGCAAACGTATGATAAGCCACCAGGCCCCGACAAACCTCCTCTGATGCTGCTGGTCCCTAACTCTAGGTCTGGGCCCGGGGCGCTGAACCCCACAAACCGCCAAAGGACAGCTACCCCAGGGCAGCACAATGCGAGAAGGTAAAGTGTTAGTATGTGTTAATAAAAGGAAAACAAAATCTATATACAAAAATGAATATACTAGTGAAAGTATAATTAAAAGACCAGAAGGATTAATACATGTGTTAAGGGGGTGATAAATAGCAGTAATACAGTCGCCCATGAGAAATTTATTTATACTAGTCATAATGCCCTGCTATGTTTTGAGCCTGTCTAGTGCCCTTGGTTGGACTACTCGTATAGCTCAGATGTGCTTGCAGACATTTCATCTGTGAATCTACAGTAAGTCCACCACTGGTCCACTAATAATGTTTCTTAATATTGTTATTTAATAAGGCGCACTGGTTCCTTACATTACTCTTGTTTGTGTCTATTGCTAAGCGATTTATCATCAGTTGATAAGCAATTTATCATCAGTTTCTTTTTCTGCTGCCCATTTTTTTGTGTGTTTGTCATTGTATTATTTAAGTGAGGCTACTGGTTCTTCCTCTGTCAAATCTTATCATGCTCCTGTTGTTCTTTCTCATGTTTAATGTATTTCCACACTGTGTCTGGCAACTGTAAAATTTCATGTTGTTTCTTTTTTTTACAATTTGATTTACTAATGTATATTTTCTGTTTCTTTATGTAAACAAAAACTTCAATAAATATATTCTGTTTTTAAAAAAAAAGGTCTTCTTTAGAAAGTTGTTTGGGAAAGTAAAGCATACAGTAGTTCCTTGTTAGGTAAAGTCAAAACCTTCAGGTGGTCCTACAACATAAATACTCTAGCATGTAGCATTTTTCCTACACTGTAGCTCATGATATTATGTATTAAGCCTTAACAAGAGATGAAGTAGAGACAGAGTAAGAGTGATAAATGACCAGCCAACCAGCTCCTGTTATTTTCCAAACACAGCCAGTTAGGAGCTGATTGGATGGTTATTTATCACTCTTTATCCATCTCCACTTTATCACTTGTTAAGGCTCAATACTGAAAGTAAAATGGTGTTCCAGAATTGTTTTGAGACTTGCTATTTTTTTGAGTGCTAAACAGTAACAAGGAGAGTGGTCAAGTAAATACAAGTAGTAGCAGGGGCAGATTGAGGTGGAAAACCTTCCCGTGAAATTTATGGAAGCAGCCCTAATGGGGGTGGGGTCTGTTATTCTGGTGGGATTCCTCCTCATGTGGCCTGATTCTTAGTTGGACTCAGTTGCAGCCTTTCTTGCATCTTTTGCTGCAGTTGCAGCTTTGACTTTATGCTAATGATGCTACAAGTTCCCTGGTGTAGATCCATGCATTCAAATATTCAAGGACTGAGACGCCCACTTTCGGTGTCTACAGATGCTGCAGTCATGCTTTGTGTGTCTTTAGACACCACCATTGGTCGCACCATTGAAACTTTCACCAGGCCTATGCCAGGTGCAGATCATCTGTCTGCGTATGACATCCAAAGTGAGCAATTCAACGTCTCTATATGTAACCACTTTCAGCAACACTCCCAAACATTACATCTGCATCTGATTAGCCAGCCCCATGTAACCACAGAGAAATGTCCAACACATATCTGGTACACTTCATGGTGTGTGCGTGTCTGACTCTGTATGAACACCATTGTGGTGCATGCATGCGTGGTGCAACTCAGGCCCAAGTGCAGATGAAAAATATCACACAAGAAAAAAAATTGCCCCCACAGGAAAAAAAAACACATATGTTGGCAACCATAGAAAACAATAAAACAAATTGGCCCCCACAGGGAAAAAAATAAATAAGAAAATATATAACATAGCTTTTAGTATTGCATTTTGTTTCAAATTTTCACTGCTGTTTGAAAGACCCAGTAATACCAAGAGGTTTTATAATTCTTGGCTCTAATATCTATATAGTTATTTACATCTATGAAGTGCTAGTCCATTCTATTGCACTTTCTATTAATGTCAGGCAGAGGCAGATTGGTAACTGAAAGTGGCCCTGGAAAAAATTGTAGAAGTGGCCTCACATAGGCAGCACCAGATGTATAATGTGTAACCATGGAGGCAGCACCACCCCTTACTTGACAACAAACAAAACAGGCCCCAAATACACATCGGCCCACCGGACGTCATCCCTTTAGGCCCTATGGACAATCCACCCCTGAGCAGTAGCCTAAATTAACAAGATCCGTTGTGGTTCCACTGCCAAAAGCCCAGGTCATAACACGAAAGATCACATGTTTAAGCCCTGTGAGGTGCACCAGTGTTCTTTCTTGCATACAGCAATGATTCATCTAAAGTTAGTTCTTGTATAGTATAAGCTAAGCATTTTAATGAATGTGAAAATGAAGGTGCTCAAGCACTTTAGATAATTGTTGTGTATGCACAGTATAATTTTTTTTTTAGCTGCGCAGCCTCGTGTGGGTAGAGTGAAAATGATCCCTATTTCTAACATGCCTAATGTTAATTAATCTTTAGCAGATACGTAGAAAAAGCACACTTCCTGCTTGATATGCATTGATATGCGTTGATATGCATAACACATTTGCAGGAAAAACATTATATGCTGCTGATAGTTGTTTTGTCTAGATCCATCTATAAAATTCCATTAGGAAAGGATTATGTTAGTGAAGCCAAGTTTTCTGTTGCTCATTTAGAGGAGGGTGCATTTGCTTGCCAGAAGTTGGACAAGATGCAAGTAAAAAAACAGCATATGTTCTGTATTTACATGCATATTAATGTAGAAATAGGCATGTAGCCTTCACACAGACCGTTAAAGAGGTAGAAACCCTAAAGATGCAAGTATCACATAATTCACATTACAATCTATTCAGCCAGGTACTGTGTGTTAAACAGTATTACTTTCCTGTCCAGTCACTTCATCACATTGTCATAATTTTTCAATGCAGTAAGGTGACTGGACAACAACAGTAAATACCTGGAAGGAGATGTTGCTCCAAGATATGATTGGGCAAAAAAATATGACATTCACATTTAATCCTGGGAAACATTTTGGATAGGTATGCTTTACAGCTGTCAAGTCCTCTGGTCCCATTATAAAACATGTTATAATGCAGCTGATAGGATCTTATGCAGAGTTACAATAGGAGCAAATTAGAAAAGGAAGCAATGTGCACCTTGGCAAAACCATGTTGCACTCTAGATGGGGCAAATCTATAGTGCTGATATGTAGTTAAATTGTTAAATGTTACAATGCTACAAGCTGTCTTTTAACTGAGTGTTATTGTGCATGACTCATGAGCCACAATAAATCACGTCTGAGTAACCAGACTTTAAGAACAGGCTAGTTTGACTGCAGGTGCATAATGTTTACTTTGCTCTATAAATGGGTCTACATATGTCTGTCACTGTATTATTGCTATTTTTCTTAGATATTGTCTTGAGAGCAAGGGATATAGACTTTGGGACATTGCTAATGAAAAACTATTAAATTAAAACTGTGTAATGCTTGAACTGCCTGTGAATACCAATACTTCTAGCCAAGAGATTTTAAACCTTGGAAGCCAGCAGCAAAAAAGGATTTTAACAAGACATAACAGAGGAAAACCCCCAAGAAGTACTGTATAATGACGAACTTATTGCAATATTGCATAATCAGAGCCACAAGTTTAGAATAAGCAAAATTGAGTAATAAGTGGTCAGAATGGAAGTCTGCTATAGATAAATAAATTATATCTTTAAATAAAAATGGGACTTGGACTCTTTTGAACAGACCAACCCCATATTGCAGGAAGCAACATTATTATCAATACTTGCAAAACTTCCCAACATATATTGTTGCTAATGTTATATATAAATATTTAGCAACAGGCATTTAAGCGTAGACACTCCCATATGTGGAGCTAGGCACTCCCTTTGGAAAGAGTATGACATGCTCCCTAAACAGTGCCCTGTAAATCTGCCTGATTCTAGTTTTCCGTAGTAGGCAAGTATGGTTTCTGTCATATCGCACTGCAACTAAAATGCATATTCAAACAAAACAGATGTTAACAAAAACACTAGACCCAAGCCAAGTCACACTGCAATAGTGTGTGAGGACATACCTTTGTATCTTGTATCTTTAGGTGAATACCGCAACCTTTTCTAGAGTACCCATTTAATTTTTCGTTGCAAAAAAGCACTGTTATACCCCTTTCAGTTCGCAATGCCGAGTCCCACCCGGGAATTGGAAACGGGTCCTTCCCGGGTGGGACCCAGCATTGAACCTTTCACATATACTTCCCTGACCCAGCAATATGCTGGGTCAGGTTGCCATGAGGGGCAGGGACCCCATCATCATCAGGGGCAGGTGCGGAGGTGGCACTGGGAATGACATCATCTCTGTGCCGCCTGTCCCTACACAGTTAACGGGTCCCGGGTCGCATCGACCCGGCAACCCGTTCACACTGCACCTTACTCGGTATTTAACCTGGAAATAACACTGCTTTATTCCCGGGTTTAGTTACTGGGTTAGGCGACCCGGGAATTCATCATGCCCCCTTTCACACCGCACAGTAACCCCTGTTGACCTGGCAATATACCGGGTCGATACCAGGTTATTTTTGCGGTGTGAAAGTGGTATTAGTAATATCATATACAGTATGTAACATTTCTGGAGCTTATCAGAAAAGGAACTACTATATTTAATATGATCAGGCATTTTTACTGTATATTATCCAGCAGATGATAGCAATTTTTCTATATAATGGGTATTAATAGTTAATAAAAGCTTGCACTCAGCTGCTTAGCAAATATAAGGACATTGGGGGGTCATTCCGAGTTGAACGTAGCTGTGCTAAAACATGCGGGGGGACGCCCAGCACAGTGCTAGTCCACCCCGCATGTCAGTCCGTCCCCCCCTGGCAGAAGTGCAAAGGCATCGCACAGCATCGGTCCAGCCACGCCTGCGTTGGCCGGACCAAACACATGAAACGGCGGCCAAACAGGCAGAGGCGATCGCATCCCTGCTATGGCCTTCGGCAGGGACCTGTTCGCTCTGCTGCGTTAAAACGCAGCAATCGAACGGGTCAAAATGACCCCCATTGTCATGTATTTTACATTATTTCAAGTTATCCTAATAAATGGAAAAATGACACCTTGATTTGTGCAGTCAACGTGAATTAAACAGCCCCACAGGTACTAGGAAGCAACATCTACTCACCAAATACATAGGAAAAATGTAGGTAATAATATGTGAGTGGCTCTAGATTCATGCAGATGTTCAAAACATAAAGCTCACTCCCCCATTTCACCCAAAAGCACTGGCTATATCACATAATGGTGACATACTGTATAAAGCTAATAGTAAAATGTATTCCAGTGACATATAACACATATACATAGGCTTACCATACTATCCCTTTAAACCTGGATGCTAATGAATTACACAGGTTCTGTGGCTGGCTGACGTCACACCTACTGTACATTTGGGGGCAAATTCAGTATGAATCGCAAGTAGCGATTCGTTCGGAATTTTTGCTGAGGGGCCGCGGTGTATATGAAACATAAATGAATTTTGTGAATGTATACACACACACAGGGCCGGATTAAGCCTTGGGGTGCCCAGGGCACTTTAGACAGAGGACCCCGGTGGAGGGGGAGGTGGCTGTATATAAGATTGTGCATACCTCCCAATATGACCCATTCCAGGAGGGACAAATGCTCTTTACATGGACTTCCCTCTTAATATATGATTGTAGTCACCCATGTTGAACTACAGTATTTAATTTATAAGAAAGGTTTTTTTAACACAGGTATTGCAATCATAACTTAAGAAGGAAGTCCAGGTAGAGAGAATTTTGTCCCACCTGGAATGGGTCATGTTGGGTTGTATGGATTTTGTATATTAAATTTAGCCCAATGGTGTATATTAGATTTTAACTAATAGTTTAATAATGCCTGGGTACTGTTTATAGTTCCACCTAATTGAAAGATAACTATTTTATCAAATTGTCTTGTAGTGGGACAAAGGCAACTTAACTTTAAAACACACATGGAAAAATAAAATCTACAATTTGTCTTGTCACATGCAAAAATAGCAGCAGCCTCTGTACTGCTTACACACTGGGACAGGACTCAGGAGGACTCTGTGTGTGTGTGTCTTTCTCTCTAGACCCTCATTAGATAACAAGTTACACAGGACTCAGACACCCAGGTGTGGAGAGAGCTGTAGGTAAAACAGGGAGCCCAACCTGTGTCACTTACAGCTGTCTCCACCACAGTATGTCTCCTCTGTTTGGGAAGCTCCATCAATAGTTCATGAAATCTGATACTCCTGTGTCTCTGCCTGCACTGCATACTGTCCTGCTCGTATTCTGGATGTCTGGTTTGCTGCTGCATTAGAGGGAAAGCTACTGATGTCAGTGTGCCCTGGCCGGGGGCCCCCCTGACCAGGGGGGCCCGGGGTAAAGTATGCCCTGCATTCCCCCCTTAATCTGGCTATGTATACACACTTTGTTTAATGCACAAAGTTATTAAAACTATTGACTAAATTTACCTTCAGGCTGTGTGTATAAGGTGTATATGAGACATAAATGTATTCTGTGCTTAGACTTGGGTCCTATCACCATGATATCTCATTAGGGTATGCAATTATTCCAAAATACGGAAAAATCTGATATCCAAAATACTTATGGTCCCAAGCATGGATAAGGGTTACTCAACCTGTATATATATATATTTCAAATGGTAGAAACCAGTTATAGATTGCTGTAACACCTGTACACCAAAACATTTTCATAGGGTTAAAATATTTTAGAACCTGATAGGTAAGTTATTACCAGACTACATAAGTTCTGTACATAAATATCCCAGTGACTCTAGCTCTGTACCTAGCATTTAAACCCTCTACAAAGATAGTAATTTGTAAACGTTTTTAGACAAATTACTTATTAATCCACTTTGCTGGTGTTCTTTTGTGAATGGGGAATCTAGTTACTATATATTTACACATGCAGGGCCGGTTCTAGACCTTGTGGTGCCTAGGGCAAAAGTTTCTTTTGGCGCCCCTCCATTCAAAACAGGGTTAGTGTGCATACATAAAATAGGGGTGTGGCTTCATGGAGAAGGGGCATGGTCACAGAACAGTACCAAATCACATTACACCGCACAGTAGTGTCCATCAGTCACATTACACCGCACAGTAGTACCCCTTGTACACATTACGCCAACACAGGAAAAACAAAAACGGGGAAAAAAACTGATTCATGCTCTTAACATAATTTTTTATTTTTTTCCTTACAGTAATGCCCCTTACACATTATGCCACACACTATAATGCCCATTACACATTATTTCATACATCTTAATGCCCACCGTGCATTATGCCACACATCGTAATGCCCATTACACATTATGCCACACACGGTAATGCCCATTACATGTTATGCCACACATCATAATGCCTATTACAGCTTATGCCAAACACCATAATGGCCATTACATGTTGTGCCACACACCATAATGCCTATTACAACTTATGCCACACACCGTCATTTCCATTCCATGTTATGTCACACACCGTAATTCCCATTCCATGTAATGACACACACTGTAATGCCTATTCCGCATTTTGCCACACACTGTAAAGCATTTTACACTTTATGTCACACACCATAATGCACATTTCATATTATGCCACACACCATAATGCCCATTACACTTTATGCCAAATACAGTTATGCCCCTGACACCATTTTATGCCCCACACACAATAATGTCCCCTACAAATTATGTCCCACAGTAAGGCTTCTAATTGCTTTTAAATTACCTGCTCGTTGCCAGGGCTCTAATGCTCATTGCCAAGGCTTCCCTGCTCTGGGTTCCATGCTTGTTGCCAGGAGATTCCTGTTCATTGCCAGAGGTCTCATGCTTGTTGCCAAAGGTTTCATGCTCATTGCCAAAGGTTTCATGCTCTGGGTTCCATTCTCATTTCCAGGGGTTTCCTGCTCATTGCCATGGGTTTCATGCTCATTGACAGGGGGCTCATGCTTGTTGCCAGAAGTTTCCTGCTCATGGCCATGGGATTCATGCTCGTTGCCATGGCTACACCCTGCATCCCTGCACCCTGGCTGCAGGAGATGCCATGGTGCTGCATGGGCACCCGCTGCACCTGACACCATTGAGGGAGACAGTCAGATGTTTTAGGTCCCACTTGACCTCTAACATCTATCTCCCTGTTCTCCAAACGCTAGAGGTCAAGTGGTGTCAACTGCAGTGGCACCCATGCAGCCCACGGTGCGCACTGCAGCCGGGGTGCGGACGGTGAGCACCTGCATGGTGACTGAGGCCGCGCCCTCAGGCCACAGCTACCCAGACGGACGCCATGCTTGCCCGCACCTAAAACCACTCATGTACATATGGACATAGTCCTCCTTTGCTATCTCATAATTTCAATAGCATACTGTATGTGATACAGGAAGAAATGAGATGTTAAAGTAATATTTTTGTTATATTTAAAAAAAATTATATAAAAAATATAGTATATTTTAATGACTGACACAATTTTCCTAATTTTGGCTCTGTACTGTAAGTCACCTCAATTAATTTGAAATTTAACAATGGAGATGCAATTGAAGTGCAGATTTTCAGCTTTAATTCAAGTAGTTGAAAAAATATCATATAAAAACATTTAGGAATTGTAACCATTTTTATACACAGTCACCTGTTTTCAGGGGCTCAAATATAATTGAACAAATTAACATAATTATAAATAAAATGTTCATTTTTAATACTTTGTTGAAAATCCTTTGCAGGCAGTGACTGGAGCATGAAGTCTGGAACCCATCAACATCATGAGATGCTGTGTTTCCTCTTTAGTTATGATAAGCCTTTACTGCAGATGTCATCATCTGTTGTTTGTTAGTGGGTCTTTCTGCCCTTAGTATTGTCTTCAGCAAGTGTAATGGTGTGTTCACACGGTGAGATATTTTCTAGCGATTTTGACTATATAGTCAAAATCATAATAAAGGTTAGTGCAGATCGCAAGGTGAAAGCCACCTTGCGATCCGGATTCAATGCCGATGCACGGTCCCACGGGGTCGGCATCGCAAGCCTAGATAGACTGTGCAGGCAAGTCAATTTTGACTATCTCTATAGAAGACATAGTCAAAATTTACACTTTGCCAAAACCGCACACAGTATCGCAAGCACATTCATTATGTGCTTGCGATGCCGACCTGGCCCCTGTCGCATAGTGAGAATCGGGCATAGCCCAAATCTCACCATGTGTATGGGCCTTAATGCTCAACCGGGTTGAGATTAGGTGATTTACTCGGCCATTGCAGAACATTATACTTCTTTGCTTTAAGAATATCTTGTGTAGAAAGATTCCTTTCGCAGTTCCTTTCCAGAACTGGGCTGGTTTTTTTTGTAGAGTCTAATCTTGACCAACACTGGACTGTCTGCATCTTGTAGGCACTACCTATATATTTATTGGATGTGCTGCTTTCCATACCATTATACTGTAGCATTATCCAAATCATTACAGACACCAGATACTCTAATTAAACAATTGTGTTTAACTAAAGAAAGATTACTAACGAAAATTCTTACCCTAAGTAAGTCACAGCGCACTAGCAGCGACAGCATGCTATCAGTGAGTGCACACCAGCACATATTAGATAAGAAGAAGCTGTGATCATGTGGTGCCTTTCTCCTCTAGCACTAGGGTTCCACATGGTGGGATAATGGGGGTAATTCTGAGTTGATCGCAGCAGCAAGTTTGTTAGCAATTGGGCAAAACCATGTGCACTGCAGGGGGGGGGGTGCAGATATAACATTTCCAGAGAGAGTTAGATTTGGGTAGGTTATTTATTTTGTTTCTGTGCAGGGTAAATACTGGCTGCTTTATTCTTACACTGCAATCTAGATTCCAGTTTGAACACACTCCACCCAAATCTAACTCTATCTGCACATGTTATATCTGCCCCTCCTGCATTGCACATGGTTTTGCCCAACTGCTAACAAAATTGCTGCTGCTGTGATCAACTCGGAATGACCACCAATGAGAGGTCATCAGCAGAAACTCCTGAGTAGCTTCAGTAAATGAAAGTGATTACAGCAAATCACTGTCTGCAAAGAAACTCCTTAATGGCACCCCTGACAGAATCTAAAGAATTTTGGAGTTTTGAAGTACAGTGCTGGGCAGCAGGAGATTTATGACTGAAATGGGATCCTCCCGCATGATGCTGGAGGGTAGGCAACTATGGACAAAACCACTTCACTAGACTGCACTGATTAATTTGATATGCAATACTAGTACATCTGTGTGCAAAACTGCAAATGAGTCTTACTCTGTATAAAAAGTGCTACGATGCAGTGATGTGTTTTTTGGGGTTTTTTCACGTCAAGTTCCTTTGTGCTTTATCTGCAACATTGTATGTGTTTAAACGGGGGTACTCACGGAGCGATACCAACCTAAAATCTGACTAGATTGCTTACATTTTAAGCATGATCTCTTCGTGTGCACCCTCCACAGCGATAGCGATGCGCAGCTCCGCGCATCGCTATCGCTGGTGCTAGATTGTTCTGCATGCAGGCTCAATCTAGCAGGTCGCTCATTTCACCCGTTGGGTGAAATAAGCATCCCCTCCCCGCACGCTCAGCACACATCGCGCTGTGCTGAACAGGGGGAGAGATGTGTGCTGAGCTGTGAATACGGGCCTTAAAACTAATTCCTGTGCAATTAAAGTTTCAGCCTGGTGTCTCTGGTACAGATTAAGTAGTGTAACAGGATGCAGTCAGGATCCCGGCAGTCTGAGTTTCAACAGTCAGAATACCGACAGCCACATCCCGATGGTAAGAATCCCGACAGATCCAAATGGTAAGTACTACGTATAGGGTTAGGTTTAAAGTTGGGGTAAGGTAGTAGGGGGAGAGTTATGGTTAGGCTGCGGAAGGGGTAGGTTAGGGTTAGAGATAGAATACTTTCTGGGATCTGTCACGATTTTGGAAGTTGGGATGCCATTGATTGCATATTGACCGTCAGGATGGTGACTGCCAGTATTTCATACCCACCATGGCATTACGCTGTGTCTGTGGTGTGAAAAAGATACATATTTAAATTTAAAAATCACTATGTTACATTGGAGGAGGGCACTCTTGATAGGTGTCTGGTGCTAGGCGTATGAGGACACATCTGTATATCAGCTTCCATAATCTGTACCAGTGTTCAAATGCTAATTTGACACATTTATGAAAGGATTTGTTGATTTCTTCCTATTTCTGGAACAAGTTATAAGAATTACAAATTAGACCCAAAAATGTGCCAGAACTATGGCCCTCATTCCGAGTCGTTCGCTCGGTAATTTTCATCGCATCGCAGTGAAATTCCGCTTAGTACGCATGCGCAATATTCGCACTGCGACTGCGCCAAGTAATTTTTCAATGAAGATAGTATTTTTACTCACGGCTTTTTCTTCGCTCCTGCGATCGTAGTGTGATTGACAGGAAATGGGTGTTACTGGGCGGAAACACGGCGTTTTAGGGGCGTGTGGATAAAAACGCTACCGTTTCCGGAAAAAACGCAGGAGTGGCCGGAGAAACGGGGGAGTGTCTGGGCGAACGCTGGGTGTGTTTATGACGTCAAACCAGGAACGACAAGCACTGAACTGATCGCAGATGCCGAGTAAGTCTGAAGCTACTCTGAAACTGCTAAGTAGTTTGTAATCGCAATATTGCGAATACATCGGTCGCAATTTTAAGAAGCTAAGATACACTCCCAGTAGGCGTAGGCTTAGCGTGAGCAACTCTGCTAAAATCGCCTTGCGAGCGATCAACTCGGAATGAGGGCCTATGTGTCTTAAAGCATTAAGCAATGTTCACTGGCTTTGTCATATAAAACATTTTTTAATAATACATTTTATTAATACTGTTTAATGGTAGCGCTTCTCTGAGTATTTCTAGTTCTTTGTCATATAAGACAACTTTTATTTTAGGTTTAGTGTCCTTTACATAATTCTAAAAGCAATAACCGTAATTATACCTTTTGACCTATCCCTCCATATAAGGTTACTGATTATACCCTTTGAATAGTCATTCAGCTAATGAACTTGCTAAAGTAAGCAGCAGAAAAGAACAAGAAAGTTTAATCCCCCCCACACACACACTCTATGCTTTATATAGAATATGCATGATTTTTGCCCTTTGAACATATCCTAGTTTCATATCATTACTTTCTAAGTCAGTATAATTTGATGTGCCAAACACTGACTCACTGCATGCTCCTAATTCTCACCACTGCAGCTCTAGAGACATCTGATTTACATTTTATGATCTATTCATTTGTCTTTGACCATAGATGTTCCACATCTTGCATCATAGTAAAAGTATATGTTAATTGCATTATGCTGGAAACAGTCAGGTTACCGTCTAAGCCATAATATTTATATAGAAAAATCTGAGAAACATGGTTTGTGGCAGGCTGCCATATTTCTTTTGGCATTTAAGGTTAATAGGATAAGTGAAATAAAAGAAAGAGAAATGGGAACACCAGACAGTTTCCACTTTTTTTTTTTGCAATGAAGCCAATCAGGGTTGCTTTTATTTTATATTATAGGAGAGGATTACTGGGAAATTATTCATGTTCCATTGCAAACCTGAGCAAAAAAAAAAAAAAAAGTGCTAAAAATATTTTTCTTAGTTTTTAAGACAATCTAGGCAGATATATAATGTGCATTAACCCCACAAGTGCTACAGCATTTTTTTTCTCCTTTGTGTGTTACATTTTGAATTCAATAGCAGTATTTTTCTGTGCAATAGACACGTCAGTTATACTGTATCTTGTCAGAAGATTTAGATGTTCACTGATGCTTTTTTAAGCACTTGTGGTTCATCCCGATGGCGGAGCTGCTGAGACATCCACAAAGAGTGGGTACAAAAAAAAAATCAACAATCATGTGCTGCAAAGGGGGAACCCCTTTGTCCCCCTCAGCAGCTGGCCTGGGTACGCTGGGTCACTCCAACAGTACTGGCCTGGGCCAACGTAATTAATACCTGCTCCACTGTCTCTAGTCACCCCTGCACAATGCTCTGTGACTTTCTTGTAGTTGTAGTTGGTTAAACATAGGGAATTTTGGCATCTAGGGAAAATATAGGTTTAACAGTAGTTTGCAGGAATCTATGACCTACAAACTCCCTTTGTTCTAAGTAATAGGATTGCCTCCTAGCAACAGCAGGTGGGTTATGTAGTAAGCATCCTGATTTTCTTCTGTAAGGCAGGGAAGTGAAATTTTTGAAACACTAACCTGCCGACACTAACAGTGAAGTTGCATTTGCCCAGCAGGCTAGGTTGTGCACAGGTCACATGCACACTGGCAGCTGGGCGTGGCTAACACTCACTGAATTAGATTTTTCAAAGCTTACTGGTAGCAATCCTAATAACAAGAACACCTCAGGGTGAATATTGTGTGTGTTGGAACAAAGGAGAGTTATGGTGCCCATACACTTGTGCAATGCCCCGGGTCCTGACATCGCGGGCCGGTGCGATGAAATCACACCTGTACTTCCAAAGTGATTACCATGCAATCATGCAATAGCTCACATGGTAATCACGTGATGGGCATGTCCCCGCCGAAAGGGAGCGGCGTCTGGCCACTCTCTCACAGATGCGGTCGAAATTGAAGAATTGTACCTGATATCTCACAAGTGCATGGGCTATATAATGCCCACACATTTAGATCTGAACTGACTGAACCATTTATTTAGGCATACAGTACTGGTGAGGCTTGTGAAAGGTAAACCCTGAGAAGAAATAACATATATATATATATATATATATATATATCCATTGTAGAAGAGCCGCACTCACATGTCGTTAATAATCACAGTTGCTGGGGTGCAAAATCCAGGAACAGGTCCTATCAGAACAAAGTTCCACGATACATGTGCACAAATAAGGATGCACTCACCAGACTTCTCCAGGGTGAAATTGATAGATTTTAATCCAGACAGCACATACTCACAAACAGAAGGTCAACGTTTCGGCTCACAGCAGAGCCTTTGTCAAGACCAGATTACCAGGCTGCCATCTGCAACCTGGTAATCTGGTCTTGACAAAGGCTCTGCTGTGAGCCGAAACGTTGACCTTCTGTTTGTGAGAATGTGCTGTCTGGATTAAAATCTATCAATTTCACCCTGGAGAATTCTGGTGAGTGCATCCTTATTTGTGCACATATATATATATATATATATATATATATATATATAAAATATATATATATATATATTTTTTTTTCACTCTTTTAACATGGTTATATTTGCACTGTATAACATATATAAGCAGAACAAGAAATGGAAATTAGAACAACTTTCTTATTATTTTAGACAATTGCAGTTGGAATAACAATAAGTGTACACAACTAGAGAATAAAGTCTAATGTGTGAACTGACTTTTTCAGCTATATTTGTCTTGTTTTCCAGAAATGGATGACAAAACTATATTGTAAAGAAACCTTTGTTTTGCAAGTAAACAAACAGAAAATAACTGAGGCTTCTCAATTTCTAGGATCCTCTGTAGCCAGACTCTGTTATTTTCATGTCCCTCAGAGGGCCTGAAAAGATAATAGACTAATGTTTGGAAGAGTAACCAACAGAGAGCAACAGCTACTTCGTACTTTTTTTTCTGGGGGGGGGGGGGGGGGGGGAAGGGAGGGATGGGCACTGTTGCTAGGTGGCAATCCTATTCCCTAGAACAAATGAAGTTTGCAGGTCATAGATTCCTGCAAACTACTGTTTGCTCGTCAGGAGAATTGCCACCTAGTAACAGCAGGTGGCCAGACTACCACACACCTGTTGGATGTCCTGAGAGACCTAATCCTTTCTTCATCATTAGTCTCCAATAATGTTCTGCACATGATTGCAATGATGACAAATGAGCCTTGTATATAATTATTTGTAAGGTAAGACCTTCTGAGGTGCCTTCATTTTGGTAACTCCTCCCAAAAGTGGCCTTTGAGTAGTGTCATATCCATTGAAGTTGAGGGTATATCAGTGTGTGAGGTAAATAGCCCTTCAAGCTAATTGGAGGCTATAGGAGGTAAACCTCCTGATCACCAGTCACCGTAGTATTTTGCCAATACACGTGCAGATGACCAGCTTGCAGTGTGCATGATAGGTTGACATGGCTAGACTTTGAAGCAGCTTTAGAAGAAGTGTCACCCAGTAAAGAAAGTCCTTTAAATTGAGAAATATCAATACCAGACACTATCATGTGACTATATATCCTGTAAGGGTGGAGGGTTTAGCTGTACAGAAAGGTTTTATAAACTTAATAAATATTTGCTGTATATTGTAACAAGTGGGGTAAGAGCAAGGCAAGTAGATAAACAGGAGACAATGTATTGGTTTGGTTCTTTATCATATTTACTTTTTCTAATTCTACTAAGAATTCTACATAAGAGATGTTTTGGACTTGGTATGACCCTTGAGAATAATTTGGTACACTTTTGGTTGAGAAATGGTTTTGAGAAAACTAATAGGGTAAGCTCAACTCCTCTTATTTGCAAATGCTAAAGCTAAGAGGGAATAAGGAAATCAAGGTAGTCAAAGAGAGGAAAGGGAATCTGCAAGTTAGATAATATTTCCAGGCAGCTTTATTACTTTTAGAATTACTGTATGTTCCTTTCTATGATCTCCTGCAAAATGTCCAAATCTGCCATGCAAAGGAACGTTAACATTTTTTCTCTATTCTGTTATGTAGGACATAGCTGTCATATTGTCCAGAGCAGAACTAGAGCATTGTGTGTCTAGAGAGGTTAAAGAGATTCAACAGTTATTTACCAGCTCTCGGTTCTAAGGTACTTTTAGAAAGGCTATTTTCTTCCGTGACAATTCTCCTTGTATGGATCTTTGTTGGGAGATGTTATCCTATCCCAGTTGAGACACATCTGATGTTATTGTTAAAATCAGTAGATGGTCTAATTAGAGATGAGCGCCTGAAATTTTTCGGGTTTTGTGTTTTGGTTTTGGGTTCGGTTCCGCGGCCGTGTTTTGGGTTCGACCGCGTTTTGGCAAAACCTCACCGAATTTTTTTTGTCGGATTCGGGTGTGTTTTGGATTCGGGTGTTTTTTTCAAAAAACACTAAAAAACAGCTTAAATCATAGAATTTGGGGGTCATTTTGATCCCAAAGTATTATTAACCTCAAAAACCATAATTTACACTCATTTTCAGTCTATTCTGAATACCTCACACCTCACAATATTATTTTTAGTCCTAAAATTTGCACCGAGGTCGCTGTGTGAGTAAGATAAGCGACCCTAGTGGCCGACACAAACACCGGGCCCATCTAGGAGTGGCACTGCAGTGTCATGCAGGATGTCCCTTCCAAAAAACCCTCCCCAAACAGCACATGACGCAAAGAAAAAAAGAGGCGCAATGAGGTAGCTGTGTGAGTAAGATTAGCGACCCTAGTGGCCGACACAAACACCGGGCCCATCTAGGAGTGGCACTGCAGTGTCACGCAGGATGGCCCTTCCAAAAAACCCTCCCCAAACAGCACATGACGCAAAGAAAAAAAGAGGCGCAATGAGGTAGCTGTGTGAGTAAGATTAGCGACCCTAGTGGCCGACACAAACACCGGGCCCATCTAGGAGTGGCACTGCAGTGTCACGCAGGATGTCCCTTCCAAAAAACCCTCCCCAAACAGCACATGACGCAAAGAAAAAAAGAGGCGCAATGAGGTAGCTGTGTGAGTAAGATTAGCGACCCTAGTGGCCGACACAAACACCGGGCACATCTAGGAGTGGCACTGCAGTGTCACGCAGGATGTCCCTTCCAAAAAACCCTCCCCAAACAGCACATGACGCAAAGAAAAAAAGAGGCGCAATGAGGTAGCTGACTGTGTGAGTAAGATTAGCGACCCTAGTGGCCGACACAAACACCGGGCCCATCTAGGAGTGGCACTGCAGTGTCACGCAGGATGTCCCTTCCAAAAAACCCTCCCCAATCAGCACATGATGCAAAGAAAAAGAAAAGAAAAAAGAGGTGCAAGATGGAATTGTCCTTGGGCCCTCCCACCCACCCTTATGTTGTATAAACAAAACAGGACATGCACACTTTAACCAACCCATCATTTCAGTGACAGGGTCTGCCACACGACTGTGACTGATATGACGGGTTGGTTTGGACCCCCCCCAAAAAAGAAGCAATTAATCTCTCCTTGCACAAACTGGCTCTACAGAGGCAAGATGTCCACCTCATCTTCACCCTCCGATATATCACCGTGTACATCCCCCTCCTCACAGATTATCAATTCGTCCCCACTGGAATCCACCATCTCAGCTCCCTGTGTACTTTGTGGAGGCAATTGCTGCTGGTCAATGTCTCCGCGGAGGAATTGATTATAATTCATTTTAATGAACATCATCTTCTCCACATTTTCTGGATGTAACCTCGTACGCCGATTGCTGACAAGGTGAGCGGCGGCACTAAACACTCTTTCGGAGTACACACTTGTGGGAGGGCAACTTAGGTAGAATAAAGCCAGTTTGTGCAAGGGCCTCCAAATTGCCTCTTTTTCCTGCCAGTATAAGTACGGACTGTGTGACGTGCCTACTTGGATGCGGTCACTCATATAATCCTCCACCATTCTATCAATGTTGAGAGAATCATATGCAGTGACAGTAGACGACATGTCCGTAATCGTTGTCAGGTCCTTCAGTCCGGACCAGATGTCAGCATCAGCAGTCGCTCCAGACTGCCCTGCATCACCGCCAGCGGGTGGGCTCGGAATTCTGAGCCTTTTCCTCGCACCCCCAGTTGCGGGAGAATGTGAAGGAGGAGATGTTGACAGGTCGCGTTCCGCTTGACTTGACAATTTTGTCACCAGCAGGTCTTTCAACCCCAGCAGACCTGTGTCTGCCGGAAAGAGAGATCCAAGGTAGGCTTTAAATCTAGGATCGAGCACGGTGGCCAAAATGTAGTGCTCTGATTTCAACAGATTGACCACCCGTGAATCCTTGTTAAGCGAATTAAGGGCTGCATCCACAAGTCCCACATGCCTAGCGGAATCGCTCCCTTTTAGCTCCTTCTTCAATGCCTCCAGCTTCTTCTGCAAAAGCCTGATGAGGGGAATGACCTGACTCAGGCTGGCAGTGTCTGAACTGACTTCACGTGTGGCAAGTTCAAAGGGCATCAGAACCTTGCACAACGTTGAAATCATTCTCCACTGCACTTGAGACAGGTGCATTCCACCTACTATATCGTGCTCAATTGTATAGGCTTGAATGGCCTTTTGCTGCTCCTGCAACCTCTGAAGCATATAGAGGGTTGAATTCCACCTCGTTACCACTTCTTGCTTCAGATGATGGCAGGGCAGGTTCAGTAGTTTTTGGTGGTGCTCCAGTCTTCTGTACGTGGTGCCTGTACGCCGAAAGTGTCCCGCAATTTTTCTGGCCACCGACAGCATCTCTTGCACGCCCCTGTCGTTTTTTTAAAAATTCTGCACCACCAAATTCAAGGTATGTGCAAAACATGGGACGTGCTGGAATTTGCCCATATTTAATGCACACACAATATTGCTGGCGTTGTCCGATGCCACAAATCCACAGGAGAGTCCAATTGGGGTAAGCCATTCCGCGATGATCTTCCTCAGTTGCCGTAAGAGGTTTTCAGCTGTGTGCGTATTCTGGAAAGCGGTGATACAAAGCGTAGCCTGCCTAGGAAAGAGTTGGCGTTTGCGAGATGCTGCTACTGGTGCCGCCGCTGCTGTTCTTGCGGCGGGAGTCCATACATCTACCCAGTGGGCTGTCACAGTCATATAGTCCTGACCCTGCCCTGCTCCACTTGTCCACATGTCCGTGGTTAAGTGGACATTGGGTACAACTGCATTTTTTAGGACACTGGTGAGTCTTTTTCTGACGTCCGTGTACATTCTCGGTATCGCCTGCCTAGAGAAGTGGAACCTAGATGGTATTTGGTAACGGGGGCACACTGCCTCAATAAATTGTCTAGTTCCCTGTGAACTAACGGCGGATACCGGACGCACGTCTAACACCAACATAGTTGTCAAGGACTCAGTTATCCGCTTTGCAGTAGGATGACTGCTGTGATATTTCATCTTCCTCGCAAAGGACTGTTGAACAGTCAATTGCTTACTGGAAGTAGTACAAGTGGGCTTACGACTTCCCCTCTGGGATGACCATCGACTCCCAGCGGCAACAACAGCAGCGCCAGCAGCAGTAGGCGTTACACGCAAGGATGCATCGGAGGAATCCCAGGCAGGAGAGGACTCGTCAGAATTGCCAGTGACATGGCCTGCAGGACTATTGGCATTCCTGGGGAAGGAGGAAATTGACACTGAGGGAGTTGGTGGGGTGGTTTGCGTGAGCTTGGTTACAAGAGGAAGGGATTTACTGGTCAGTGGACTGCTTCCGCTGTCACCCAAAGTTTTTGAACTTGTCACTGACTTATTATGAATGCGCTGCAGGTGACGTATAAGGGAGGATGTTCCGAGGTGGTTAACGTCCTTACCCCTACTTATTACAGCTTGACAAAGGGAACACACGGCTTGACACCTGTTGTCCGCATTTCTGGTGAAATACCTCCACACCGAAGAGCTGATTTTTTTGGTATTTTCACCTGGCATGTCAACGGCCCTATTCCTCCCACGGACAACAGGTGTCTCCCCGGGTGCCTGACTTAAACAAACCACCTCACCATCAGAATCCTCCTGGTCAATTTCCTACCCAGCGCCAGCAACACCCATATCCTCCTCATCCTGGTGTACTTCAACACTGACATCTTCAATCTGACTATCAGGAACTGGACTGCGGGTGCTCCTTCCAGCACTTGCAGGGGGCGTGCAAATGGTGGAAGGCGCATGCTCTTCACGTCCAGTGTTGGGAAGGTCAGGCATCGCAACCGACACAATTGGACTCTCCTTGTGGATTTGGGATTTCGAAGAATGCACAGTTCTTTGCTGTGCTGCTTTTGCCAGCTTGAGTCTTTTCATTTTTCTAGCGAGAGGCTGAGTGCTTCCATCCTCATGTGAAGCTGAACCACTAGCCATGAACATAGGCCAGGGCCTCAGCCGTTCCTTGCCACTCCGTGTGGTAAATGGCATATTGGCAAGTTTACGCTTCTCCTCCGACAATTTTATTTTAGGTTTTGGAGTCCTTTTTTTACTGATATTTGGTGTTTTGGATTTGACATGCTCTGTACTATGACATTGGGCATCGGCCTTGGCAGACGACGTTGCTGGCATTTCATCGTCTCGGCCATGACTAGTGGCAGCAGCTTCAGCACGAGGTGGAAGTGGATCTTGATCTTTCCCTAATTTTGGAACCTCAACATTTTTGTTCTCCATATTTTAATAGGCACAACTAAAAGGCACCTCAGGTAAACAATGGAGATGGATGGATTGGATACTAGTATACAATTATGGACGGGCTGCCGAGTGCCGACACAGAGGTAGCCACAGCCGTGAACTACCGCACTGTACTGTGTCTGCTGCTAATATATAGACTGGTTGATAAAGAGATAGTATACTCGTAACTAGTATGTATGTATAAAGAAAGAAAAAAAAACCACGGTTAGGTGGTATATACAATTATGGACGGGCTGCCGAGTGCCGACACAGAGGTAGCCACAGCCGTGAACTACCGCACTGTACTGTGTCTGCTGCTAATATATAGACTGGTTGATAAAGAGATAGTATACTCGTAACTAGTATGTATGTATAAAGAAAGAAAAAAAAAACACGGTTAGGTGGTATATACAATTATGGACGGGCTGCCGAGTGCCGACACAGAGGTAGCCACAGCCGTGAACTACCGCACTGTACTGTGTCTGCTGCTAATATAGACTGGTTGATAAAGAGATAGTATACTCGTAACTAGTATGTATGTATAAAGAAAGAAAAAAAAACCACGGTTAGGTGGTATATACAATTATGGACGGGCTGCCGAGTGCCGACACAGAGGTAGCCACAGCCGTGAACTACCGCACTGTACTGTGTCTGCTGCTAATATATAGACTGGTTGATAAAGAGATAGTATACTCGTAACTAGTATGTATGTATAAAGAAAGAAAAAAAAACCACGGTTAGGTGGTATATACAATTATGGACGGGCTGCCGAGTGCCGACACAGAGGTAGCCACAGCCGTGAACTACCGCACTGTACTGTGTCTGCTGCTAATATATAGACTGGTTGATAAAGAGATAGTATACTCGTAACTAGTATGTATGTATAAAGAAAGAAAAAAAAACCACGGTTAGGTTGTATATACAATTATGGACGGGCTGCCGAGTGCCGACACAGAGGTAGCCACAGCCGTGAACTACCGCACTGTACTGTGTCTGCTGCTAATATATAGACTGGTTGATAAAGAGATAGTATACTCGTAACTAGTATGTATGTATAAAGAAAGAAAAAAAAACCACGGTTAGGTGGTATATACAATTATGGACGGGCTGCCGAGTGCCGACACAGAGGTAGCCACAGCCGTGAACTACCGCACTGTACTGTGTCTGCTGCTAATATATAGACTGGTTGATAAAGAGATAGTATACTCGTAACTAGTATGTATGTATAAAGAAAGAAAAAAAAACCACGGTTAGGTGGTATATACAATTATGGACGGGCTGCCGAGTGCCGACACAGAGGTAGCCACAGCCGTGAACTACCGCACTGTACTGTGTCTGCTGCTAATATATAGACTGGTTGATAAAGAGATAGTATACTCGTAACTAGTATGTATGTATAAAGAAAGAAAAAAAAAAACACGGTTAGGTGGTATATACAATTATGGACGGGCTGCCGAGTGCCGACACAGAGGTAGCCACAGCCGTGAACTACCGCACTGTACTGTGTCTGCTGCTAATATAGACTGGTTGATAAAGAGATAGTATACTCGTAACTAGTATGTATGTATAAAGAAAGAAAAAAAAACCACGGTTAGGTGGTATATACAATTATGGACGGGCTGCCGAGTGCCGACACAGAGGTAGCCACAGCCGTGAACTACCGCACTGTACTGTGTCTGCTGCTAATATATAGACTGGTTGATAAAGAGATAGTATACTCGTAACTAGTATGTATGTATAAAGAAAGAAAAAAAAACCACGGTTAGGTGGTATATACAATTATGGACGGGCTGCCGAGTGCCGACACAGAGGTAGCCACAGCCGTGAACTACCGCACTGTACTGTGTCTGCTGCTAATATATAGACTGGTTGATAAAGAGATAGTATACTCGTAACTAGTATGTATGTATAAAGAAAGAAAAAAAAACCACGGTTAGGTGGTATATACAATTATGGACGGGCTGCCGAGTGCCGACACAGAGGTAGCCACAGCCGTGAACTACCGCACTGTACTGTGTCTGCTGCTAATATATAGACTGGTTGATAAAGAGATAGTATACTCGTAACTAGTATGTATGTATAAAGAAAGAAAAAAAAACCACGGTTAGGTGGTATATACAATTATGGACGGGCTGCCGAGTGCCGACACAGAGGTAGCCACAGCCGTGAACTACCGCACTGTACTGTGTCTGCTGCTAATATATAGACTGGTTGATAAAGAGATAGTATACTCGTAACTAGTATGTATGTATAAAGAAAGAAAAAAAAACCACGGTTAGGTGGTATATACAATTATGGACGGGCTGCCGAGTGCCGACACAGAGGTAGCCACAGCCGTGAACTACCGCACTGTACTGTGTCTGCTGCTAATATATAGACTGGTTGATAAAGAGATAGTATACTCGTAACTAGTATGTATGTATAAAGAAAGAAAAAAAAACCACGGTTAGGTGGTATATACAATTATGGACGGGCTGCCGAGTGCCGACACAGAGGTAGCCACAGCCGTGAACTACCGCACTGTACTGTGTCTGCTGCTAATATATAGACTGGTTGATAAAGAGATAGTATACTCGTAACTAGTATGTATGTATAAAGAAAGAAAAAAAAACCACGGTTAGGTGGTATATACAATTATGGACGGGCTGCCGAGTGCCGACACAGAGGTAGCCACAGCCGTGAACTACCGCACTGTACTGTGTCTGCTGCTAATATATAGACTGGTTGATAAAGAGATAGTATACTCGTAACTAGTATGTATGTATAAAGAAAGAAAAAAAAACCACGGTTAGGTGGTATATACAATTATGGACGGGCTGCCGAGTGCCGACACAGAGGTAGCCACAGCCGTGAACTACCGCACTGTACTGTGTCTGCTGCTAATATAGACTGGTTGATAAAGAGATAGTATACTACTAATATTATATATACTGGTGGTCAGGTCACTGGTCACTAGTCACACTGGCAGTGGCACTCCTGCAGCAAAAGTGTGCACTGTTTAATTTTAATATAATATTATGTACTCCTGGCTCCTGCTATAACCTATAACTGGCACTGCAGTAGTGCTCCCCAGTCTCCCCCACAATTATAAGCTGTGTGAGCTGAGCAGTCAGACAGATATATAATATATATAGATGATGCAGCACACTGGCCTGAGCCTGAGCAGTGCACACAGATATGGTATGTGACTGACTGAGTCACTGTGTGTATCGCTTTTTTCAGGCAGAGAACGGATATATTAAATAAACTGCACTGTGTGTCTGGTGGTCACTCACTATATAATATATTATGTACTCCTGGCTCCTGCTATAACCTATAACTGGCACTGCAGTAGTGCTCCCCAGTCTCCCCCACAATTATAAGCTGTGTGAGCTGAGCAGTCAGACAGATATATATAATATTATTTATATATAGATAATAGATGATGCAGCACACTGGCCTGAGCCTGAGCAGTGCACACAGATATGGTATGTGACTGAGTCACTGTGTGCTGTGTATCGCTTTTTTCAGGCAGAGAACGGATTATAAATAAAACTGGTGGTCACTGGTCACTATCAGCAAAACTCTGCACTGTACTGAGTACTCCTAATGCTCCCCAAAATTAGTAAATCAAGTGTCTCTCTAATCTATTCTAAACGGAGAGGACGCCAGCCACGTCCTCTCCCTATCAATCTCAATGCACGTGTGAAAATGGCGGCGACGCGCGGCTCCTTATATAGAATCCGAGTCTCGCGATAGAATCCGAGCCTCGCGAGAATCCGACAGCGTCATGATGACGTTCGGGCGCGCTCGGGTTAACCGAGCAAGGCGGGAAGATCCGAGTCGCTCGGACCCGTGAAAAAAAACATGAAGTTCTGGCGGGTTCGGATTCAGAGAAACCGAACCCGCTCATCTCTAGGTCTAATGCGGGGGATCCAGTCTGAAGATCAACATTGTCTAGGTCGACAATGTTTAGGTCGACCACTATGAGGTCAACATGAGTTTTTCACATTTTTTTCTTTATTTGAACTCTTTCATAATTAGCGATCCACGTGGACTACGATTGGAACGGTAATCTGGCGGCGACGCGCGGCTCCTTATATAGAATCCGAGTCTCGCGATAGAATCCGAGCCTCGCGAGAATCCGACAGCGTCATGATGACGTTCGGGCGCGCTCGGGTTAACCGAGCAAGGCGGGAAGATCCGAGTCGCTCGGACCCGTGAAAAAAAAATGAAGTTCTGGCGGGTTCGGATTCAGAGAAACCGAACCCGCTCATCTCTAGGTCTAATGCGGGGGATCCAGTCTGAAGATCAACATTGTCTAGGTCGACAATGTTTAGGTCGACCACTATGAGGTCAACATGAGTTTTTCACATTTTTTTCTTTATTTGAACTCTTTCATAATTAGCGATCCACGTGGACTACGATTGGAACGGTAATCTGTGCCGAGCGAAGCGGTAGCGGAGTGAGGCACCTTGCCCGAAGCATGGCGAGCGAAGCGAGCCATGCGAGGTGCACTAATTTGGCTTCCTGGTTACTGTACGCAGAAAACGACACCAAAAAACCTCATGTCGACCTTTTGACCTGTCGATCTAGCACATGTTGACCTAGAAACACTGTCAACCTTCCAACCCTGTCGACCTAGTGACTGTCGACCTATAGTGGTCAACCTAAACATAGTCGACATAGACACTGTCAATCTAATGATCCACACCCTAATGCGGGCCTGTCATTTGGAAATTGGCAGAGAATAACAATTGGATATCTCCCATATGACATGGGAAGATAGGTATGCTTGACTAGCAGTTACAGGTTTTTAAGAAAACCTGAGGAGAGCTAGTGAGTTCCTGCATAGGAGAGAAAACATGTAAGAGATCTACCTTTTTCCCGGTTAGTGCCGCTAAATCATTGAGAGAAATTGTTGGCTTTGGCAAGAAAGTCAGAGCCAAACTC
The DNA here is from genome assembly GCF_028390025.1 of Pseudophryne corroboree. NCBI lineage: Eukaryota > Metazoa > Chordata > Amphibia > Anura > Myobatrachidae > Pseudophryne > Pseudophryne corroboree. The sequence continues at coordinate 930,999,799 of NC_086444.1, read as the reverse complement.
TCTATTTCTCCCCATTTCATTGGAAGAGGCAGGTTCCATTATTCAAAGCATGTACTGGAAAGAAGGGGTGTTTTATCATGATTCAACCTTGGGGATCTTGCCTGTATATGCCGCTGCTCCGTTGACTGCCCTATTATGGTAGTTTATGATAAAGGCCAATTCTATTATGAAAGATACTGTTAAGTCCCTGTGGTGTATGGTTTTAGCAAATTGTTTATGTATACCATTCTCTTGACTCCATATGGTTGGAGAAATGTGGTGACTACTATTGTTCCAATTGGTAAAATATAAGTTGTATTTGAGAAGCAAAATAACATGACAGGACACTGGAATAAAAGCATTTTCCAATAAAAGTTGTTCTGTTGTATAGATGTATGGGAATGGGAATGGGAAAGAAAGCATTCTGGAGATCTATTTTAATGCATGATCCATTCTGGTTTAGTAAAAAGAAAATGCCATGCAAACTCTCCACACAGAATCTTATGGGTTTTGAAAAGCTGTTTTGCACTCTTACATTTAATACTGGTCTGAATGACAAATGTTAATTTTTATTTTATGTATTTATTTATTTTTGATAGGGAAGTTATGAGTGATCAGCTATGCAAAAATGGGTTTTCCATTTCTAATTTGTACTAATCAGAGAACAGTTTGTAATATATAATTCAGACGGGACTGCATATCAAACAGTGTACTGGATATGCCTTTGATGAGAAATTTAATTAATGGCAAGTTGACACCAACTTGTATTGTCTTTAGCCATTTTGTCTGTGGTAAGCACTCTTTACTAAAGTCTAGCTCTGGAAGCACAATGCACAAAGGGCTTCATACAGTATGTTTACCTTGAGCTCTAGGCTTCAGCACCACAAAGGACCTGTGAACACAATAACAAGACATTACTCCTGACAGAAACCCTGGTCCAACCAGGTCTGCGTGTGAGAGACTAGAATAGTCCAGATACTTTGGTTCTAGTTTTGATAAGCCTGCTCTAGCGAGCGATGATACTATTCTAAAGTGTGTAAAATAGTTAACTGCTTGTCCCACAATGCAGTAGCCCTGCTGATAACTTTTAGAAGGGCGGGAGAAAAAGTTTATCCAGGGAGCATACAGATTATCCTTCCTTTCTGCCAAGCCCAGGACATATAGCAGAGAACCTGCTGCAACTTAATTTTAATAGTTTTTCTCAGAGTTTTATTTGAGAAATCAGCAGTTTATCACACAATAATGCATTAAGAGCTGCATCAAAAACTGGGAGAAGAGAATTGGCTTATCTAGCAGGCATATGAGAACCCTCAGCGCCATATAATATTATTTTATAAGTGTAGACCTGAACGCCTGTTTAGAATTTTCATATACCTTAGATTGTGAATGCAAAGCCTAGTGTGAGGATGGAGTATAGAATAGGCAGAAATGTCCAGGCAGCTAGAACCACCCCTGCAATCTAGTATTAGGATTCCCATTCAGAATTGTGGGGATTATTAGGAAGGGAAAGTGTTAGTAACTTTGGCCAGCAGTCACATTGGGGGTCATTCCAACCCATTCGCACACAGCGGTTCTTCACTGCGGTGTGAACGGGTTAGAACTGTGCATGCGTGGTGCCGGGCAATAACTAGAAGAGAGAAGAAAGTGATCACTAGCGCGATCACACGAAGATTGACAGCGGGGAGGCATTCCGGGGCGGATACTCACAGTTTTCCGGGCGTGGAGATCCGAACGCAGGCGTGTCCAGGCGTTTGGAGGGCAGATGTCTGACATCAATCCCGGGACCTTCGTTGCTGGATCCGTCGCACAGGGTAAGTAAGTCTGACCCTGGTCTTGTTTTGCAGGAAACTTTTTTAGCATAGCAGGGCAGCACAAGCGATCGCAGCCCTGCTATGCTAAAATACAGTCCCCCATAGGCGGCGTCAAGTTGATTGCATAAGCAGCAAAAAGTTGCTACGTGCGATCAACTCGGAATGAGATGGGTTTCTAATGTTTTTGTCAACTACAGGCAATATCAGGGAACTGTGTATACGCCTCAGCTGACATCCCTGTGAGGATTTATTTATTTACCTGATCGCAGCGCTGCAAAAAACCGCCTGCGTGCTTTCAGGTCTGAATCACCCCCATTGTCTGCATATAGCTTTCATCCAATGAAGGTTATGAGTGATGTTCCTTTCATTTGTGTTAGTTTTGTGGTTATGTTAAAAACCAGGATGTTAACATTGCTGGCATTTTTTGTTATATGTGTATGATGATCTGACATATTCCACCCAGAAACAAATAAAAAAGGACGTTCAATACCTTTTGGCCTTTTGGCAACCCAATGATTTGGAGAGAGCCTTAAAATCATACAGACAACTGCAATTTCTGCTGTTAGACAGTGACAAGAGATGCCCCATAGGAGCAGTACAAGCGACAAACAAAGAGAAAGTGCTCTCATGAATAGGCCACTACTTGAGATAGTTATTTTGGTTACTGTATGCAGGGCAGTAGAGAGCCTGGATGGGCTCAGGTACTCAGTTTAGAAAATGTGCCCGGAAAAGAGCCTGTCACATCTCTGGATGCTCCTGAAGAGTTTTCGACATTTATTTTCTGTGTTTGTTGTTTTCAGGCAGGATTGGATGGCACCAGCCTGCCTGCTTTGAGGTACTTAGGGGGGTGGGGGGATGGCCCAACCTCTCTCAGGGTTACTGGTCCCATTCCCCGCTGACAGGACACTAGCTCCTGAGGGAACTATTCACAAGCCCCACCACGGCGAGCGTACATTCCCGCAGCACGCCGCCACCCCTAACAGAGCCAGAAGAATGAAGAGTGGTGAGTACTAAGCCGGCGTCCCGGTTAACGGGTTGCCGGCCATTATGGTGGCATGAGGGTACGGAGATGCATGGCTTCTAGACGGGGTGGACTGCGTCTCCCGCTGTGTATGGACACAGACGCTGAACAGCGGACACAGTACCCAGACTGGCAACATAGCCAAAAAAGGAGTCTGTCTCCATTTTATGCACAAGACAAATACAGCCAGTATAAAAAGAGGGGAAGGGTGGGGCTTCACTATGAGTGGATCCAGCAGCTCATCAGCGCCATTTTCCCTCTGCAGCTGACACAGACGCTGACTGACAGGGAACCGCAGCTACTCAGGAGAGACTCCAGATTAGCTCAGCGGTACCATGGAGTCACAGCAGGGGTGAAGCGATTATTAGTGTACTAAGTCCCTAATCTACCCGGCTAAGCTTTGCATTAGCGTTAAGGATGCCGTGTGCTGGTTCCATACTCCCTCTGTCTCTCCCTGGAAGGGCTCTTTGTGGGTTAATTGTGCATTTAACCTTTTCCTCTGTGTGTGTGTGTGTGTGTGTGTGTGTGTGTGTGTGTGTTGTTACTGTTACAGTATGTCAGGCAAAGCGTGTGTTTCATGTAAAGCACAGTGTCCCTCTTACACAGGGGGTTCACTAGTGTGTACTCAATGTAGTGTTCCTTCCCAGGGTAGTGAGGTTGAACCAGCATGGCTGGACTCCATTAGGGGAATGATTTCCACAATCTCTACTAAGTTATCTTGGAAAGAGAAAGAGACACAATACTTAAGATAATCTATGACTGAGTTTATGAAGAGAGACTCAGTACCCAAACCAGCATCTCAGTCCCCTGCCATTTGTAGATATTTGCAGCACACTGATCACAGATATTTGCAGCACACTGAGCAAAGATATGGAACTTTTAAGGCAGAGAACGTAGCCACGACCTCTCCGTTCAATCTCCAATGCACGAGTGAAAATGGCGGCGACACGCGGCTCTTTATATAGAATATGAATCTCGCAAGAATCCGACAGCGGGATGATGACGTTCGGCCGCGTTCGGGTTAACCAAGCAAGGCGGGAAGATCCAAGGCTGCCTCGGACCCGTGTCAAATAGGTGAAGTTCTGGGGGGTTCGGATCTTGACGAACCGAACCCGCTCATCTCTACACAAAATGGGCACAGTGGGGATTCCAAAGACTACTCTAAGGTCTATAATTATTTACACTCACAAAAGTATTATTTACACTTAGCTGGTAAGTTCATGCCTTAAAGATGTAGCCACACTCATCGTGGCTACATCTGCCGGCTATGCACTCTTGACACCTATCTATGGCGAGCTGCGTCTTTTGCTGCACCATTCAAAGTAAATTAGGCATAAATGTGCCTAGATGTAGCCACGATGAGTTCAACACTCCCACCTTCACCATCCCATTTCCACTATCCCACTTCAGGGGCATGCTTGCCACTGGGATGTCTCATGTCTCATCAGTGATACCCCAGTACTGTAAACACCTAAAATGATTTGTATGGGCATTACATTGCCTCCTGTTGCCCCTTCTGTGCCGGAGGTGGATTCTGATATGGTTAACTGCACTAACACTGCAGTCGTATGGGGTTTGAAGATTTACAGGGATAACATCCTGGACGCCTTCTCTCTTACTAATGAAAAGAAAAAGATAAGGTTTAGATAAGACCGAGAAACCCGGGGATGTGGAGGAGGAGTCCTTCCAAAGCTATCACCGTTGGCTTAGTGGCATTTTAGTTTGTTTTGTTTTGTTTTGCCTGCTACCTTGAAACTTGCACTGATGAGCACTGTATTGTGATTAAGTACTGTACATTGGTTTGATGCACAGCGTAATAGAGGTATTTTCGAACATTTGCCAAGGGCAAGTGTTTCACATATAGTGATTGTTAGTTTCCAAGCGGGGGAGGGGTGTTGCTTTTATCACTCCTATCAAATTTGCAGTGGAATCACATGGCCGGGAGCTTGCAGTAGCGGGCACACACTAGCCGATATATCAGGCACATCTTCTAGTGTGTATCAACAACTGCATGCTCCCGTGGGTCATTTGCCAGATCATCCTGTCGGCTGTGCTGCACGATCGATGGGACAACCCAGCAAATGACGGCATGCATTAGCCATGAATGATATTTTGTGCAGTTGCACGATATATCATTCAGTGTATACGGAGTGGCCGATGAATGTTGTCATCGGCTGTCCCATAGGCTGGGTGCACATATCATTAAGTGTGTGCCCAGCTTTAGTCTAGAGCCAAGGGTAGTTACACTGGGCAGGTTGATATATCCCAGGCCAATTATTAAGTTTTTTTCTCTGGTAGTTCTATCTAAATTGGAAAAATAAATCGTTGGTCTGGTATCCTCTGAGGGATTTTGTTGGAAAGTTTTACTTCGGGTGTTTTCTTGCCTATTTCTGGTTTGTTGCATGTTGTTGCAAATAGGAATCTGCGTTACCCAAAGAGTTTCCTCATGTGTTTTGGCAGAAGGTGTTTGCAGAGGTGGCATTAATGCATATGTGCGCCCCCCCCCCCCCTCCTGGAGGTTGTGCCTTTGAAGGTTCCAGGGAATGACTGCTTAATTCAACACCTGTTTTACCCACACAGGAGCTCTGTGAATGCGCTATTCCTCATGCCCTTTGTTAAGTTTCTCGTCAGTTGTTCAATGAGGTGTTAGGCTTGATTCGTAGCTTGGCCCCAAGGCCATAATGCTGAAGCTGGATATTGAATATACTGCCTTTGCATCCACATTCCCTGCGTTTTATGGATTTTCATTTAGATGGCCAGATTTTCGTTGACACTTGCCTCCTCATGGGCTACTCTAACTGATGTGCTTATTTTTAGAAGTTTGCTATGGGACATGCAGGTATCACTCATTACCTAGGCAAATTTTTGTTTGTGGGCCCATCAGTCTGTGCAGATGTTCTGTTTAGCACAGTCCTTGCTTCAGGTGTTGGTGGTCCTGGTTTCTTGGGACAAGACGGAGGGGCCGACTTCCTGCTATACTTATCTGAGCATTAAGGTTGATATGTTGGCTGGTTGCTGCTATCTAGCTGCTGACAAGGGGGATCATTCCAAGCTGATCGCTCGCTGCCAATTTTTGCAGCACAGATCAGGTAAAAAATTGCAAAACTGCGCATGTGTTTGCGCCACAATGCACACGCACGTCGCACAGGCACAAAGAGCATCGCTGCTGTGCACTGGATCTAGCGAAGATTCAATTCGCAGAGTCGATCGCAAGGAGACTGACAGGAAGAGGGTGTTTATGGGGGTCAACTGACCATTTTGTGGGAGTGTTTGGGAAAATGCACGTGTGTCCAGGCGTTTGCAGGGCGGGTATCTGACCTTCGTTGCTGCAATCATTGCACAGAATAAGGAACTACAGGGCTGGTCTTGTTTTGCACAAAATGTATTATTCCTGTAGAGTTGCTTTGCCCTCATGCTATGTAGCCTATGCCAAGTTGCAGCTGTTCAATGGGCTGTTATAGCTGTTTTTTGGGCATAGGCCCTCATTCCGAGTCGTTCGCTCGGTAATTTTCTTCGCATCGCAGCGTTTTTCTGCTTAGTATGCATGCGCAATGTTCGCACTGCGACTGCGCCAAGTAATTTTGCTATGAAGATAGTTTTTTTACTCACGGCTTTTTCTTCGCTCCGGCGATCGTAGTGTAATTGACAGGAAATGGGTGTTACTGGGCGGAAACACGGCGTTTTATGGGCGTGTGGATAAAAACGCTACAGTTTCCGGAAAAAACGCGGGAGTGGCTGGAGAAACGGAGGAGTGTCTGGGCGAACGCTGGGTGTGTTTATGACGTCAAACCAGGAACGACAAGCACTGAACTGATCGTAGATGCCGAGTAAGTCTGAAGCTACTCTGAAACTGCTAAGTAGTTTGTAATCGCAATATTGCGAATACATCGTTCGCAATTTTAAGAAGCTAAGATTCACTCCCAGTAGGCGGCGGCTTAGCGTGTGTAACTCTGCTAAAATCGCCTTGCGAGCGAACAACTCGGAATGAGGGCCATAGTTTCAAGAGGAATGCTGTGCAGATCCTTGGTCCCAGTTATAGATTTCACAGGGTTTATCAGTGGGTCCAATCTAAGGTGGCCATGTCTACTGATCTGGCTGTTATATCATTCTTCTGCAGGCTTCATGGATGTTGTGACCTCACCATGTCTTTTGTGTTGTCGAAGGTTCTTAACGGTTGGGTTAAGGAGACTCCCCTGGTGGGGGATTCTTGCCAGCCAACTGATATTAATTTGTTGAAGAATTTAATTAGGGTGGATCCTTTGGTTATTACTTTCTTTAGATTTTTTTGGGACACTTTTCGTATTAGGTAGTTAGTGGGGGCTTGTCAGAAATCTGTAGACATGGGGGCATTGGGTACTCAATAAGGGAAAAGGGAATGGGGGGATATCTTCTGCACAAGTCAGAAGTCATTTATTCTTTTAAGTATGATGAATGCCCCATTAATACATGTATTGCGGTTACAATTCACAATCATATGTTGGGGGTGCTGCCATAGACAATAAAATTGAGGACAAAAATCTTCTCTATCTTCGACATTGGGTACTCTCAAACATGCTGATTCTTTCCACTTATCCAATTTTCAGTTCTCAGCTGTGTTTATACACAGTTTGGAGCATTTTGGCTTAGATAGAATGCAGTATGATACTCACTCTGTGACCTTTAAACTAATGCATTCTGGGTGGTTATTTTAGTGTTAAGTAAGTTATGTACTGTAAGTTGTAAATGTTATTGGCTAACTGCAATACATTTATGGATGCCTTAGATTACACAAGAGCTATTTAAGCTTAGGTAAATATAAGAGTCCTTTTTGTAATTGGTTCAGAATTTTGGTTAGTAGATAGATTAGGCTACATGTGTTTGTTATTGGTCATTAAAAGCCTTTGAGGGAGCCTACGCTACATAGGGCTGGTGATTATCCTCGAAGCCATATGAATGGATTTTGATTATCCTATCCTGGATCCAGGAAATAACACTATATCTGTATGCATCAACTGTCTATGAACAATTGGTGTAGTGACTGTGGGCCTAAATCATGTTTGTATGCAATGAGACAGCTGCAAGAAAACGGCTGTGCAATTCCGTGTAGTTAAAACTCAAATGCATCAGGCGGTGTCTGTAGGAGATATATGCCTACTACATGCGTTTGCGAGATCAAAGTGCTGTGTTCTAGGATCACCATTGTGACCGTCACAACCATCGATTTACAATTGTTTTAGGCACCGGTCAGCCTGCATAAACTGAGGCTTACTCACATATTATATGGTATAAATTAACCTCACTCACGCGCTTAATTAGAGCTGGTTCTACAAGCAGCTGTATGAAAGTGGATAGTCACTCCAAAAATAGCAAATTACAGAAACAAAGAAACAGCGCTAACAAGATGACATGAGCAGACAGGTGTGTATAATAAAAAATATATAGCATTTATTTAATATTTCCAATAAAAATCATAGTGATTACTGTTACTCAGCACAATTGAGCAATTAAAAAAAAAATAATGGAGCTATTTGCATAAAAAACAGTCTCTGGTATCAATTTGGACTTGTATGGATAATAATAATAATAATAATAATAATAATAGTATCCAGTGGTAAGTGGACCTGATGATAGTTAGCCTTTTGCTGGTGGGACTATCTATTCCACAAAAGTTACCAATCTTGAAGATAATGCAATTTCCTTAGCGATGGTCCAAATGGCAGTGGCTCCAGCGCACAGGTGAGGGAGTTATGATGATTAGTTCACAAGGATGGCAAACTAAGAAGTCCCAGACTCTTTAGGTCCACAGTCCTCCTTTGATAAAGCTGTCCCTGGAGACAGTGAAACGCGTAAGGATTACCATTTTGGACCTAAAAGGACTTGCTTTGTGACATCCAGAATAATCGTACTGTGGACCTATCTTGTTAGCGCTGTTTCTTTGTTTCTGTAATTTACTAACATATTTTATCATTATCATTGTCATCAGTGATTAATAACACTGATATTTATACTAAATATTGCCTATTTTAGAACGCCACTTTCCCTAACCACTTCATGCAACAGGGCACACCTATGTTCTGATGTTCTGCATTCGCACACCTGTCTGTATAGATATGAGTTGTCACTTAGTGCTGCTTATTCTCTTTTTAACATATGGAAACATTAATAATGTCACTTCTACACTCAATAGAATGCACGGGATGGCAAATAATGACTCCATATCACTCGCTCCCCAAAAACCTTAGAAATTTCATTACCGCAGAGGTGGTTTAATGACGACAACTTAACTAATCAAAATAAAACAAAAACTTCACAGATTAATTGACATTATGTGTAAAACAAACTGGAAATAAGAGTTATATTTAATACAGAAAACAGACACATACAGTATATACCATTTAAATTTAAAGAGCCTTTGGGCTTGAAACACGTTAGATGATTGGAGGGCAGAGTGTACAGTACAGACAATGTAGGATAAGGACTGTGGGGGTCATTCCGAGTTGATTGCTCACTAGCAACTTTTTGCTGTGCTGCGATCAGGTTAAAACTCGGCAAAACTGCACATGCGTATGCACCGCAATGCGTAGGTGCATCGTACAGGTAGAAAGAGGATCGTTGCTGTGCAATGGATTTAACAAAGAATCTATTCGTACAACCGATCACAAGGTGATTGACAGAAAGAGGGCGTTTATGGGTGTCAACTGATTGTTTTCTGGGAGTGTTTGGAAAAACGCAGGCGTGTCCAAGCATTTGCAGTGCAGGTGTCTGACATCAATTCCGGGACCAAAAAGTCTGAAGTGATCGCAGCGGCTGAGTAAGTCCAGAGCTACTCAGAAACTGCTACAAACTTTTTTGTACCGTCGGCTGAAAGAGCGTTCGCACACTTGCAATGCGAAAATACACTCCCCCATAGGCAGCAACTATCCAATCGCAGCACAGCAAAAAGTTGCTAGCGAGCGATCACCTCGGAATGCCCCCCTATGTTTTCCTGAGGAGTAACCGTAGTTTAGGTGGAGGTCTGGACTCTGTTTGCTATATCAGGTTTTTCTTAACATCTTCCCTCAGTAGTCCCTCCTGTTGATGCCTGACTCTGGTCCCTTTTTTATGTACATTTTGAACATTATACATTAAGGTTTTTATGGATTTTTTTCTTGCTAATTGTTTTCAATGGATTTTGTGATTAAATATTCTTTTTATGCGATGCCACTTCAATTTATGTGGCTCTTTTGGAAGACGTAATGTATGAAGCACAAAGATGCCACAAAGGTGCTTAACTCCACCATATACAGAGTGAGTGGGGTACGCCTAGACCATGTGTTTGTGATATTTAAAGATGCCTTTATGTGCATGAATTTTAATGAATCCACTGTAAGTTGGATACGTTGTGTTCACACTAAATTTTGGGGTGATCCACAAAGGTTAGGGTTACCACCTCATCCCTTTAATTCTGGACACATTAATTACGGAGGTTCTGTGGCTGATTAAAACCAGGTAAAATGGAGTCTTGAAGTCAGCCAGCCACAGAACCTGTGTAATTAATAAGTGTCCAGAATTAAAGGGATGAGGTGGTAACCCTAACAAAGGTACCTTTATGTGTGTACGCCAGCCTTACATATTGTGAATATGGTATGTTTCCATCCTGCTTCCAATAAAAAGTGAAGGGAGTCCCATATCTGAAGGAAGGAGGAATCCTGGATTTACGAACTATCTCTGAATAAAAGGGATGTGATTGCTGACATCTTTCTGCCCACAGCGTGTCACTGAGCGTGTCACTGAGTGTGTCAATGAGCTACTAACCCTCATTAATGGAAAGGGAACATTAGTTGTTTTTCTCCAGATTTTAACACCATTATGGTTTTACACTATTTATTTTTTATGCTATTTCTGTTGTGGGTGTAGTACTAAGGGAACTCGGAGAGTGATAAATGTAGAGAGAAAAAGTACTAGCCAATCAGCTGTCATTTTTGAAACACATCCTGCAACATGGCAGTAAGGAGCAGATTGTCTAATATTTTTCTCTCTCCACTTTATCACTCTCCAAGCAATAATGCATCCAGCCCAAGATGACACTTATTCAATGCAATTTCTAATAATGAACATGTATTATTGTATCACTAAAAACATTGAAATGTTGTAGAGAACAATCATTTATTAAAATAAACCCACCAGTTTCTTAATACAAGGGATCTATATAATAATCACAGATGGTCTGTCTGTCCAGTGGCTCTGAGAGGGGGGTAATAGTTACCCAGGCCCAGGCATTTTGGAGGCTCCTGAGTTCACGTGCACCCATCCTCTCCCCTTCTTACGTGTACCTTTTCCCAGCAGTGGTGGGTCTAGGGAGGCTGCTGCTGAGTGCAGCAATCTCCGCTGTCTGCAGGCTGGTAGTTAGTGACCGCAATGATTGTACTCCCCTCCCCACATCCCTGGGTCTGTCCTAGCTGGGGATTGCATGGCTCTCCCTGTACAGGTTGATGGCACTCCGTGGCACATAGACAAAAGTGTTTTTCATGTTTTTTTGCTTTAAACAAAGCTTAGCCACACCTCTGTGATAAGGCCATACCCGCTGCATTACTGGGGACTGGACAGGATGCCTACAGTCCTGGGTCTGTTTTGAGATCAACAGGAATTGGCAGCATGCACCCACCTTCCAAAACCTAGCTGTCAAGGCCAGGCGTCGGATCAAAAGATATAGAGTAAAGAGCAAAGGTATCTGTAAGTATGGGAAGAGAAGAGAACCCTCCACCTGCTGAATACCAGGTACAATATATTAGTAACAGTATAATGGGACACTAAGAATAAGCTTGACAGCTTTTAAACCACAAGACCAACATTTTTAATTAAATGTTCCTTTCATTTTTAATTGAGAGGTGTAACTATCCTATTGTAGCTGGTAGATAGAGTTTAGGATGTGGGTTGGAGTGCATAGTCTGATGTCATCTAGGTCTAAAGGTGCATACACACTGGGTTTTGCCCAGCGTGTATGCACTACGATGATGTGAACATTGCTGGGTGGAAAATCGCTCAGTGCATATTAGTGATGAGCGGGTTCGGTTCCTCGGAAACCGAACCCCCCCGAACTTCACCCATTTTACATGGGTCCGAGGCATACTCGGATTCTCCCGTATGGCTCGGTTAACCCGAGCGCGCCCGAACGTCATCATCCCGCTGTCGGATTCTCGCGAGGTTTGGATTCTATATAAGCAGCCGCGCGTCGCCGCCATTTTCACTCGTGCATTGGAAATGTTAGGGAGAGGACGTGGCTGGCGTCCTCTCCGTTTTTTCATTGTTGAGTTGATGCAAATATTTGTGCTTGCTTATATCATTGTGGGGACTGGGGAGCAGCTTTATATTAATATAGGAGGAGTACAGTGCAGAGTTTTGCTGATCAGTGACCACCAGTTTTATCCGTTCTCTGCCTGAAAAAAACACTCCTTATCTGTGCTCAGTGTGCTGCATATATCTGTGCTCACACTGCTTTATTGTGGGGACTGGGGACCACCAGTATAATATTATATAGGAGGAATACAGTGCAGAGTTTTGCTGACCAGTGACCACCAGTATACATTGTCTGCCTGAAAAACACTCCATATCTGTGCTGCATTGTGTAGTATATAGTAGTACAGTGCATAATTTTGCTGACCACCAGTATATAATATATAGGAGTACGGTACAGAAGGCCACTGCTGTACCTACCTCTGTGTCATCAAGTATACTATCCATCCATACCTGTGGTGCATTTAAGTTTTGCACAGTTTGCTGACCACCAGTATATAATATATAGCATTACGGTACAGTAGGCCACTGCTGTACTTACCTCTGTGTCGTCAAGTATACTATCCGACCATACCTGTGGTGCATTTCAGTTTTGCACAATTTGCTGACCACCAGTATATAATATATAGCATTACGGTACAGTAGGCTACTGCTGTACCTACCTCTGTGTCGTCAAGTATACTATCCATCTAGATTCTATACCTGTGGTGCATTTCAGTTGTGCAGTTTGCTGACACAGTGACCACCAGTATATATAGCAGTACGGTACGGAAGGCCACTGCTGTACCTACCTCTGTGTCGTCAAGTATACTATCCATCTAGATTCTATACCTGTGGTGCATTTTAGTTTTGCAGTTTGCTGACAGTGACCACCAGTATATATAGCAGTACGGTACGGTAGGCCACTGCTGTACCTACCTCTGTGTCGTCAAGTATACTATCCATCTAGATTCTATAACTGTGGTGCATTTCAGTTGTGCAGTTTGCTGACACAGTGACCACCAGTATATATAGCAGTACGGTACGGAAGCCCACTGCTGTACCTACCTCTGTGTCGTCAAGTATGCTATCCATCTACATTCTATACCTGTGGTGCATTTTAGTTTTGCAGTTTGCTGACACAGTGACCACCAGTATATATAGCAGTATGGTACGGAAGGCCACTGCTGTACCTACCTCTGTGTCATCAAGTATACTATCCATCTACATTCTATACCTGTGGTGCATATCAGTTGTGCAGTTTGCTGACACAGTGACCACCAGTATATATAGCAGCACAGTACGGAAGGCCACTGCTGTACCTACCTCTGTGTCGTCAAGTATACTATCCATCTAGATTCTATACCTGTGGTGCATTTTAGTTTTGCAGTTTGCTGACAGTGACCACCAGTATATATAGCAGTATGGTACGGAAGGCCACTGCTGTACCTACCCCTGTGTCGTCAAGTATACTATCCATCTAGATTATATACCTGTGGTGCATTTCAGTTGTGCAGTTTGCTGACACAGTGACCACCAGTATATATAGCAGTACGGTACGGAAGGCCACTGCTGTACCTACCTCTGTGTCGTCAAGTATACTATCCATCTAGATTCTATACCTGTGGTGCATTTTAGTTTTGCAGTTTGCTGTCAGTGACCACCAGTATATATAGCAGTACGGTACGGTAGGCCACTGCTGTACCTACCTCTGTGTCGTCAAGTATACTATCCATCTAGATTCTATACCTGTGGTGCATTTCAGTTGTGCAGTTTGCTGACACAGTGACCACCAGTATATATAGCAGTACGGTACGGAAGGCCACTGCTATACCTACCTCTGTGTCGTCAAGTATACTATCCATCTACATTCTATACCTGTGGTGCATTTTAGTTTTGCAGTTTGCCAACACAGTGACCACCAGTATATATAGCAGTACGGTATGGTAGGCCACTGCTGTACCTACCTCTGTGTCGTCAAGTATACTATCCATCTAGATTCTATACCTGTGGTGCATTTCAGTTGTGCAGTTTGCTGACACAGTGACCACCAGTATATATAGCAGTACAGTATGGAAGCCCACTGCTGTACCTACCTCTGTGTCGTCAAGTATGCTATCCATCTACATTCTATACCTGTGGTGCATTTTAGTTTTGCAGTTTGCTGACACAGTGACCACCAGTATATATAGCAGTATGGTACGGAAGGCCACTGCTGTACCTACCTCTGTGTCATCAAGTATACTATCCATCTACATTCTATACCTGTGGTGCATATCAGTTGTGCAGTTTGCTGACACAGTGACCACCAGTATATATAGCAGCACAGTACGGAAGGCCACTGCTGTACCTACCTCTGTGTCGTCAAGTATACTATCCATCTAGATTCTATACCTGTGGTGCATTTTAGTTTTGCAGTTTGCTGACAGTGTCCACCAGTATATATAGCAGTATGGTACGGAAGGCCACTGCTGTACCTACCCCTGTGTCGTCAAGTATACTATCCATCTAGATTCTATACCTGTGGTGCATTTCAGTTGTGCAGTTTGCTGACACAGTGACCACCAGTATATATAGCAGTACGGTACGGAAGGCCACTGCTGTAACTACCTCTGTGTCGTCAAGTATACTATCCATCTACATTCTATACCTGTGGTGCATTTTAGTTTTGCAGTTTGCTGACACAGTGACCACCAGTATATATAGCAGTACGGTATGGTAGGCCACTGCTGTACCTACCTCTGTGTCGTCAAGTATACTATCCATCTACATTCTATACCTGTGGTGCATTTCAGTTGTGCAGTTTGCTGATACAGTGACCACCAGTATATATAGCAGTACGGTACGGAAGCCCACTGCTGAACCTACCTCTGTGTCGTCAAGTATGCTATCCATCTACATTCTATACCTGTGGTGCATTTTAGTTTTGTAGTTTGCTGACACAGTGACCACCAGTATATATAGCAGTATGGTACGGAAGGCCACTGCTGTACCTACCTCTGTGTCATCAAGTATACTATCCATCTACATTCTATACCTGTGGTGCATTTTAGTTTTGCAGTTTGCTGACAGTGACCACCAGTATTTATAGCAGTATGGTACGGAAGGCCACTGCTGTACCTACCCCTGTGTCGTCAAGTATACTATCCATCTAGATTATATACCTGTGGTGCATTTCAGTTTGCTGACACAGTGACCACCAGTATATATAGCAGTACGGTACGGAAGGCCACTGCTGTACCTACCTCTGTGTCATCAAGTATACTATCCATCTACATTCTATACCTGTGGTGCATTTTTGTTTTGCAGTTTGCTGACAGTGACCACCAGTATATATAGCAGTACGGTACGGAAGGCCACTGCTGTACCTACCTCTGTTTCGTCAAGTATACTATCCATCTACATTCTATACCTGTGGTGCATTTCAGTTGTGCGCAGTATATATAGTAGTAGGCCATTGCTATTGATACTGTCATATAATTCCACACATTAAAAAATGGAGAACAAAAATGTGGAGGGTAAAATAGGGAAAGATCAATATCCACTTCCACCTCGTGCTGAAGCTGCTGCCACTAGTCATGGCCGAGACGATGAAATGCCATCAACGTCGTCTGCCAAGGCCGATGCCCAATGTCATAGTAGAGAGCATGTAAAATCCCCCCCAAAAAAGTTCAGTAAAATGACCCAAAAATCAAAATAAAAAGCGTCTGAGGAGAAGCGTAAACTTGCCAATATGCCATTTACGACACGGAGTGGCAAGGAACGGCTGAGGCCCTGGCCTATGTTCATGGCTAGTGGTTCAGATTCACATGAGGATGGTAGCACTCATCCTCTCGCTAGAAAAATGAAAAGACATAAGCTGGCAAAAGCACAGCAAAGAACTGTGCGTTCTTCTAAATCACAAATCCTCAAGGAGAGTCCAATTGTGTCGGTTGCGATGCCTGACCTTCCCAACACTGGACGGGAAGAGCTTGCGCCTTCCACCATTTGCACACCCCCTGCAAGTGATGGAAGGAGCACCCGCAGTCCAGTTCCTGATAATCAAATTGAAGATGTCAGTGTTGAAGTACCCCAGGATGAGGATATGGGTGTTGCTGGCGCTGGGGAGGAAATTGACAAGGAGGATTCTGATGGTGAGGTGGTTTGTTTAAGTCAGGCACCCGGGGAGACACCTGTTGTCCGTGGGATGAATATGGCCATTGACATGCCTGGTCAAATTACCAAAAAAATTAGCTCTTCGGTGTGGAATTATTTCAACACAAATGCGGACAACAGGTGTCAAGCTGTGTGTTGCCTTTGTCAAGCTGTAATAAGTAGGGGTAAGGACGTTAACCACCTAGGAACATCCTCCCTTATACGTCACCTGGACCGCATTCATCAGAAGTCAGTGACAAGTTCAAAAACTTTGGGTGACAGCGGAAGGAGTCCACTGACCACTAAATCCCTTCCTCTTGTAACCAAGCTCCTGCAAACCACACCACCAACTCCCTCAGTGTCAATTTCTTCCTTACACAGGAAAGCCAATAGTCCTGCAGGCCATGTCACTGGCAAGTCTGACGAGTCCTCTTCTGCCTGGGATTCCTCCGATGCATCCTTGAGTGTAACGCCTACTGCTGCTGGCGCTGCTGTTGTTGCTGCTGGGAGTCGATCATCATCCCAGAGGGGAAGTCGGAAGACCACTTGTACTACTTCCAGTAAGCAATTGACTGTCCAACAGTCCTTTGCGAGGAAGATGAAATATCACAGCAGTCATCCTGCTGCAAAGCGGATAACTCAGGCATTGGCAGCCTGGGCGGTGAGAAACGTGGTTCCGGTATCCACCGTTAATTCAGAGGCAACTAGAAACTTGATTGAGGTACTGTGTCCCCGATACCAAATACCATCTTGGTTCCATTTCTCTAGGCAGGCGATACCAAAAATGTACACAGACCTCAGAAAAAGAGTCACCAGTGTCCTAAAAAATGCAGTTGTACCCTATGTCCACTTAACCACAGACATGTGGACAAGTGGAGCAAGGCAGACTCAGAACTATATGACTGTGACAGCCCACTGGGTAGATGTATTGCCTCCCGCAGCAAGAACAGCAGCGGCGGCACCAGTAGCAGCATCTCGCAAACGCCAACTCGTTTCTAGGCAGGCTACGCTTTGTATCACCGCTTTCCAGAAGAGGCACACAGCTGACAACCTCTTACGGAAACTGAGAAAGATCATCGCAGAATGGCTTACCCCAATTGGACTCTCCTGGGGATTTGTGACTTCGGACAACGCCAGCAATATTGTGCGTGCATTACATCTGGGCAAATTCCAGCACGTCCCATGTTTTGCACATACATTGAATTTGGTGGTGCAGAATTATTTAAAAAACGACAGGGGCGTGCAAGAGATGCTGTCGGTTGCCGAAGAATTGCGGGCCACTTTCGGCATTCAGCCACCGCGTGCCGAAGACTGGAGCACCACCAAACATTCCTGAACCTGCCCTGCCATCATCTGAAGCAAGAGGTGGTAACGAGGTGGAATTCAACCCTCTATATGCTTCAGAGGATGGAGGAGCAGCAAAAGGCCATTCAAGCCTATACATCTGCCCACGATATAGGCAAAGGAGGGGGAATGCACCTGACTCAAGCGCAGTGGAGAATGATTTCAACATTGTGCAAGGTTCTGCAACCCTTTGAACTTGCCACACGTGAAGTCAGTTCAGACACTGCCAGCCTGAGTCAGGTCATTCCCCTCATCAGGCTTTTGCAGAAGAAGCTGGAGAGATTGAAGGAGGAGCTAAAACAGAGCGATTCCGCTAGGCATGTGGAACTTGTGGATGGAGCCCTTAATTCGCTTAACCAGGATTCACGGGTGGTCAATCTGTTGAAATCAGAGCACTACATTTTGGCCACCGTGCTCGATCCTAGATTTAAAACCTACGTTGTATCTCTCTTTCCGGCAGACGCAAGTCTGCAGAGGTTCAAAGACCTGCTGGTGAGAAAATTGTCAAGTCAAATGGAACGTGACCCGTCAACAGCTCCTCCTTCACATTCTCCCGCAACTGGGGCTGCAAAGAAAAGGCTAAGAATTCCGAGCCCACCCGCTGGCGGTGATGCAGGGCAGTCTGGAGTGAGTGCTGACATCTGGTACGGACTGAAGGACCTGCCAACGATTACTGACATGTCGTCTACTGTCACTGCATATGATTCTGTCACCATTGAAAGAATGGTGGAGGATTATATGAGTGATCGCATCCAAGTAGGCACGTCAGACGTACGTATACTGGCAGGAAAAAGAGGCAATTTGGAGGCCCTTGCACAAACTGGCTTTATTCTACCTAAGTTGCCCTCCCTCCAGTGTGTACTCCGAAAGAGTGTTTTAGTGCAGCCGCTCACCTTGTCAGCAATCGGCGTACGAGGTTACTTCCAGAAAATGTGGAGAAGATGATGTTCATCAAAATGAATTATAATCAATTCCTCCGTGGAGACATTCACCAGCAGCAATTGCCTCTAGAAAGTACACAGGGATCTGAGATGGTGGATTCCAGTGGGGATGAATTAATAATCTGTGAGGAGGGGGATGTACACAGTAAAAGGGGTGAGGAATCGGAGGATGATGATGAGGTGGACATCTTGCCTCTGTAGAGCCAGTTTGTGCAAGGAGAGATTGATTGCTTCTTTTTTTGGTGGGGGCCCAAACCAACCAGTCATTTCAGTCACAGTCGTGTGGCAGACCCTGTCGCTGAAATGATGGGTTCGTTAAAGTGTGCATGTCCTGTTTATACAACATAAGGGTGGGTGGGAGGGCCCAAGGACAATTCCATCTTGCACCTCTTTTTTCTTTCATTTTTCTTTGCATCATGTGCTGTTTGGGGACAATTTTTTTGAAGTGCCATCCTGCCTGACACTGCAGTGCCACTCCTAGATGGGCCAGGTGTTTGTGTCGTCCACTTGTGTCGCTTAGCTTAGTCACACAGCGACCTTGGTGCACCTCTTTTTTTCTTTGTATCATGTGCTGTTTGGGGACTATTTTTTGAAGTGCCATCCTGTCTGACACTGCAGTGCCACTCCTAGATGGGCCAGGTGTTTGTGTCGGCCACTTGTGTCGCTTAGCTTAGCCATCCAGCGACCTCGGTGCAAATTTTAGGGCTAAAAATAATATTGTGAGGTGTGAGGTGTTCAGAATAGACTGGAAATGAGTTGAAATTATGGTTATTGAGGTTAATAATACTATGGGATCAAAATGACCCCCAAATTCTATGACTTAAGCTGTTTTTTAGGGTTTTTTGAAAAAAACACCCGAATCCAAAACACACCCGAATCCGACAAAAAAATTTCGGTAAGGTTTTGCCAAAACGCGTCCGAATCCAAAACACGGCCGCGGAACCGAATCCAAAACCAAAACATAAAACCCGAAAAATGTCCGGTGCACATCACTAGTGCATATACACTGAACGATTTTCACCCCGGCCCAGCGATGCTCACAGGGGTGAACCACTTTACACACTAGGAGACTGTGGAAAGTGGGTCACTCAGCTTTTAAATCAAGCGGCTGCAGCCAGCGATGATGCGGAGCTGTGTATCAGCACAGACCGCTCATTGCCCGGCCATACACACTGGCCAAGATTGAGCATAAAGTAGCTAAAAATGCCAAAAGTGAGCTACTTTGAGCTCAAAATCACCTGGTGTGTATGGGCCTTAAGCCTATTTTTTCCTGAATTTCCCATACTCCTTTCCTTTTTTGTGTGTTAGCTTTTAATCAGCAGCAACACCTTGCTGGATGGACTCAGCATTAGAGATGAGCGGGTTCGGTTTCTCTGAATCCGAACCCGCCCGAACTTCATGTTTTTTTTCACGGGTCCGAGCGACTCGGATCTTCCCGCCTTGCTCGGTTAACCCGAGCGCGCCCGAACGTCATCATGACGCTGTCGGATTCTCGCGAGGCTCGGATTCTATTGCGAGACTCGGATTCTATATAAGGAGCCGCGCGTCGCCGCCATTTTCACACGTGCATTGAGATTGATAGGGAGAGGACGTGGCTGGCGTCCTCTCCATTTAGATTAGGGTTGAGAGAGAGAGAGAGAGATTGACCTGAGGCTGTGATACTGTAGAAGAGAGTGCAGAGTTTAGTGACTGACGACCACAGTGACCACCAGACAGTGCAGTTGTTTGTTTAATTTAATATATCCGTTCTCTGCCTGAAAAAAACGATACACACAGTGACTCAGTCACATACCATATCTGTGTGCACTGCTCAGCCCAGTGTGCTGCATCAATGTATATATATATCTGACTGTGCTCAGCTCACACAGCTTATAATTGTGGGGGAGACTGGGGAGCACTGCAGTGCCAGTTATAGGTTATAGCAGGAGCCAGGAGTACATAATATTATATTAAAATTAAACAGTGCACACTTTTGCTGCAGGAGTGCCACTGCCAGTGTGACTAGTGACCAGTGACCTGACCACCAGTATATATAATATTAGTAGTATACTATCTCTTTATCAACCAGTCTATATTAGCAGCAGACACAGTACAGTGCGGTAGTTCACGGCTGTGGCTACCTCTGTGTCGGCACTCTGCAGCCCGTCCATAATTGTATATACCACCTAACCGTGGTTTTTTTTTCTTTCTTTATAGTCATACTAGTTACGAGTATACTATCTCTTTATCAACCAGTCTATATTAGCAGCAGACACAGTACAGTGCGGTAGTTCACGGCTGTGGCTACCTCTGTGTCGGCACTCGGCAGCCCGTCCATAATTGTATATACCACCTAACCGTGGTTTTTTTTTCTTTCTTTATACATACATACTAGTTACGAGTATACTATCTCTTTATCAACCAGTCTATATTAGCAGCAGACACAGTACAGTGCGGTAGTTCACGGCTGTGGCTACCTCTGTGTCGGCACTCGGCAGCCCGTCCATAATTGTATATACCACCTAACCGTGTTTTTTTTTTCTTTCTTTATACATACATACTAGTTACGAGTATACTATCTCTTTATCAACCAGTCTATATTAGCAGCAGACACAGTACAGTGCGGTAGTTCACGGCTGTGGCTACCTCTGTGTCGGCACTCGGCAGCCCGTCCATAATTGTATATACCACCTAACCGTGGTTTTTCTTTCTTTCTTTATACATACATACTAGTTACGAGTATACTATCTCTTTATCAACCAGTCTATATATTAGCAGCAGACACAGTACAGTGCGGTAGTTCACGGCTGTGGCTACCTCTGTGTCGGCACTCGGCAGCCCGTCCATAATTGTATATACCACCTAACCGTGGTTTTTTTTTCTTTCTTTATACATACATACATACTAGTTACGAGTATACTATCTCTTTATCAACCAGTCTATATATTAGCAGCAGACACAGTACAGTGCGGTAGTTCACGGCTGTGGCTATCTCTGTGTCGGCACTCGGCAGCCCGTCCATAATTGTATATACCACCTAACCGTGGTTTTTTTTTCTTTCTTTATACATACATACTAGTTACGAGTATACTATCTCTTTATCAACCAGTCTATATTAGCAGCAGACACAGTACAGTGCGGTAGTTCACGGCTGTGGCTACCTCTGTGTCGGCACTCGGCAGCCCGTCCATAATTGTATATACCACCTAACCGTGGTTTTTTTTTCTTTCTTTATACATACATACTAGTTACGAGTATACTATCTCTTTATCAACCAGTCTATATATTAGCAGCAGACACAGTACAGTGCGGTAGTTCACGGCTGTGGCTACCTCTGTGTCGGCACTCGGCAGCCCGTCCATAATTGTATATACCACCTAATCGTGGTTTTTTTTTCTTTCTTTATAGTCATACTAGTTACGAGTATACTATCTCTTTATCAACCAGTCTATATTAGCAGCAGACACAGTACAGTGCGGTAGTTCACGGCTGTGGCTACCTCTGTGTCGGCACTCGGCAGCCCGTCCATAATTGTATATACCACCTAACCGTGGTTTTTTTTTCTTTCTTTATACATACATACTAGTTACGAGTATACTATCTCTTTATCAACCAGTCTATATTAGCAGCAGACACAGTACAGTGCGGTAGTTCATGGCTGTGGCTACCTCTGTGTCGGCACTCGGCAGCCCGTCCATAATTGTATATACCACCTAACCGTGTTTTTTTTTTCTTTCTTTATACATACATACTAGTTACGAGTATACTATCTCTTTATCAACCAGTCTATATATTAGCAGCAGACACAGTACAGTGCGGTAGTTCACGGCTGTGGCTACCTCTGTGTCGGCACTCGGCAGCCCGTCCATAATTGTATATACCACCTAACCGTGGTTTTTTTTTCTTTCTTTATACATACATACTAGTTACGAGTATACTATCTCTTTATCAACCAGTCTATATATTAGCAGCAGACACAGTACAGTGCGGTAGTTCACGGCTGTGGCTACCTCTGTGTCGGCACTCGGCAGCCCGTCCATAATTGTATATACCACCTAACCGTGGTTTTTCTTTCTTTCTTTATACATACATACTAGTTACGAGTATACTATCTCTTTATCAACCAGTCTATATTAGCAGCAGACACAGTACAGTACGGTAGTTCACGGCTGTGGCTACCTCTGTGTCTGCACTCGGCAGCCCGTCCATAATTGTATACTAGTATCCATCTCCATTGTTTACCTGAGGTGCCTTTTAGTTGTGCCTATTAAAATATGGAGAACAAAAATGTTGAGGTTCCAAAATTAGGGAAAGATCAAGATCCACTTCCGCCTCGTGCTGAAGCTGCTGCCACTAGTCATGGCCGAGACGATGAAATGCCAGCAACGTCGTCTGCCAAGGCCGATGCCCAATGTCATAGTACAGAGCATGTCAAATCCAAAACACCAAATATCAGAAAAAAAAGGACTCCAAAACCTAAAATAAAATTGTCGGAGGAGAAGCGTAAACTTGCCAATATGCCATTTACCACACGGAGTGGCAAGGAACGGCTGAGGCCCTGGCCTATGTTCATGGCTAGTGGTTCAGCTTCACATGAGGATGGAAGCACTCAGCCTCTCGCTAGAAAAATGAAAAGACTCAAGCTGGCAAAAGCAGCACAGCAAAGAACTGTGCATTCTTCGAAATCCCAAATCCACAAGGAGAGTCCAATTGTGTCGGTTGCGATGCCTGACCTTCCCAACACTGGACGTGAAGAGCATGCGCCTTCCACCATTTGCACGCCCCCTGCAAGTGCTGGAAGGAGCACCCGCAGTCCAGTTCCTGATAGTCAGATTGAAGATGTCAGTGTTGAAGTACACCAGGATGAGGAGGATATGGGTGTTGCTGGCGCTGGGGAGGAAATTGACCAGGAGGATTCTGATGGTGAGGTGGTTTGTTTAAGTCAGGCACCCGGGGAGACACCTGTTGTCCGTGGAAGGAATATGGCCGTTGACATGCCAGGTGAAAATACCAAAAAAATCAGCTCTTCGGTGTGGAGGTATTTCACCAGAAATGCGGACAACAGGTGTCAAGCCGTGTGTTCCCTTTGTCAAGCTGTAATAAGTAGGGGTAAGGACGTTAACCACCTCGGAACATCCTCCCTTATACGTCACCTGCAGCGCATTCATAATAAGTCAGTGACAAGTTCAAAACTTTGGGTGACAGCGGAAGCAGTCCACTGACCAGTAAATCCCTTCCTCTTGTAACCAAGCTCACGCAAACCACCCCACCAACTCCCTCAGTGTCAATTTCCTCCTTCCCCAGGAATGCCAATAGTCCTGCAGGCCATGTCACTGGCAATTCTGACGAGTCCTCTCCTGCCTGGGATTCCTCCGATGCATCCTTGCGTGTAACGCCTACTGCTGCTGGCGCTGCTGTTGTTGCCGCTGGGAGTCGATGGTCATCCCAGAGGGGAAGTCGTAAGCCCACTTGTACTACTTCCAGTAAGCAATTGACTGTTCAACAGTCCTTTGCGAGGAAGATGAAATATCACAGCAGTCATCCTACTGCAAAGCGGATAACTGAGGCCTTGACAACTATGTTGGTGTTAGACGTGCGTCCGGTATCCGCCGTTAGTTCACAGGGAACTAGACAATTTATTGAGGCAGTGTGCCCCCGTTACCAAATACCATCTAGGTTCCACTTCTCTAGGCAGGCGATACCGAGAATGTACACGGACGTCAGAAAAAGACTCACCAGTGTCCTAAAAAATGCAGTTGTACCCAATGTCCACTTAACCACGGACATGTGGACAAGTGGAGCAGGGCAGGGTCAGGACTATATGACTGTGACAGCCCACTGGGTAGATGTATGGACTCCCGCCGCAAGAACAGCAGCGGCGGCACCAGTAGCAGCATCTCGCAAACGCCAACTCTTTCCTAGGCAGGCTACGCTTTGTATCACCGCTTTCCAGAATACGCACACAGCTGAAAACCTCTTACGGCAACTGAGGAAGATCATCGCGGAATGGCTTACCCCAATTGGACTCTCCTGTGGATTTGTGGCATCGGACAATGCCAGCAATATTGTGTGTGCATTAAATATGGGCAAATTCCAGCACGTCCCATGTTTTGCACATACCTTGAATTTGGTGGTGCAGAATTTTTTAAAAAACGACAGGGGCGTGCAAGAGATGCTGTCGGTGGCCAGAAGAATTGCGGGACACTTTCGGCGTACAGGCACCACGTACAGAAGACTGGAGCACCACCAAAAACTGGTAACGAGGTGGAATTCAACCCTCTATATGCTTCAGAGGTTGGAGGAGCAGCAAAAGGCCATTCAAGCCTATACAATTGAGCACGATATAGTAGGTGGAATGCACCTGTCTCAAGCGCAGTGGAGAATGATTTCAACGTTGTGCAAGGTTCTGATGCCCTTTGAACTTGCCACACGTGAAGTCAGTTCAGACACTGCCAGCCTGAGTCAGGTCATTCCCCTCATCAGGCTTTTGCAGAAGAAGCTGGAGACATTGAAGGAGGAGCTAACACGGAGCGATTCCGCTAGGCATGTGGGACTTGTGGATGGAGCCCTTAATTCGCTTAACAAGGATTCACGGGTGGTCAATCTGTTGAAATCAGAGCACTACATTTTGGCCACCGTGCTCGATCCTAGATTTAAAGCCTACCTTGGATCTCTCTTTCCGGCAGACACAAGTCTGCTTGGGTTGAAAGACCTGCTGGTGACAAAATTGTCAAGTCAAGCGGAACGCGACCTGTCAACATCTCCTCCTTCACATTCTCCCGCAACTGGGGGTGCGAGGAAAAGGCTCAGAATTCCGAGCCCACCCGCTGGCGGTGATGCAGGGCAGTCTGGAGCGACTGCTGATGCTGACATCTGGTCCGGACTGAAGGACCTGACAACGATTACGGACATGTCGTCTACTGTCACTGCATATGATTCTCTCAACATTTGTAGAATGGTGGAGGATTATATGAGTGACCGCATCCAAGTAGGCACGTCACACAGTCCGTACTTATACTGGCAGGAAAAAGAGGCAATTTGGAGGCCCTTGCACAAACTGGCTTTATTCTACCTAAGTTGCCCTCCCACAAGTGTATACTCCGAAAGAGTGTTTAGTGCCGCCGCTCACCTTGTCAGCAATCGGCGTACGAGGTTACATCCAGAAAATGTGGAGAAGATGATGTTCATTAAAATGAATTAGAATCAATTCCTCCGCGGAGACATTGACCAGCAGCAATTGCCTCCACAAAGTACACAGGGAGCTGAGATGGTGGATTCCAGTGGGGACGAATTGATAATCTGTGAGGAGGGGGATGTACACGGTGATATATCGGAGGGTGATGATGAGGTGGACATCTTGCCTCTGTAGAGCCAGTTTGTGCAAGGAGAGATTAATTGCTTCTTTTTTGGGGGGGTCCAAACCAACCCGTCATATCAGTCACAGTCGTGTGGCAGACCCTGTCACTGAAATGATGGGTTGGTTAAAGTGTGCATGTCCTGTTTTGTTTATACAACATAAGGGTGGGTGGGAGGGCCCAAGGACAATTCCATCTTGCACCTCTTTTTTCTTTTCTTTTTCTTTGCATCATGTGCTGATTGGGGAGGGTTTTTTGGAAGGGACATCCTGCGTGACACTGCAGTGCCACTCCTAAATGGGCCCGGTGTTTGTGTCGGCCACTAGGGTCGCTAATCTTACTCACACAGTCAGCTACCTCATTGCGCCTCTTTTTTTCTTTGCGTCATGTGCTGTTTGGGGAGGGTTTTTTGGAAGGGACATCCTGCGTGACACTGCAGTGCCACTCCTAGATGGGCCCGGTGTTTGTGTCGGCCACTAGGGTCGCTAATCTTACTCACACAGCTACCTCATTGCGCCTCTTTTTTTCTTTGCGTCATGTGCTGTTTGGGGAGGGTTTTTTGGAAGGGACATCCTGCGTGACACTGCAGTGCCACTCCTAGATGGGCCCGGTGTTTGTGTCGGCCACTAGGGTCGCTAATCTTACTCACACAGCTACCTCATTGCGCCTCTTTTTTTCTTTGCGTCATGTGCTGTTTGGGGAGGGTTTTTTGGAAGGGCCATCCTGCGTGACACTGCAGTGCCACTCCTAGATGGGCCCGGTGTTTGTGTCGGCCACTAGGGTCGCTAATCTTACTCACACAGCTACCTCATTGCGCCTCTTTTTTTCTTTGCGTCATGTGCTGTTTGGGGAGGGTTTTTTGGAAGGGACATCCTGCGTGACACTGCAGTGCCACTCCTAGATGGGCCCGGTGTTTGTGTCGGCCACTAGGGTCGCTTATCTTACCCACACAGCGACCTCGGTGCAAATTTTAGGACTAAAAATAATATTGTGAGGTGTGAGGTATTCAGAATAGACTGAAAATGAGTGTAAATTATGGTTTTTGAGGTTAATAATACTTTGGGATCAAAATGACCCCCAAATTCTATGATTTAAGCTGTTTTTTAGTGTTTTTTGAAAAAAACACCCGAATCCAAAACACACCCGAATCCGACAAAAAAAATTCGGTGAGGTTTTGCCAAAACGCGTTCGAACCCAAAACACGGCCGCGGAACCGAACCCAAAACCAAAACACAAAACCCGAAAAATTTCAGGCGCTCATCTCTACTCAGCATGTGTCATTGGAGAGGGAGCTGGATACCATGTTAAGGCCCATACACACTTGCCAATGAAATGAGCGACGTCGCTCATTTTCCCACTTCCTGAGTGACGTCGCTCATTTTATTGGCAAGTGTGTATGCCGCCAGCGACGATCGATGCGCTGCCCCATAGGTCGGCAACGATCGTTGCTGTTGGCAGTGCATGCAAGCTTGATCTGTACAGTCGTCCAGGAGCTGCTGCATGCATGACCAGCGGCTGCGTGACATCACTGAGCGATATGAGCGGTCATATCGCTCAGTGTGTACGGGCGGCCGCCGACCGCTCGGCTGGGAGGGGAAACATTACACGACATCACTCATAGAGCAACGTCGTCTAGTGTGTATGGACCATTAAGTTCTAGTTATTATTGCATTTGGAATCAAAACATGTCATCAGGCAATAGGGCATTTTTGATGCATAGTCACAATATTTTGAGAACTGTTCCTTTGTGCTATAACAATACTGGCAAGCCTAACAACCTTGCACTTTTCCATTAGAACAACAGTTGTTCAATTTTAACAATATTTTTTACGTATCTTGTAAAGAAAATATGTTACTTGGCTATAAATATTTCTCCCTAAAATAAAAAAGGTTACCTTGCTACACCTTTCAAATATAGCTAATATAGTGACAGGAACAAAATCAGTGAATATATATATTACACACTCGCTCACAGCCAGTTGATAGCTGACTGATTGTGCCAAGGTCTAGCTTACTTAAACTAAGTGACATTGAAAGAGCTATTTATCATGTAAGTCAGTGACATGAGCACCCAAGCTGAAACCATTAAATCTCAATCATTCTCTCTTCTGTTACTGAACGGAGTGACATTTTTATATGTAATATTTCAAGCGACACTAACATTTTTCTTTAAATATTGGTAGATAATTCCAACTTGTGTTTGGAGAATCTGTTGTTAAGACAAGACATTTTGCAGGCACTTTGTACTACAGTAGTATACGGATGTTAATCTAGAAGAAGAACTACTTTGAGTTCCTATATGCTCCTAATGGGATTTGGGAGCCACTAGTGCAGTTATTATCCTAGGACCATTAATATCTTTATGTGTTCTTATGTGAGTCGCAGTTTTAGTTCATCTCAATATCTCTAGATGTTTTCTCTTACAGATCTCATTGGGGTGTAAATAAAACATACTGTAAAACACAATGATGCATTGTAATCCATTGTAATCAATCAGCTGTTTTTATCTTTTAAGTGTAAAGCATGTTAACATCTAATTGATTTAGGTTTACATTTAGTTTTTTATTTAAACTTCTCTCAGAACAAAATAAACTTTTAGGGGTACATTTACTAAAGCTTCTAAAAATGAAAAGTGGTGATGTTGCCCATAGCAACCAATCGGATTCTGTCTCTCATTTCTCTATTGCATCCTAGAAAATGATAGACAAAATCTGATTGGTTGCTAGTAAATTTACTCTTTAGAATCTTAAAAAAAAAATGCATGAACTACTTTTGCTTACAATATTTATATTATTTGCATATTATTATATTTAATGGAAAAAAAACAACAACAGTGATGTGAATGCCACTATATGGCACATATAACATTTTCGCTCTCCTTTCACATAATAACATGGAATAAGCTATGAGTGAAAATTTCTTTCATCAACTAAATTTCATATCTACAGCAAAGTCATACATCATGTGTGGATAAGCGAGTTCCCTTTGATCTAAAAAACATGCTTGTGCTTAAGCATACAAAAGCTGATATTCTCATAATATGATATTCGCAGACATGAGATTCTTTCAACATGAGATATATTTCCCATCTATAGTATTACTAAGCCAGCATGTAAATACCACGAGTGAAATACAATCTAAGATTTCTTTTAGTATAATAATTGTTTTGCTTTTTTCAACATTTTAAATTGTGACGATTACCTAAATATGAATTAGTGGCTTACATGACCATTAAAGTTCAACATTTACATTTAATGTGAGCCATTGGGCTGATTCTACATTATGCAAATCCTCTTTAATAAAATCACTGATTTAGGAGGCAAAATGAACCAGAGTACTCTTTGCTGGTCACTAGAACTATGTCAGCATCAGCAATCTTACCTTCTGTTCTGATCCCTACGGCCTTCTTGTTAGCCAGCTGGTGTGGCTGCGGAGGATAGGAGCTGCAGCAGTGAGGTCCTCCGGTGCAGCTGCCGGCTGTCTGGAGGCCGGGGTCCGGATCCTGGGGAGCGGAGCATGGCAGCCGGAGGTGTCTGTTTCCAAGTGTTCTGTTGCTGGAGTGCGGCGTCTGGGAGGCTGAGGCCTGAGGTAGTGGCTTTGTGCTGGTTCCACATGTGTCCTCTGTTTAGGGGGCCACCATGTTGGTGACCAAGCCAAGCCAATAGGTATCCTAGTTCGCATCCAGCTAATCCGGTGCAGTCTTCCCTTAAAAAAGGGGTTGATGCTTAGTCATGGTGCCAGTGCTTCAAGTTACTTGCTGCTGTAAGGTGCTCAAGCTCTTTGCTCCCAGGTTAACCCTGGTATCCTTGTTCTGTTGTGGCTGCACGGTGGTCAGTTCTGTTATTGAAGTCCTTTGCTCCCAGTCCACCTGCTCTTGTAGTTTAACCACTGGGCCCTCTATCTGGTAGAGG
This sequence comes from Pseudophryne corroboree, assembly GCF_028390025.1. Taxonomy (NCBI): domain Eukaryota; kingdom Metazoa; phylum Chordata; class Amphibia; order Anura; family Myobatrachidae; genus Pseudophryne; species Pseudophryne corroboree. The sequence continues at coordinate 930,970,093 of NC_086444.1, read as the reverse complement.
GTCTCTGTTAGCTGACGGTGCTCACAGCGATCCTCTCTTCAAGTCATCTCTTCATTCAGTGTTCTTCGGCATCGTTTACAAATCACAAGTCATCTCTTCATTCAGTATTCTTCAGCACTGTTTACAAGTTACGAACATTTCTTCATTCAGAATTCACTCAGACTTATCTCCTTGTCGTTGTGTATGATTGTTGTCTTAGTAAAGCTTAAGTAATCTTTCTTCAGTGTATCGTTCTCGTTTCCTTCCTTTGCCAAAAAAGCTGCTCCCTCAGTCAATTGACAGTCGTCAGATCCTCAACTCAAGCCGAGCGTGACAAACTACACACAAACGTATGGGATTGCTCCACAGACTTTTCTGGTGCTTATACATGTGTCATAGTGGTAACACTTCCATTAGTCATCCTTCCGAGAGAGGAACTCTGCGTTTTAAAGCGGCTAAGGACATTCTTCCGCAGGGTGGCCACACCGCATGTCTGTGGGATCTAAGGGACTTTACAAAGCTGGAGTGCCTAGTAATAGTCTCAGCTCTTGCCCAGCTAACTCTCAGATGTGTCAGTCTTGACTAGTCTAAGACTTGTAGCTCCAAAAATGGTGTCCTTAAGATCTAAGACTGTGTGCATTTTGTTTTTATAACCAAAACTTGGATCCTCATAAGGGACTTATGATATTTGAACGTATGAGACATATTTTTTAAATCATTTGGTTATATTTGTATGACCTCCTTGTTTACATAAATTACTTTACTTATATTGTTATTAGTGATGTGCACCAGACATTTTTCGGGTTTTGTGTTTTGGTTTTGGATTCGGTTCCGCGGCCGTGTTTTGGATACGGACGCATTTTGGCAAAACCTCCCTGAGATGTTTTTGTTGGATTCGGGTGTGTTTTGGATTTGGGTGTTTTTATACAAAAATCCCTCAAAAACAGCTTAAATCATAGAATTTGGGGGTCATTTTGATCCCATGGTATTATTAACCTCAATAACCATAATTTCCACTCATTTCCAGTCTATTCTGAACACCTCACACCTCAAAATATTATGTTTAGTCCTAAAATTTGCACCAAGGTCGCTGAATGACTAAGCTAAGCGACCCAAGTGGCCGACACAAACACCTGGCCCATCTAGGAGTGTCACTGCAGTGTCAAACAGGATGGCAGATTTAAAAAACAGTCCCCAAGCAGCACATGATGCAAAGAAAAAAAGAGGTGCAATGAGGTAGCTGTGTGGCTAAGCTAAGCGACCCAAGTGGCCGACACAAATACCTGGCCCATCTAGGAGTGGCACTGCAGTGTCAGACAGGATGGCAGATTTAAAAAATAGTCCCCAAACAGCACATGATGCAAAGAAAAAAAGAGGTGCACCAAGGTCGCAGGATGGTTAAGCTAAGCGACCCAAGTGGCCAACACAAACCACTGGCCCATCTAGGAGTGGCACTGCAGTGTCAGACAGGATGGCAGATTTAAAAAATAGTCCCCAAACAGCACATGATGCAAAGATAAATTAAAGAAAAAAAGAGGTATAAGATGGAATTGTCCTTGGGCCCTCCCACCCACCCTTATGTTGTATAAACAGGACATGCACACTTTAATAAACCCATCATTTCAGCGACAGAGTCTGCCACATGACTTTGACTGAAATGACTGGTTGGTTTGGGCCCCCACCAAAAAAGAAGCAATCAATCTCTCCTCGCACAAACTGGCTCTACAGAAGAAAGATGTCTACCTCCTCCTCATCGTCCGATTCCTCACCCCTTTCACTGTGTACATCCCCCTCCTTACAGATTATTAATTCGTCCCCACTGGAATCCACCATCTCAGGTCCCTGTGTACTTTTTGGAGGCAATTGCTGGTAAATGTCTCCACGGAGGAATTGATTATAATTCATTTTGATGAACATCATCTTCTCCACATTTTCTGGAAGTAACCTCGTACGCCGATTGCTGACAAGGTGAGCGGCTGCACTAAACACTCTTTCGGAGTACACACTGGAGGGGGGGCAACTTAGGTAAAATAAAGCCAGTTGGTGCAAGGGCCTCCAAATTGCCTCTTTTTCCTGCCAGTATACGTACGGACTGTCTGACGTGCCTACTTGGATGCGGTCACTCATATAATCCTCCACCATTCTTTCAATGGTGACAGAATCATATGCAGTGACAGTAGACGACATGTCAGTAATCGTTGGCAGGTCCTTCAGTCCGGACCAGATGTCAGCACTCGCTCCAGACTGCCCTGCATCACCGCCAGCGGGTGGGCTTGGAATTCTTAGCCTTTTCTTCGCAGCCCCAGTTGCGGGAGAATGTGAAGGAGGAGCTGTTGACGGGTCACGTTCCACTTGACATGACAATTTTCTCACCAGCAGGTCTTTGAACCTCTGCAGACTTGCGTCTGCCGGAAAGAGAGATCCAACGTAGGTTTAAAATCTAGGATCGAGCACGGTGGCCAAAATGTAGTGCTCTGATTTCAACAGATTGATCACCCGTGAATCCTGGTTAAGCGAATTAAGGGCTCCATCCACAAGTCCCACATGCCTAGCGGAATCGCTCTGTTTTAGCTCCTCCTTCAATCTCTCCAGCTTCTTCTGCAAAAGCCTGATGAGGGGAATGACCTGACTCAGGCTGGCAGTGTCTGAACTGACTTCACGTGTGGCAAGTTCAAAGGGTTGCAGAACCTTGCACAACGTTGAAATCATTCTCCACTGCGCTTGAGTCAGGTGCATTCCCCCTCCTTTGCCTATATCGTAGGTAGCTGTATAGGCTTGAATGGCCTTTTGCTGCTCCTCCATCCTCTGAAGCATATAGATTGTTGAATTCCACCTCATTACCACCTCTTGCTTCAGATGATGGCGGGGCAGGTTCAGGAGTGTTTGCTGGTGCTCCAGTCTTCGGCACGCGGTGGCTGAATGCCGAAAGTGGCCCGCAATTCTTCGGGCCACCGACAGCATCTCTTGCATGCCCCTGTCAATTTTTAAAATAATTCTGCACCACCAAATTCAATGTATGTGCAAAACATGGGACGTGCTGGAATTTGCCCAGATGTAATGCACGCACAATATTGGTGGCATTATCTGATGTCACAAATCCCCAGGAGAGTCCAATTGGGGTAAGCCATTCTGCGATGATGTTTCTGTAAGAGGTTGTCAGCTGTGTGCCTCTTCTGGAAAGCAGTGATACAAAGCGTAGCCTGCCTAGGAACAAGTTGGCGTTTGCGAGATGCTGCTACTGGTGCCGGCACTGCTGTTCTTGCTGCGGGAGGCAATACATCTACCCAGTGGGCTGTCACAGTTCATATAGTCCTTAGTCTGCCCTACTCCACTTGTCCACATGTCCGTGGTTAAGTGGACATTGGGTACAACTGCAATTTTTAGGACACTGGTGACTCTTTTTCTGAGGTCTGTGTACATTTTCGGTATCGCCTGCCTAGAGGAATGGAACCTAGATGGTGTTTGGTACCAGGTACACAGTACCTCAAGCAAATCTCTAGTTTCATGTGAATTAACGGTGGATACCGGAAACACGTTTAAGACCACCCAGGCTACCAAGGCCTGAGTTATCCGCTTTGCAGCAGGATGACTGCTGTGATATTTCATCTTCCTCGCAAAAGACTGTTGGACAGTCAATTGCTAACTGGAAGTAGTACAAGTGGTCTTCCGACTTCCCCTCTGGGATGATGATCGAATCCCAGCAGCAACAACAGCAGCGCCAGAAGCAGTAGGCATTACACTCAAGGATGCATTGGAGGAATCGCAGGCAGGAGAGGACTCATCAGACTTGACAGTGACATGGCCTGCAGGACTATTGGCGTTCCTGTCTAAGGAGGAAATTAACACTGAGGGAGTTGGTGGTGTGGTTTGCAGGAGCTTGGTTACAAGAGGAAGGGATTTAGTTGTCAGTGGACTGCTTCCGCTGTCACCCAAAGTTTTTGAACTTGTTAATGACTTCTGATGAATGTGCTCCAGGTGACGTATAAGGGAGGATGTTCCTAGGTGGTTAACATCCTTACCCCAACTTATTACAGCTTGACAAAGGCAACACACGGCTTGACAAATGTTGTCCGCATTTCTGTTAAAATAATTCCACACCGACGAGGTGATTTTTTTTGTAATTTAACCAGGCATGTCAATGGCAATATTCATCCCACGGACAACAGGTTTCTCCCCGGGTGCCTGACTTAAACAAACCACCTCACCATCAAAATCTTCCTTGTCAATTTCCTCCTCAGCGCTAGCAACACCCATATCCTCATCCTGGTGTACTTCAACAGTGACATCTTCAATTTGACTATCAGGAACTGGACTGCGGGTGCTCCTTCCAGCACTTGCAGGGGGCGTGCAAATGGTGGAAGGCGCCACCTCTTCCCGTCCAGTGTTGGGAAGGTCAGGCATCGCAACCGACACAATTGGACTCTCCTTGGGGATTTGTGATTTAGAAGAATGCACAGTTCTTTGCTGTGCTTTTGCCAGCTTAAGTCTTTTCATTTTTCTAGTGGGAGGATGAGTGCTTCCATCCTCATGTGAAGCTGACCCACTAGTCATAAGGAACATAGGAGAGGGCCTCAGCCATTCCTTGCCACTCCGTGTCGTAAATGGCATATTGGCAAGTTTACGCTTCTCCTCAGTCGCTTTTAATTTAGATTTTCGGGTCATTTTACTGAACTTTTGTTTTTTGGATTTTACATGCTCTCTACTATGAGATTGGGCATCGGCATTGGCAGACAACGTTGATGGCATTTCATCGTCTCGGCGATGACTAGTGGCAGCAGCTTCAGCACGAGGTGGAAGTGGATCTTGATCTTTCCCTATTTTACCCTCCACATTTTTGTTCTCCATTTTTTAATGTGTGGAATTATATGCCAGTAATATATCAATAGCAATGGCCTACTGTACCATACTGCTATATATTATATACTGGTGGTCACCAAAATTATGCACTGTCCTCCTACTACTGTGCACAACAACTAAAATGCCCCACAGGTATGGATGGATAGTATACTTGACGACACAGAGGTAGGTAGAGCAGTGGACTACTGTACAGTACTGCTAGTATATTATATACTGGTGGTCAGCAAAATTATGCACTGTCCTCCTACTACTGCGCACAACAACTAAAATGCACCACAGGTATGGATGGATAGTATACTTGACGACACAGAGGTAGGTAGAGCAGTGGACTACTGTACCGTACTGCTATATATTATATACTGGTGATCAGCAAAATTATGCACTGTCCTCCTACTACTGCGCACAATAACTAAAATGCACCACAGGTAAGGATGGATAGTATACTTGATGACACAGAGGTAGGTAGAGCAGTGGACTACTGTACCATACTGCTATATATTATATACTGGTGGTCAGCAAAATTATGCACTATCCTCCTACTACTGCGCACAACAACTAAAATGCACCACAGGTATGGATGGATAGTATACTTGACGACACAGAGGTAGGTAGAGCAGTGGACTACTGTACCTTACTTCTATATATTATATACTGGTGGTCAGCAAAATTATACACTGTCCTCCTACTACTGCGCACAACAAATAAAATGCACCACAAGTATGGATGGATAGTATACTTGACGACACAGAGGTAGGTAGAGCAGTGGACTACTGTACCGTACTGCTATAAATTATATACTGGTGGTCAGCAAAATTATACACTGTCCTCCTACTACTGCGCACAACAACTAAAATGCACCACAGGTATGGATGGATAGTATACTTGACGACACAGAGGTAGGTAGAGCAGTGGACTACTGTACCGTACTGCTATATATTATATACTGGTGATCAGCAAAATTATGCACTGTCCTCCTACTACTGTGCACAACAACTAAAATGCACCACAGGTATGGATGGATAGTATACTTGACGACACAGAGGTAGGTAGAGCAGTGGACTACTGTAACGTACTTCTATATATTATATACTGGTGGTCAGAAAAATTATGCACTGTCCTCCTACTACTGCGCACAACAACTAAAATGCACCACAGGTATGGATGGATAGTATACTTGACGACACAGAGGTAGGTAGAGCAGTGGACTACTGTACCGTACTGCTATATATTATATACTGGTGGTCAGCAAAATTATACACTGTCCTACTACTTCGCACAACAACTAAAATGCACCACAGGTATGGATGGATAGTATACTTGACGACACAGAGGTAGGTAGAGCAGAGGACTACTGTACCGTACTGCTATATATTATATACTGGTGGTCAGCAAAATTATACACTGTCCTACTACTTCGCACAACAACTAAAATGCACCACAGGTATGGATGGATAGTATACTTGACGACACAGAGGTAGGTAGAGCAGTGGACTACTGTACCTTACTGCTATATATTATATACTGGTGGTCAGCAAAATGATGCACTGTCCTCCTACTAGTTCGCACAACAACTAAAATGCACCACAGGTATGGGTGGATAGTATACTTGACGACACAGAGCTAGGTAGAGCAGTGGACTACTGTATCGTACTGCTATATATTATATACTGGTGGTCAGCAAAATTATGCACTGTCCTCCTACTACTGCGCACAACTAAAATGCACCACAGGTATGGATGGATAGTATACTTGACGACACAGAGGTAGGTAGAGCAGTGGACTACTGTACCGTACTGCTTTATATTATATACTGGTGGTCAGCAAAATTATGCACTGTCCTACTACTACTGCGCACAACAACTAAAATGCACCACAGGTATGGATGGATAGTATACTTGACGACACAGAGGTAGGTAGAGCAGTGGACTACTGTACCGTACTGCTATATATTATATACTGGTGGTCAGCAAAATTATACACTGTCCTACTACTTCGCACAACAACTAAAATGCACCACAGGTATGGATGGATAGTATACTTGACGACACAGAGGTAGGTAGAGCAGAGGACTACTGTACCGTACTGCTATATATTATATACTGGTGGTCAGCAAAATTATACACTGTCCTACTACTTCGCACAACAACTAAAATGCACCACAGGTATGGATGGATAGTATACTTGACGACACAGAGGTAGGTAGAGCAGTGGACTACTGTACCTTACTGCTATATATTATATACTGGTGGTCAGCAAAATGATGCACTGTCCTCCTACTAGTTCGCACAACAACTAAAATGCACCACAGGTATGGGTGGATAGTATACTTGACGACACAGAGCTAGGTAGAGCAGTGGACTACTGTATCGTACTGCTATATATTATATACTGGTGGTCAGCAAAATTATACACTGTCCTCCTACTACTGCGCACAACTAAAATGCACCACAGGTATGGATGGATAGTATACTTGACGACACAGAGGTAGGTAGAGCAGTGGACTACTGTACCGTACTGCTTTATATTATATACTGGTGGTCAGCAAAATTATGCACTGTCCTACTACTACTGCGCACAACAACTAAAATGCACCACAGGTATGGATGGATAGTATACTTGACGACATAGAGGTAGGTAGAGCAGTGGACTACTGTACCGTACTGCTATATATTATATACTGGTGGTCAGCAAAATAATGCACTGACCTCCTACTACTGCGCACAACAACTATAATGCACCACAGGTATGGATGGATAGTATACTTGACGACACAGATGTAGGTAGAGCAGTGGACTACTGTACAATACTGCTATATATTATATACTGGTGGTCAGCAAAATTATGCACTGTCCTCTTACTACTGCACACAACAACTAAAATGCACAACAGGTATGGATGGATAGTATACTTGACGACACAGAGATAGGTAGAGCAGTGGACTACTGTACCGTACTGCTATATATTATATACTGGTGGTCAGCAAAATTATGCACTGTCCTCCTACTACTGCGCACAACTAAAATGCACCACATGTATGGATGGATAGTATATTTGACGACACAGAGGTAGGTAGAGCAGTGGGCTACTGTACCGTACTGCTATTTATTATATACTGGTGGTCAGCAAAATTATGCACTGTCCTCCTACTAGTGCGCACAACAACTAAAATGCACCACAGGTATGGATGGATAGTATACTTGACGACACAGAGGTGGGTAGAGCAGTGGACTACTGTACTGTACTGCTATATATTATATACTGGTGGTCAGCAAAATTATGTACTGTCCTCCTACTAATGCGCACAACTAAAATGCACCACAGGTATGGACAGATAGTATACTTGACGACACAGAGGTAGGTAGAGCAGTGGACTACTGTACCGTACTGCTATATATTATATACTGGTGGTCAGCAAAATTATGCACTGTCCTCCTACTACTGCGCACAACAACTAAAATGCACCACAGGTATGGATGGATAGTATACTTGACGACACAGAGGTAGGTAGAGCAGTGGACTACTGTACCGTACTGCTATATATTATATACTGGTGGTCAGCAAAATTATGCACTGTCCTCCTACTACTGCGCACAACTACTAAAATGCACCACAGGTATGGATGGATAGTATACTTGACAACACAGAGGTTGGTAGAGCAGTGGACTACTGTACCGTACTGCTATATATGGGGAGATCGTCAGAAGATGTTATTGTTGGCCGAGTCGAGATGGATCTTACGGCAAAATACGATGGTCCCTGATGGTCTTAATGACAAGATAAAGTGGAACACCTTGATATAATATTTTTTTTTGCTAGTTGGATTAGATTAGGGCGGATTTTTGTCTAAAGGCTTTGGAATTTGGGGTCCATATATACTTTCTTTGCAGTATTGACATCTATGTATGTATAAACTGTAATATATACTGTATTTATTGTACTGTGTACCCTCCTCTTGTGTTGTGGTTATTACACAAAGCTGGTGCTTATTTTCATATGTTATGTATATGTTTTTCATGGTGTTCATGTATTCTTTACTTTGTGTCCCAGACCTCTAGCTCCATTTGCAGATCTCCAGTGACGACGTTGCCTGCATGAGCCACACTGTGCAACGCAAGCTAACGGGTTGCCTTGACGACCATGGGAAGAAGCGGCCAGGAAGTGCGTCATGCGCAAGGACCTTCGGCTGGGAGATGCGCGGCGGGCGGGTGAGACCGGGACCTGCTGCTATTTAATGTGGTTAAGTGTGCTGTTATGTTTGTGTATGATATGTCTTGATAAAGGGGAGTCAGCTCCGAAACGTCGATCAATCACAATTTGAGTGCTTTGTTTTCTTTGCCTCTCGGAGTGCCTTTAATTGCTTCCCGTTTGGACCAGTATATATATATATATATATATATTGTGTACAAAAGGTGCAGATAGCGCTACAACCTGAATATTCTATAACCAGATATCCCTAAAATGGGAGATCATAAATTACGCATGAGTTAGTGCAAGACAAAATTATTTTAAAATTAGTTTAAAATTAATAAAAACACTCCCAAGGTTAATGGTGTCGCAACCAGATTTCAAAATGTCCAATTCCCAAAGGAACTCAGATTTCAAAATTGTTCTAGTGGTAAATCGGTTGCGCCTTCAGTGTTTGTATGTAAATTGTTGCAAATCCTTGAGTGATAGTTAAAATGTGCGTACCAGACATACGTAGAACATTCGCCTTGTTTGAGGTATCTTTGCATCTGGATAATCCTTACTCGTACTGATTCTCCATTCCCATCCGTCCAAGCGTTGGTGTGGAGTTTGTACGTATATGCAAAAAATGTGTGTCAGAATGCTGCTCTTAAACAAAGTGACTTGGTGCTATATTTCGTGCAACTTTAACAGTAAAGTGAATATGTGCAAAGAAAAGTGCTGTACGTGCTTGTTATATATATATATAAATAAAAATATGAATAAATACGAATAAATATTTTATTTTACTATCAGTGTGCAAATTCCCTTAGGTAATGTGCTTATATACCACTTATTGAGGGTGCAACACCATATGGCTCAGTAGTCTAAAGGAGCACTTACATCTAGAGTTGAAATGATTTAATAGGATGCTGCCATCATTCCATCATCAGACTTATGGACCTTAAAAAAAGGGTTCCCATGTGGGATGGAAAAAAGCCTCTGATAGTGTAGTATTATTTAAAAAACATTTAATAATACATAAAACGACAAAAAACATACAGATGGACTCGTACAATTTTAAAAATGCATATAAGCTTATCTGTTAATTCCTCAGATAGGAGCGGAGTGCCGGTATATGCCCAACGCGTTTCGTCCCTTAGTTCATATCTGGGACTTCCTCAGGGGTCATTGACCCCTGAGGAAGTCCCAGATATGAACTAAGGGACGAAACGCGTTGGGCATATACCGGCACTCCGCTCCTATCTGAGGAATTAACAGATAAGCTTATATGCATTTTTAAAATTGTACGAGTCCATCTGTATGTTTTTTGTCGTTTTATGTATTATTAAATGTTTTTTAAATAATACTACACTATCAGAGGCTTTTTTCCATCCCACATGGGAACCCTTTTTTTAAGGTCCATAAGTCTGATGATGGAATGATGGCAGCATCCTATTAAATCATTTCAACTCTAGATGTAAGTGCTCCTTTAGACTACTGAGCCATATGGTGTTGCACCCTCAATAAGTGGTATATAAGCACATTACCTAAGGGAATTTGCACACTGATAGTAAAATAAAATATTTATTCGTATTTATTCATATTTTTATTTATATATATATATAACAAGCACGTACAGCACTTTTCTTTGCACATATTCACTTTACTGTTAAAGTTGCACGAAATATAGCACCAAGTCACTTTGTTTAAGAGCAGCATTCTGACACACATTTTTTGCATATACGTACAAACTCCACACCAACGCTTGGACGGATGGGAATGGAGAATCAGTACGAGTAAGGATTATCCAGATGCAAAGATACCTCAAACAAGGCGAATGTTCTACGTATGTCTGGTACGCACATTTTAACTATCACTCAAGGATTTGCAACAATTTACATACAAACACTGAAGGCGCAACCGATTTACCACTAGAACAATATATATATATATGTATATATATATATAATCCTGCCAAGCACACCATTGTTCACTGTCCTCCTGATGATGGATTCATGAACATTAACATTAGCCAATGTGAGAAAGGCTTTACGTTGCTTAGAGGTAACCTTGGGTTCCTCTGTGACCTTGCAAACTAATAGATGCCTTGCTCTTGGCATTATCATTGTTGGTCGACCACTCCTGGGGAGGGTAACAATGGTGTGGAATGTCCTTCATTTGTACACAGTCTGTCTGACTGTTGATTGGTGGAATCCAAACTCTTTAGATATGGTTTTGTAAACTTTTCCAGCCTGATGAGCATCAACAGCTCTTCTTCTGAGGTCCTCAGAAATCTACTTTGTTCATGGCATGATGCACTTCCACAAGCATGTGTTGTGTACATCAGACTTTGATAGATTCCTGTTCTTTTAAAATGAAAGATTGTCTACTCACACCTGATTGTCATCCCATAGATTGAAAATACCTGATTCTAATTTCACTCATTTATATTCAGCAGTGACCTATTTAACAGGTCTATTTACTAAGCCTTGGACAGAAATAAAGTGGACAGAGGTAAATGATCAGCCAATCACCTCCTAACTGCCATGTCACAGGCAGGGTATGAAAAATAACAGGAGCCAATTGGCTGGTCATTTATCTCCATTCACTTTATCTCCATCCAAGGCTTAGTAAATAGACCCCTAAGTTCCAAACTGTATTTCATTTAAAATAAGGGAATGGTAGTTTCCAAAATATCACTATGTATATATATATATATATATATATATATATATACACATATATATATATATATATATATATACATATATATATATCAGAGATGAACGGGTTTGGTTCGTGAAGATCCGAACCACCCCCAAACTTCACGTGTTTTACACGGGTCCGAGGCAGCCTCGGATCTTCCCGCCTTGCTCGGTTAACCCAAACGAGGCCGAACGTCATCATCCCGCTGTCGGATTCTCGCGAGATTCGTATTCCATATAAAGAACTGTGCGTCGCTGCAATTTTCACTCGTGCATTGTATATTGAGAGGAGAGGACGTGGCTACGTTCTCTGCCTGAAAAGCTCAATATCTGTCCTCAGTGTGCTGCACTGTGGTGACCACCAGTATATTATAGTAGTACAGTACAGTAGGCCATTGCTGTATCTTGCAGCTCCCTGTCAGACTTAGTTCTAGTATACTGATCAGTGCTCAATATCTGCTGCATTGTTGTGACCAGAATATAGTAGTACAGTGCTGCATTGTGGTGGCCACCAGTATATAGTAGTACAGTACAGTAGGCAATTGCTGTATCTTGCAGCTCTGTGTCACTTCTAGTATCCATATCTGTGCTGCATTGTTGTGACCAGTATAAAGTAGTACAGTGCAGCATTGTGGTGACCACCAGTTTATAGTAGTACAGTACAGTCAGCCATTGCTGTCTCTTGCTGCTCTGTGTCACTTCTAGTATCCTGATCAGTGCTCAATATCTGCTTCATTGTTGTGACCAGTATATAGTAGTACAGTGCAGCATTGTGGTGACCACCAGTATATAGTAGTACAGTACAGTAGGCCATTGCTGTTTCTTGCTGCTCTGTGTCACTTCTAGAATCCTGATCAGTGCTCAATATCTGCTGCATTGTTGTGACCAGTATATAGTAGTACAGAGCAGCATTGTGTTGAACACCAGTATATAGTAGTACAGTACAGTAGGCATTGCTGTATCTTGCAGCTCTGTGTCACTTCTAGTATCCATATCTGTGCTGCATTGTTGTGACCAGTATATAGTAGTACAGTGCAGCATTGTGGTGACCACCAGTATATAGTAGTACAGTACAGTAGGCCATTGCTGTTTCTTGCTGCTCAGTGTCACTTCTAGTATCCTGATTAGTGCTCAATATATGCTGCATTGTTGTGACCAGTATATAGTAGTACAGTGCAGCATTGTGGTGGCCACCAGTATAAAGTAGTACAGTACAGTAGGCCATTGCTGTATCTTGCAGCTCTGTGTCACTTCTAGTATACATATCTGTGCTGCATTGTTGTGACCAGTATATAGTAGTACAGTGCAGCATTGTGGTGACCACCAGTATATAGTAGTACAGTACAGTACAGTAGGCCATTGCTGTTTCTTCCTGCTCTGTGTCACTTCTAGTATCCTTTATCAGTGCTCAATATCTGCTGCATTGTTGTGACCAGTATAAAGTAGTACAGTGCAGCATTGTGGTGACCACCAGTATATAGTAGTACAGTACAGTAGGCCATTGCTATTGATATATTACTGGCATATAATTCCACACATTAAAAAAATGGAGAACAAAAATGTGGTCGGTAAAATAGGGAAAGATCAAGATCCTTTTCCACCTAGTGCTGAAGCTGCTGCCATTAGTCATGGCAGAGATGATTCAATGCCATCAACGTCTTCTGCCAAGGCCGATGCCCAATGTCATAGTAGAGAGCATGTAAAATCCCAAAAACAAAAATTCAGTAAAGTGACCCAAAAATCTAAATTAAAAGGGTCCGAGGAGAAGCGTAAACTTACCAATATGCCATTTACAGCATGCAGTGGCAAGGAACGGCTGAGGCCCTGGCCTATGTTCATGGCTAGTGGTTCAGCTTCACATGAGGATGGAAGCACTCATCCTCCCGCTAGAAAAATCAAAAGACTTAAGCTGGCAAAAGCACAGCAAAGAACTGTGCATTCTTCTAAATCACAAATCCCCAAGGAGAGTCCAATTGTGTCGGTTGTGATGCCTGACCTTCCCAACACTGGATGGGAAGAGGGGGCTCTTTCCACCATTTGCATGCTCCCTGCAAGTGCTGGAAGGAGCACCTACAGTCATGTTCCTGATATTCAAATTGAAGATGTCACTGTTGAAGTACACCAGGATGAGGGTATGGGTGTTGCTGGCGCTGAGGAGGAAATTGACAAGGAGGAATCTGATGGAGAGGTGGTTTGTTTAAGTCAGGCACCCAGGGAGACACCTGTTGTCCGTGGGATGAATAAGGCCATTAACATGCCTGGTCAAAATACCAAAAAAATCACCTCTTCGGTGTGGAATTATTTCAACAGTAATGCGGACAACAGGTGTCAAGCCATGTGTTGCCTTTGTCAAGCTGTAATAAGTAGGGGTAAGGACGTTAAACACCTAGGAACATCCTCCCTGGAGCGCATACATCAGAAGTCATTGACAAGTTCAAAAACTTTTGGTGACAGCGGAAGCAGTCCACTGACAACTAAATCCCTTCTTCCTCTTGTACCCAAGCTCCCGCAAACCACACCACCAACTCCCTCAGTGTCAATTTCCTCCTTAGACAGAAAGCCAATAGTCCTGCAGGCCATGTCACTGGCAAGTCTGACGAGTCCTCTCCTAACTGGGATTCCTCAGATGGATCCTTGAGTGTAACGCCTACTGCTCCTGGCTCTGCTGTTGTTGCTGCTGGGAGTCGATCATCATCGCAGAGGGGAAGTCAGAAGACCACTTGTACTACTTCCAGTAAGCAATCGACTGTCCAACAGTCCTTTTGCGAGGAAGATGAAATATCACAGCAGTCATCCTGTTGCAAAGCGGATAACTCAGGCCTTGGCAGCTGTGTTGGTGTTAGATGTGTGTCCAGTATCCGCCGTTTGTTCACAGGGACTTAGATAATTTCTTGAGGTAGTGTGTCCCCGGTACCAAATGCCATCTAGGTTCCACTCCTCTAGGTAGGCGATACCGAGAATGTACACAGACGTCAGAAAAAGAGTCGCCAGTGTCCTAAAAAATGCAGTTGTACCCAATGTCCACTTAACCACAGACATGTGGACATGTGGAGCAGGGAAGACTAAGGACTATATAACTGTGACAGCCCACTGGGTAGATGTATTGCCTCCCGCAGCAAGAACAGCAGCGGCGGCACCAGTAGCAGCATCTCGCAAACGCCTACTCGTTCCTAGGCAGGCTACGCTTTGTATCACCGCTTTCCATTAGAGGCACACAGCTGACAACCTGATACGGAAACTGAGGCACATCATCGCAGATTGGCTTACACCAATTGGACTCTCCTGGGGATTTGTGACATCACCAATATTGTGCGTGCATTACATGTGGGCAAATTCCAGCACGTCCCATGTTTTGCACATACAATGAATTTGATGGTGCAGAATTTTTTTTAAAATGACAGGGGCGTGCAAGAGATGCTGTCGCTGGCCCGAAGAATTGCGGGCCACTTTCGTCATTCTGCCACCGCGTGCCGAAGACTGGAGCACCAGCAAACACTCCTGAACCTGCCCCGCCATCAGCTGAAGCAAGAGGTGGTAACGAGGTGGAATTCAACCCTCTATATGCTTCAGAGGATGGAGGAGCAGCAAAAGGCCATTCAAGCCTATACATCTGCCTACGATATAGGCAAAGGAGTGGGAATGCACCTGACTCAAGCGCAGTGGAGAATGATTTCAACGTTTTGCAAGGTTCTGCAACCCTTTGAACTTGCCACACGGGAAGTCAGTTCAGACACTAGCAGCCTGAGTCAGGTCATTCCCCTCATCAGGCTTTTGCAGAAGAAGCTGGAGAGATTGAAGGAGGAGCTAAAACGGATCGATTCCGCTAGGCATGTGAGACTTGTGGATGGAGCCCTTCATTCGCTGAACCAGGATTCACGGGTGGTCAATCTGTTGAAATCAGAGCACTACATTTTGGCCACCGTGCTCGATCCTAGGTTTAAAGCCTACGTTGTGTCTCTCTTTCCGGCAGACACAAGTCTGCAGATGTTCAAAGACCTGCTGGTGAGACACTTGTCAAGTCAAGCGGAACGTGACCCGTCAACAGCTCCTCCTTCACATTCTCCAGCAACTGTGGCTGCACTGCAAAGGCTAAGAATTCCAAGCCCACCCGCTGGCGGTGATGCAGGGCATTCTGGAGCGAGTGCTGACATCTGGTCCGGACTGAAGGACCTGCCAACGATTACTGACATGTCGTCTACTGTCACTGCATATGATTCTTTCACCATTGAAAGAATGGTGGAGGATTATATGAGTGACAGTATCCAAGTAGGCACATCAGACAGTCCGTATGTGTACTGGCAGGAAAAAGAGGCAATTTGGAGGCCCTTGCACAAACTGGCTTTATTTTACCTAAGTTGCCCCCCATCCAGTGTGTACTCCGAAAGAGTGTTTAGTGCAGCCGCTCACCTTGTCAGCAATCGGCGTACGAGGTTACTCCCAGAAAATGTGGAGAAGATGATGTTCATCAAAATTAATTATAATCAATTCCTCTGTGGATACATTCACCAGCAATTACCTCCAGAAAGTACACAGGGACCTGAGATGGTGGATTCCAGTGGGGACGAATGAATAATCTGTGAGGAGGGGGATGTACACAGTGAAAGGGGTGAGGAATCAGACGATGAGGAGGAGGTGGACATCTTGCCTTTGTAGAGCCAGTTTGTGCAAGGAGAGATTGATTGCTTCTTTTTTGGTGGGGGCCCAAACCAACCAGTCATTTCAGTCACAGTCGTGTGGCAGACCCTGTCGCTGAAATGATGGGTTTGTGAAAGTGTTCATGTCCTGTTTATACAACATAAGGGTGGGTGGGTGGGAGGGCCCAAGGACAATTCCATCTTGCACCTCTTTTTTTTTCCATTTATCTTTGCATCATGTGATGTTTGGGGCCAATTTCTTTTAAGTGCCATCCTGTCTGACACTGCAGTGCCACTCCTAGATGGGCCAGGTGTTTGTGCCGCCCACTTGGGTTGCTTAGCTTAGTCATCCAGCGACCTTGGTGCAAATTTTAGAACTAAACATAATATTGTGAGGTGTGAGGTTTTCAGAATAGACTGGAAATGAGTGGAAATTATGGTTATTGAGGTTAATAATACTATAGGATCAAAATTACCCCCAAATTCTATGATTTAAGCTGTTTTTGAGGGGTTTTGAAAAAAAACACCTGAATCCAAAACACACCCGAATCCGACTAAAAATTTTAAGGGAGGTTTTGTCAAAATGCGTCCGAATCCAAAACACGGCCGCAGAACCGAATCCAAAAGCAAAAGACAAAACCCAAAAAATTTCCAGTGCACATCTCTAATATATATATATATATATATATATATATATATATATATATCTTTGTTTGTCTGCTGAATATAAACTCCGAAACCATTGAACCGGTTACGATGTGTGTTTTTTTGCACACACCAGATCACATGACCGTGCAATTTTTTTCCCCAATGTTCGCACACCCGATCTACTTCCAACTGTCACCAAAACTTTACCACGGAGCCACAGCTGTATCACTTTACAATTTCAAATACTAAAATCATTCACAGAGACAACATTCACACAAAAGAAGCACATCCCTGTCTTACTGACAGCAGCACTTACCTGCCTGACAACAGCACATTATTTCCTCACTGATAGCTGCACAACACTGCCCTACTGAGGGCAGAACATTGTAAACTCACTACAGCAGCACATCACTGCAACTCTGACAGCAGCATATCCCTGCCTCACTGCCAGCAGCACATCCCTGCCTCACTGACAACAGCACATTATTGCCGTGCTGACAGCAGCACATCACTGCCTCACTGTTAGCAGAACATCCCTGCCTCACTGACAGTAGCACATCCCTACCTCACTGACATCAGCACATCCCTGTCTCACTGACAGCAGCACTTCATTTCCTCACTGACAGCAGCAAAACACTGCCCTACTGACAGCAGCACAACACTGCCCTACTGACAGCAGCACAACACTGCCCTGCTGACAGCAGCACAACACTGACCTACTGACAGCAACACAACACTGCTCCACTGACAGCAGCACAAAACTGCCCTGCTGAAAGCAGCATAACACTGCCCTACTGATAGCAGCACATTGCAACCTCACTTCAGCAGCACATCACTGCCATGCTGACAACAGCACATCTTTGCCTCACTGACAGAAGCACATCACTGCCTCACTGACAGCAGCACAACACTGCCCTACTGACAGCAGCACAACACTGCTGAGTTGGTTCCACGTTACTGGCGGTAGGGATCCCGGCAGTCAGCATCCCGATGCTGGGATCCTGGCTGCAGAATTCTGGCAGTCGGGGTGAGTGGAACAAAGCCCCTGGCAGGCTTGCTGCACTCACCACAGGTTCTATTCCCACTCTATGGGTGTCGTGGACACCATGAGTGGGAATAGTCCCTTATAATTGGCATGCCGACTGTTGGTATTTTTATTGGTCGGGATGCAGGGGGAGGTTATGAGACCATCAGTCACATAACTACATCCCCACTGCCCTACTGAGAGCAGCACAACACTGCCCTACTGAGAGCAGCACATCACTTCCCTACTGACAGCGGAACATCGCAACCTTACTGAGCAGCACATCCCTGCCTCACTCACAGCAGCACATCCCTGCCTCACTTACAGCAGCACATCATTGCCTCACAGACAGTAATTTGATCCATAATTATTTCCAGAAATGACGAGCAACTACCAATGTTTGTCTGCTTGTGTGCTAGAGGCATTGAATGGGAGCAGTATTTGGAAATGTAGGGGTGGGATTTACAACCCCCCCACCCTCTGTCTGTTAATATGCACATTTGCACTGAGCATGCACCGAAAACAATGTGTAAGCCTCCATCCATATTAAAATTTGCACAGAGCTTACTCATGCAACCTTTTTTTCCACTTAAGAAGATACAGTATGGAGGTGGTTAAGTGTGTGCTGTGTACAGTAAACGCATGCTCATATTACTGTAGATGAGTCAGTCCTGGACACAGCTGAAATTGTATCTATTGTGGCTGCTGAAACACTTCAACAATATAGTA
Source organism: Pseudophryne corroboree (assembly GCF_028390025.1). Lineage (NCBI taxonomy): Eukaryota > Metazoa > Chordata > Amphibia > Anura > Myobatrachidae > Pseudophryne > Pseudophryne corroboree. The sequence continues at coordinate 930,951,350 of NC_086444.1, read as the reverse complement.
TCAGATAACATACAGTGGGGCTGATTCAGAGATGGATACAGCTGCGTGTCTGTACGCAGCGGCCATGTCCATCTGGTCTGCGAATGTGCATCGGCTGCAATGCACGTGCATGACCCTTCTCCTTGTGGCTGCGCCACAAGGTGGTTGAAAGCGGCATGCATTTGAAGAGCAGTGTTTCGGTGTTGCGGGGGCGTGGCATCAAAAACATGAGGGGTGTCGCAAGCATTTTCAGGGTGGTTGTGTGATTATACACGCAGCCGCTTTGACAAAAAAAAATCTCTAATCGATGCGTCCACAATTAAATGAGCATCCAGAGCAGTGGCAAACACAGGATTTGCATGGGGGGGTTTCCAGAACTGGGTGGAGCCAATCACGGGGATGGTGACTGAGGTGACCAAGTTTATGCTGGGTCCGTAAAACTAGAGTGTGTGTGTGTGTGTGTGTGTGTATATATATAAATATATATATATACACACACAAATACGGAAAGGAGGAAGCAGGCAAAAAGTGTATTCAACAACACATCTACAGGACCTGTAGATGTGTTGTTGAATACACTTTTTGCCTGTTTAAAGACGCAGAGTGGCGCTTCCTCCTTTCCGTATTTGTAAGTATTTGTTTCAAGAGGGCACCGGTGCTTACTATGGCCATCAGTGGGAGTGCTGATCCACCTCTCTCTCTCTCTATATATATATATATATATACATACATATCTACACATATATATATATATATATATATATATACCGTATATACACATATGTTTATATATATATTAATCATGCATACATATATATATATATATATATATATACACATACATACAGTACACTTCTACTGTATATACACATATACACATGTATATATATATCATATGTGTGTGTGTGTTTATATGTATGTATGTATGTATGTATATATATACATGTGTATATATGTATGCACATGGATATATATGTACTATAATTAACATAAAGTAAACTTTTATTAAGCACTTACAAGTGCCATCAGGAAGACAGCAGGCTGCAGGGGATGCTAGACAGTCATTAATAATACTCATGCAGCAAAAAAAAAAAAAATATATATTTTTTTTTTTGGTGGAGGGGGTTTCTGGGTGCTCGGAAACCCCCCTGGGTGCGCCACTGCAGAGCATATGAGGAGATGAACGCAGATCTTGCTGCGGATGCAACTCTCTGAATAACCCCCCTGTATCTGCTGATAACCATTATGACAGTGGGACTTCATCTCATGGTTTTCACATGGTTTTGATCACCAGTCAAGCCTCTGATAAGGAAATGGCTATGCCATTTTGCAAATGGGTCTGTACCAGAGACGTGCGGTATGGTAAATTGCTCAGGGGGCACTGGCTTTTACCAGAGCCAGAATTACGCACAATATAGGAGCCAAAGCGTTCATGTGGGCATTATACACAGTTGCAGCAGTAAATGCTTCTGGAAATTTGAGTTTTTGACCAGAGATGTGTGGAAAAGATAGGCAGTTGAGACACTGCCTCAACTACAATTGACTTTTTACTCAAGAGTTTTGACTATAGAAACAATTATAATATTGCAAAGTAGAAATGTCTAATATGTTCTTTGTAATTTTTCATATTCATTATATGGCCAATTATGTGGTGTATATGTTAGTATGACAGAAAAGGCTGTGCCCCACCAGCCTCACCTCAACACATGCTACTTGTCTGTAACTCCTTGGCATGGCTTTACCTCCTGAAATACCCATACCCAGGTACTTTGTACATTCCCCCCTCCCAAGCCCATCATTTAAATTTAGGAATACACTTTTTCATTTTGTCTTTTATTGCCTTTGATATATGTTAATGATCAATTGTGATGTTAAGACATGACTTTCTTTAGATGTCTTTCAGCTCCTAAAAACCGCATGCAAATGACTGTAGGACAATTTTCCTATTGTTTGGGCCTGTCAGTAATCATTTTGTTAGATACAATGCTTTCAGTATGTATTGTGGTTTGAAATAAAAGAAAGCATGCTCAATCTCAAATTATCATATTAAAAAAATATATAATTTTCAATTGACTTAACATTACAAAATTATTTTAAACAATTTTATATATATATAATTTTATATATATATATATATATATATATATATATATATATTTAAAACACTCACTTCTCCAGCGATGCAGAAAAAGTAGACAAGCCAGCACTCACGTGTAGATGAAAGAAAAGCAGGATTTATTCCTTAACCAAACAGCATGGTGAAGTACAGCAAATACAGCAAACACAGCCCGACAGCTGTTTCAACCGGCTGGTCTTCCTCAGGGGCTAACCACACTGTTGTCAGAACACGAAATATAAGCCTCAAATGGCTCCACAATCAACCCAGCAGCATCAGGGCATGGGCTGAGACAAGCAGTGGCTGGTAAAAAATGACATCTCTGAAAATACCAAAATTCAAAATAAGTCTAATTTTCTAACTAGAAAACCAGGCTGTTACCGGTGTGTGGGGTGCACCACATGTAGTTACCTTGAAAAAGGTGACACATTTGCGCACCCCCACACTGGTAAACGGATCCCTATTAAGAAAGTACTAACTTGTACAAGTACTCATGTTGTGTATTTTATTAGGTGCCCATGTGGTCTTCTCTTTGTAGGGAAGACCACTAGGCAATTTAAAGAACGGATGAATTTACATCGTTCATCCATTAGAAAAGCCGTTGAGGGACAAATAGTAGCCCAGGAACAGCCAGTAGCAAGGCAATTTAGAATTCACAAACATGGACTGTCTACCTTAAGATATAAGATCATAGATCAAGTAGAGAAAAAGGTGAGAGGTGGTGACAGGGATAGGTCTATCCTGCAATGTGAGGCAAGGTGGATGCATAGATTAAACACTGTATCCCCACATGGCCTGAATGAGAACTTTGGATTGAACTGTTTTCTCTAAGGGTACCTAAACAATAGGGCAGGATTGTAGAATTTATTATTAAAGATTTATCTAACAATCAGATTTAACCAATAAATTGCATAGTGCATACATAAAGAGGATATGATAGTTAATGATACACAATTGCAGCTTGCAGGGCAGGATGGACTGCTTTTTAGCTGTTATAATATGTTTATGTTTTGTTTTTCATTCAGTACGGTGGTGGAAAGTCACATGATTATGGCTCTTGCTGTAGCTAGGCAACGGGAGTCCGGCACGGAGCTTGGTGTGAGCGCTGGAGGGCGCATGTCGCGGTGGGGTGACGTCATCGGGAGCGGACGGACGCCCCGGAGCCTAGCGGCGGAAGGAGGCGCCTATTCACTTGGTGAGTTATAAATGTTTGTTTTTTCTGTATGTGTTTTATCCTGAAGACGATTAATAAAATCGAAATGTTGATATCTACGGGTGCAGTCCCGTGTATTCTGTGAGCAAGTCCCATGAGTGCCGCCTGTCTCCAGCTTCATACTGTTTGGTGTGCATACACCTAGGAGGGCACCAGGGCAAGGTGATTTCGTATCTGAGAGTGCCAACCATTACCACATGTATATATATAAAAACCAGAAACACCCTTATCCTGCGCTGTAAAATTGCTGCCTTCTGAAACGGTCCTACTGTTAGCTAGGACCCGACCAGACAACCTCCAAAACGATGTATCAGATGGCGCTAATAATCACTTATTTATTCAACCAGCCATACGATTGACCACATCAATAAATAAATAATATCAATTTATTAAAAGCATATAATGCAAAAAGAGATAACCCTTTCATAGATACATAGCATTGATGAATGTTAGATGAAATAATGAAGGGTATATATTTTCTCTTCCACCCTGACGCGTTTCGTCCTTAACGGACTTCTTCAGAGGGGTGATCAATACAGCTATACTCCAAAATGAATCTTCAGATCCTTAGACCATTTGTCAGTATAGGTTTGTATAACAATTTTAAAAGTTTGAAAGACTTCTGTCTTAGTTCGTAAGGGTCAATTAGTTAAAATCTGAAAAATAGCCCACCTCAGGGAGAAACTCATATATAAATTCGCGTATATCCACATAAGGACCACAGAATCCTGTGTGCTCCTGTGTGCTCTCCCAAAGTGCAATGCTTTTAATAAATCGACATGTATATATATATATATATATATATATATATACATATATATATAATACAAAAACACAAGCAATAGAGACTTCCTAGTATGCTCGTCTGAAGTACTGCAGTATAGTGTAATTGGAGACAGCTCCTGTATATGGTAAACACATCAGAAATATTGTGTGTATAAAATATTAAATTGATTTGAAAATTAGTCCCGGCGATAATATAAAAAGCGTGAAACATTCACCACGAGGTGTTGAGCAGGCAATAGCTGTGTCTCAAGAGAGGTAGGCAGGCAGGAGTCCATCACTCCCCTGCCTTGGCAACAGGGTTATTAAACTACAATGCATTGTACGTAATGCATCATGTGGCAATCATGGATTGGTTTTATGAGGGCTATAATAGCCATGTAGAGACAATACTAATGTAGTGGTCATAGAGGTATAATTATGGTATATTTGTATAGGGTATTTTTTTCATTGGTTGAAGTCCTATAAAGTACAAATTGAAATAGGAATAATTGAAAGTGTAAGATTAGATTCAATCTCTACCTCAGTCAGGAGACATGAGAAAAAAATATCGTATGGGGAGAAAAATTATGTTTGCCCCCGAAGAAAAGGAGAACGAAATGACAGGCATGGGAATGGAGAGAGTTAAACCTCCTGTGATGGGTGTGGACCAAATTGTTATGAAAGGTTACAGCCAATGGTATATAGGGGAGGGATCAGCATATATAGGGATGTATAGGTCATCTAGGGGTCTCTGTTAGTTTGCCTTCCCGTCCTCCCACCCCAATTTGTAGATTGTTTGACACAGAGTGTTTTGGCTTTGGGTTATTAGTTGTGGTTTCTCGTTGGCTATTTGCTGGTGGAAAAGAACGGCAGGTTCTAGTTTGACTTGTTAGTCACAGTTTTTACAGTATTGGTGTGGTTTAGGTGCACTCACCTCCATTGATTTTTAAGGCCGCTAGATCACCAAACAGGGGGCAGCATCATCACCCATCAGGGTTGGTAGTCAGCGTGGAGGTATGAGTCGGGCACCTATTACCTATGTATGGTTTTGTGGTAGATTAAGATTGTTTGAGTTTTAATGTTTCTGAGGTTATCTTCAGTGGGTTGTAGCCGTTCTTTTTTCTGCCACCATATTTCGGTTGATACGACATGCTAACTTAATTTCCTTTACAGGTTTTTCTAGTGGTTAGGGTACAATAAATAGCTAACAATTTTCTTCCAAATTCAAGTCTCTGTGTCATTATTTCTTGGTATTAAGGGTATAGAATGTTTTAGTTTTAGAATGGAGGTCCACACATTAGCATTAGGAGGTTTACAGCCAATAACCCTCCAAATGCGACTTCTCTGCCCCTTTATTGCATTTACATAATCTCGTCCTGTAAATCATTTTTACATGTGGGGCATAAGTAGGCAACACTAAGAAAGGAACATCCCAGACACAAACAACTCTCACCAAAAACAACAAACATTTTTGCACTCACACAGAAACTATATATTTATAGTACCAGCCACACTGATATATTTACCTGCAAGTCTGCATGTACAAATAGGTACAAAATTGCATTTGTGCTGTACTTTCATGTTAATTCTCCATTCACATAAAACTAGTGTTATATAAATCAATGTATGCATATATACAGTGCCTACAAATTGTAAAAGTAATTTGTCAGTATTATAGTCCTGAACACAAAGTATGAGTCTATCACAGGGATGTTGGGAAAAAGGATGGGTTTCAGAAATGGTGAGTTTTGGAACAAACTTCTCCTTACACAGAACTGAAGGAGGAAAAACACTGCTGGCAATTCTGAGAAAAATAGAATTCTGGAAGAGACAGAAAAAGCCTCTGGTAAAGGATTATTGAAGGTGAATACAAAACTATAACTACTGCAGAATAATCTCTGTCAGTATCTGCATATAAACATAAGTGATAGGAGTCTATTATATAGCATGATGTAGTCAGGGGCGGAACTCTGGGAGGCAGTGGAGTCGGCTGCCGCCGGGCTCCTGACCTCAAGGGGGCACATCTCCTCCATTGTCTCCAGCTGCCTGACCCTGAAGATCGTTCGCTGCGAGGAGCTTTTGTGTCAGTGACACGGAAGCTGCCTCCTAGTATATACAGAGAGCTGGCTGTGGCTACAGCTAGTGGGAGCTCCAGAACGCAGCTCCTGCCAGGCCCTTCCAGATGAGCTGGCCGAGTGAAGCTCTCTGTTCCTCCGTTGGGCTGATAGCAGCAGGTAGGCACTGGCAGCACTAGCCTCAAGCTGCACTGTGAGGGTGTGTGTAGTTGGAAAGGGGAGGGGTGCTGGGGGGTCTTTAATAAATGTTGGCAGCACTGTGTTTTATGTGTGCATGATTAAGTGAGGTGTATGTTTGTGTGTGTGTAAGTGAAAGAAGCATGTGTTTGTTTTTGTGTGTGTTTTTAAGTGAAAGAGGCGTGTGTGTGTGTGTGTACGTGTGAGAGAGGCATATGTGTGTTTAAGTGAAAGAAGCATTTGTGTGTGTATGTGTGTGTAAGTGAAAGAGGCATGTTTGTGTGTTTAAGTGAAGGAAGCGTGTGTGTGTGTGTGTGTGTGTGTGTGTGTGTGTGTGTGTGTGAGTTTAAATGAAGGAGGCGTGTGTGTGTGTGTTTAAGTGAAGGAAGCATGTGTAAGTGAGAGGCGTGTGTGTAAGTGAGAGGTGTGTGTGTAAGTGAGGCATGTGTGTAAGTCAGGAGTGTTTGTGTTTAAGCGAAGGAGGTGTGTGTGTTTAAGCGAAGGAGGTGTGTGTGTTTAAGCAAAGGAGGCGTGTGTAAGTATGAGGCGTGAGTCTAAGTGAGAGGCGTGTTTGTGTTTAAGTGAAAGTGGCGTTTGTGTATTATATATATATATATATATACTGTACATCGGCACACCACTGTATCTACATTGTGACACTGGTGGGTGAGGGAGTACTGTAGCTGTGCTATAAAGGTATGCTGGTGTCTATTTTATTGTGATGACTGACTTGGAGTGCGTCCGCTTTGTATGTGTATCTATATTACTATTGGGAAAGGCACCTACTACTGTTCAACATGAGTTCCGGATAGCTACATATGAAGGGTGTGTGTGTGTGTGTGTGTGTGTGTGTGTGTGTATATATATATATACAGTATGTAGGGGGGGCACCAACATTTAAGTTCGCCCCGGGAGACTGGGGCGAACTTACGCCACTGGATGTAGTGATATGTGCGATACAAACAGGATGAATGAAACAACAAAGCTTGTATTACAGGTAGACGCACGTTTCAGAGCTACAGCTCCATCCTCAGTACCATACAAGATAAGAATAACACAGACAAACATACATTTAAATTCCTGTATAGGTCCCGCCAAACTCCGCTGCCATCCCCCTGGCTCCCATTCACGGCCGCCGCGTTCACTTCCGTTTCCGCTCCCGACGTCATGTTGCCAAGGCAACGCACAGCTTGCGCGTCACCAGCCCCACTGTCTGCAGAGCAGGAAGTACCCGGTGTTACAGCTCCGGAACTGGTTCCCCCGGGGCTTGCAGCTAAAGCCTGGCAGGGACCAAAAACAAAAACAAAACATAACTTGAAACATAAAAAAACAAGTAAAAAATATATTGAAAAAATTAAACAAATGTTCTGTACCAACAAATGATTAGTGACATATTACCACTACTCAATGTAAATCATTACAGACCTAAAACAATTATCTATTAGAACTATTATTAAATACAGTTCCCATATACAGAGAACGGCACCACCTAAACAAAGAAATCCACACCCAATCTATTAATAAAGATGCACCGCCAATTTACCATGAAGCTAAGGCACTCAAAACCTGCAATCGAGCCCTACACCCCCTTATAACATGATTATACGGCATTCCAATTGATCTTATCATTAAGACCAAAGGGAGCAAGCGTATTCAGCCTCATGTTCCATCTTGATTCCTTCTCGAGCAAACATCTAGCCCTGTCTCCTCCCTGCAGTGTGAGTTGTACGTGATCTATGCCAAAGTATCTAAGATCACATAATCTGTGGCCAGCTATTTTAAAATGATGTGCCACCGGTTGGTCGACCGTCTTCCCTTCAAGCGTCAGTTTGATGGCCGATTGATGGGCCGCCGTCCTTTCACTTAACTTACACGTAGTCTGGCCTATGTAGTAAAAACCACAAGGACAGACAATAGCGTATACTACAAATGAAGTATTACACGTGATAACATGTCTAATAGTATACTTTTTTCTTTATTGTGTGGGTGCTTAAAACCCTTGCACGCCACCATGTGCTGACACGTGGCACATTTAGGGAATCTATAGCAACCCGGGGTTTTATGATAAACATTTGGTTTATCTACCATCCCCATTCCAGTGATGTCTGTGCATACAAATCTGTCCCTTAAATTTTGACCCCTCTGGAACGCAGCTACTGGTCTAATATTTTTAAGCCCAGGGAGTTCAGGGTCAGATGCCACCATAGGCCAAAGTGCCTTAGAGGCCCTGTGAATAATGGGAATGACTACGGAGTAGTCACTACTCCAAGGTAGAATAGTGTTCTCCTTACTAATGGTCGACTTCAACAATTCACATCGGGACATACCCAGTACTTTTTGTTTTTGTACCTCAAGGAGTTGCCTATCATACCCCCGGTGCTGAAATTTGGAAATCATTTAATCCAACAATTGTGGTACCTTAGCATGGTCACTAATGATAAGGGCCACCCGCATCATTTGTGATGCTGGTAGGCCCTTCTTCAAAGCAGGGGGGTGATGGCTAGAAGCCATCAATAGTGTGTTCCTATCAGTGGGTTTGGAGTATAGTTTTGAATGTAATACACCATCAATCAACATCACTTTGACGTCCAAAAAATTGGCCACGAATATGTGAATTTGATCGGGGACCATAAATTATTAATCTCCATCATTAAAGACTCAAAGGTTTCCAGACCACCACCCCACAGCAGGAACACATCATCAATGTATCTAGTATACATCAGTATCTTACTTCTCACTTCAGGGTTACTAAAGAACATCTTGTGTTCTTGATCGAACATATATACATTAGCATACGAGGGTGCTACCGATGATCCCATCGCGCACCCTCACAGCTTAAGTAAAATTCCCCGTCAAACAAGAAATAATTACGATACAAAGTAAGCTCGAGCAATGTCAAGAACAATTCATGATCAAATATACTAGAATCAAGATTATTTCCTAGAAATGCTTTCATAGCTCGCATCCCCTCATGGTGCGGGATTGACGTATATAGGCTATAAACATCTAAACAACATAGCAACGTATTAGCAGGAATATCTCAAAGATCTTCAAGCTTAATTAGAAACGAGGTAGTGTCCTTCAGGAACGTCTCTTGGGTAATCAATAACGGCTGCAGAATGCTATCCAGTAACTGTGCCACTGGCTGGTAGAGAGATTCCCTAGCGGAAATAATCGGTCTACCGGGCGGCAAGGAGTCGTGTTTATGAAGCTTAGGTAGTGTGTACAGCACTGGATTCTTGGTCACGGCGGAGCGGCCGGCATCATTGCGTTCCACCGGTATGAGGCTATTTCCTCGTTGTGGAACGCATGATATTTGTACGCTGTATGTGCATTAGTTTGTATCTTCCGGCGATGGTGGAACGCATAACGTCACTGCGTTCCACCAATATGAGGCGGACATTTCCTCGTTTAACCTTGGCTGTTATTTGCAGTGTATCCTGCGCGGCCGTATCTAATTATTTGGGGGGCCTCAGTGGTTCAGATTCCCCCCCCCCCTTTCTATAATGATTTAGGTCTTTATAAGTGCAACACACGTTATATATATATATATATATATATATATATTAAATTGATGATTCATTTTCTTTGTCACATTCACTTCCGGTATCACCATTTCCGTCACTTGGAACGCGGAAATATGCGTTTCACCCATACTCATTAAGCTATATCTTTTGCTATTTACTTTTATTTTATTTTTTTAGTAAACTAGCAGGTCTTTTATATATATACTTTTGTCCATATCCATTAATTATAACTTGACTTCAAATATATATAAGGTTTTCATTCTATTTTTTATCTTGACCTCATTATTAAACACCAGGAAATTATGTAATCTTAATTTTGGTATAAATATCCTGCTGGTGGTGCTCTCTCTCAGTTACACTCTGGACTCTGGGAGAACCACTAGATGCTCATCTAGTAAGTACCACTGTCACTACCTTGCCTCCATATATTGATACAGGGAATTTTTGGGTTTTGTTTATCTAGTGATGTTAATTAATGTATATTGTTTTTATTAAGTATTGTATTAGATAAAAAAAAACATTATCGTGATTGATCCCCCATTTAAAATTATTTACCTATTAATATAGGTTTCATTCACTGTGAAGAAGTTATTACTTGAGGTTGCGTATTAGCCTTCTCCATACAGAGCCAGAGCGCATTTATTTTGAATTTATGTCTGGTATGTATTTGGACCTGTATCCCATTTGGAGTTTTCAGTTACCCCATGTCTATTTTTATTGATTCTAGAAATACTGGTCCTTTTTTCTATATCCTTAGGTAATTTCACCATGCTCTATATAAATATGGCCCCTTTCAAAAAAAAAACACGGAATTCTACTAACAGATTATCCACCATTTACCAATTTTGGTATGTACCACCCTTTTCCTCTCGCCTTTTCCTCTTTTTCCTAATTTTATTTTTAATTTGTAAGACCTCACATTCATTTTCTAATATTTTGTTTTTACCTATTAGGTTTTATACTTGTTTTATCGTTTCATAATGAGACATATGTCCTTTCAGGATATTCTCTAAACAAGTTGGCACTTGGTATGTATAGGCTTACCAAATATAAACAATGATTAAGAGTTATAGATCTTATATCAAGTTATTTTTGTCTAGATAAATACCCCTGAAGAAGTCCCCAATTGGGACGAAACGCGTTGGGTTTCTACAAGTACTGTTTCCATCTGTCGCCATATACAGTTCGGTTGATAACATTTTACCAACATTGGATGTACACTGTTCATCGTGTATTGGTATGAATTGTATTGTCTGAAAAATCCTGAAAGAACTTTTCTGTTTTTATGTGATGGGAAAAAATCCCCTGTTTTTATGTAATAAATATTAAATTTCCGAACCATTGTTTCTATTTATACGGTTGTGGATGACAGTATAGTTATGTTTTAGCGCACCCAGATTCCCCTTTTCTCCATATCTTCATTTATTGGACCTCATCTAACAGGAGATTCCCTCTGGTGTGCATCTCGGTCTACATATACACAGCGCCAAGGGTCACCTCCCTTTTTTGTCTATTTATTTCTGTTAGATACCCTTTGGCTGCAGTGTGACGCCAGCACACTTAGATAGAACCAAAAGGTCTCAAAATGTTAGGAGTATTTTTGATGAGGTTGAACTGTTAGTTCAGTTCGTGGAGGATGAGGATGAGTACTTTGGTTTTTTGAATACTCTCGAAAAGCTAGCTTCTAAGGAAATGAGAAGCTGGTATGATCTAATAACACTAGAGAAATATTTAGAGGTAGGCCGCATCCCCAGAGGGCTCAGGATATCAAAGCCACCTACATTTGGAGCGGATAATTTGCCATTCATTAAGAAATGGAATTCCACTTTGGATGAATGTTCTGCTCAATTAATGAGCCTAATTATTAACGAACGGAAATTAGAAATGGCGAAACTCCAAGAGGAAATCACTAAAATTGAATCCACCTTGATTAAATTTGAAGATAGTGAGGAATATCAGAGAGACATGAAAGATCTTCAGTCTAAGATGGATAACCTTGAGAGAGATATTATCTCTAGGAAGCAAAAAAAAGTTTCTAAGGGATAAGAAAGATTACGCTGTAGGACAAGTGCGCAACCCTATTAGTAATAACGTTTATCCAGATAATACCAATCATTTTGGAAATGTTCCCCAGAGAGTAGGACAACAACAGACTAGACGGTACCCCAGACGTCGTTCTTACCGCCATTCATACCGTGAATTGCATCAGAGAGCACAATCACATTACTCAAGGAGATTGTTTGAACGACAACAACATCCCAAGTGGGAATACCAGCAATCCCGAAGAAATCGACAGAGAGATGATGGCCATGATAGGCAATTCCGGACTAGGATTCCATCTTATTATGATTGGCAAGATGAAACATATCATAACTCTGGAAGATTCGATGTATTTCGGTCACCCACTCCGGATTCTAGAAGGCCAGGTCATTTTTTAGACGTGAGACCAAGGAACAAACCGCCTACCTTACAACAAAATTGGAAAGAAGAACTCCATACGAGACTGGATTCTCCCCATGGTCTCAAAAGAGGCCTAGGTGGAAACGAGGAACAAGAGGCAGAAGAAAGGTCCCCAAAGAAAAGGAGAGCCTTCCAATCACAGGAGAACAAACAAGCACCATCAACAACTCTAAAAAGGAATTATCATTAGCTGAATTTACCGTTCTTGATAAGGGCCTTAAATTTGCCCCTGATTGTCATGTGGACAAATTTGGGCTCTTTATAGACCTCAATAAGTACATCCGGAATCTCACGGTTCAAAGGCACTTTATCAAGAATCCAGTGTCGGCTGTCTCTGCATCTGATACACCAATTGTGGCCCCTCCCTCTCGGTTCAACCCTGTTGAATCTAGGGGCAGCCATCTTGATATTTTTTACAATCTAGTGAAAGATGACTTTAGGAAAATCAAACCCCTTAATAACAAATATTCAGGCAACATAAGTTCCCAAGAAAGATCGGCCTTAAAATCATTGAAGAAAGAAGATAACGTCATAATTAAACAGGCTGATAAGGGGGGTTCCGTTGTATTAATGGACAGGCAGTCATATTTGGATGAATCAGACCGGATCTTATTAGATGAGAGCACCTATGTGACACTTAAAGAAAACCCCACAAAAGACTTCAGTGAACAGTTGAATATCCTTCTGAATAGAGGGCTTAAAGAGGGTCATATACGTATTGAAGAATACAACTACCTTATGGTTAAATTTTCCTCCATCCTTATATTCTACCATCTGCCGAAGGTTCACAAAAACAAAGACCACCCACCAGGAAGGCCTATCATTGCCGGTATGGACTCCATAACAGCCAACCTCTCTCATTTTATTGATCTCAAACTACAGCCGTATGTGTTGCGAAATAGATCACACCTGAAAGATTCTACTTCTATTCTTCAAAAAATTAAAGATATGGCCTGGTCAGAAAATTACACCTGGCTCACTATAGACGTGCAGGCACTGTATTCCTCTATACCTCATATAAAAGGAATTGAGGCCATTCAAACTGCGCTAGAAAATGGGACACACTTGGACCCAAAGGAAGTCACCTTCCTTTTGGAATGTATCAGGTTTATATTACAACACAATTTTTTTTAATATAATGGTAATTTTTACCTCCAAACTCAGGGACTGCCATGGGCACTAAATTTGCCCCCGCATATGCTAATCTATACATGAACAACTGGGAAGAGAAGTATATATACGTTTCAGCTTTTGAGCAGAACTTGGTACTTTTACCAGCGTTATATTGATGATATCATCATAATTTGGCAAGGATCTTCTACAGGTATTGATGACTTTATGACCTACATCAATACGAATGATTATAACCTTCTATTTACCCATAAGATGGATAAAACGGTTATAGAATATCTGGATCTTGAAATTAAAGGTTCTCCAGGTAACATCATTGAGACAAAAACCTATTTTAAATCAGTTGATGCTAACAGCTTTATTCCGCATACGAGTTGCCATCATCCTTCCTGGAAGAGGGGTGTCCCTTTTTCCCAATTTATCCGTGTGAGAAGAAACTGTAGCAATATAAAAGATTATTCGGATCAATCACAGATACTCTTTGATCGATTCATACAAAGAGGTTATGAAAGATCACTAATAGAGAAGGCCAGAGTGAAAGCTTCTGAGAAAACTAGAGATGACCTTCTACTGACTAGACCCAGAGCCAAGGCAGGATTAAATGCAAGACCGTTTATTACCTAGTTTAACAAGGAAAATCATTTTATACGGAAAATATTAGATCGTCATTGGGGTATCCTCCTTAAGGAACCCGTACTAGGACCCCATTTACCGATTAGACCAACCATGGTTTTCCGAAAATCTGCCAATTTAAAAAGTATATTAGCCCCAAGTAAGTTATCACAGAGATCCACTAAACAGGAGATTAGTAACCTGTGGCTGCCTAAAAAAACTGGCTGCAAACCATGCAATCATTGTATCTGCTGCAAATATATGGACCGATCTACATTCAGTTTTAAATTAGATTCTGGTAGAATCTACACTATGAATGATTCGGTCAATTGTAACTCCGAATATGTGGTTTATAGAGTTACTTGCGGTTGTGGCCTCTTTTATATTGGCAAAACTAAGAGACAGCTTAAGCAACGCATACAAGAACATATGCGCAATATAAAAAACAAAGTCAAGATCCACAGTGTTCCTCGTCACTTTGCTGCCAAACATAATTCTGAGCTCCACACTTCTACCTTTGTATTTACTGTATTAGAGCATATTAAAACCCCTATCAGAGGTGGTAGTAGAGATCTACTCCTCGCGAAACGAGAGAGTTTTTGGATCTTTACCCTTGATACCCTAAACCCCCATGGTTTAAATGAAGGGATTGATGTAGTTTCCTTCGTATAATACCATATGATTGCTTCTTTTTTTAGCTTATAGTCTTCCACTAACCATGTGCTGATAAAAATTGGTAGTCCGCTTCAATCATACGCCAATACTGGGTGTTTTTTTTTAATATAAACTGAGAGAATCGAGTTAACTGTTGATACATCTCTGCATTAGTTTAATCCCTCAGCCATCGGTTATAGATTCTGTTTGTCATTCATCACTGCAATTTATGTTGCTATGTTGTTATTGCATTCTTTATGAGTTTTCTAATTTTCCTTTAATGTTAAACGGCCATATTGGAATTTTGTGTAACCCTGGTATCACTTCTGTAAATATGGAGACAAACTAATTGTAAAGTCATCAGTGTTATTTACTAGCTCTGAGCTATATTATGAATATGCATTTAGCATATAGGTTCTAATTTTTATAGATCTCATTTAGATAAACTTATATCAACAAATTTAATTTGATATTATTATCATTATGTCCCTAATAGTATTTAATTATTATAATTATTGTCACTGATAATATTAATTTCTCATCAGGGGTACTGATTTATACATTTTTTATCGGGTTATTAGGCACTTTTAATTAGGCACACATTCTTCTTTTATTTTTCTTATTAGTTCATATATTGGTCCAGCACTTAGTTGTAGAATTAATATTAATTTACATTAAGTTTCACGTGTCACTTTGTTTATCTTTATATAGGTGGAACGCATGTTTGTCTATGCTTTCCAGAGCTACTGGGTCCCTAGCAGGTTAGTTCGGTGGAGCGCACGAGATTTTTGCTATGTGCTCCACCGTTCGATTTATTGTCTTGTATGTCCCTTAAGTCCTATGGCCGCATTTTAGAAGGTGGAACGGGGGACGTTTATGCGTTCCATCGCTATTAGTCGGACACATTCTGACGGTGGAGCGCATGATGTCTCTGCGTTCCACCGCCTTAACTTTGGTATAATCTTTACCCTTTTGGTCACGGCAGAGCGGCCGGCATCATTGCGTTCCACCGGTATGAGGCTATTTCCTCGTGGTGGAACGCATGATATTTGTACGCTGTATGTGCATTAGTTTGTATCTTCTGGCGATGGTGGAACACATGACGTCACTGCGTTCCACCAATATGAGGCGGACATTTCCTCATTTAACCTTGGCGTGTTTTGCCGTGTATCCTGCTCGGCCGTATCTAATTATTTGGGGGGCCTCAGTGGTTAAGATGGTCCCCCTCCTCTCTATAATGATTTAGGTCTTTATAAGTGCAACACACGTTATATATATATATATATACATATATATATTAAATTGATGATTCATTTTCTTTGTCACATTCACTTCCGGTATCACCATTTCCGGCAGTTGGAACGCGGAAATATGCGTTTCACCCATACTTATTAAGCTATATCTTTTGCTATTTACTTTTATTTTATTTTTTGAGTAAACTAGCAGGTCTTTTATATATATACTTTTGTCCATATCCATTCATTATAACTTCACTTCAAATATATATAAGGTTTTCATTCTATTTTTTTATCTTGACCTCATTATTAAACCCCAGGAAATGATGTAATCTTAATTTTGGTATAAATATCCTGCTGGTGGTGCTCTCTCTCAGTTACACTCTGGACTCTGAGAGAACCACTAGACGCTCATCTAGTAAGTACCACTATCACTACCTTGCCTCCATATATTGATACAGGGAATTTTTTGGTTTTGTTTATCTAGTGATGTTAATTAATGTATATTGTTTTTATTAAGTATTGTATTAGATAAAAAAATAATAAAAAAAAAACATTATCGTGATTGATCCCCCATTTAAAATTATTTACCTATTAATATAGGTTTCATTCACTGTGAAGAAGTTATTACTTGAGGTTGCGTATTAGCCTTCTCCATACAGAGCCAGAGCGCATTTATTTTTAATTTATGGCTGGTATGTATTTGGACCTTTATCCCATTTGGAGTTTTCAGTTACCCCATGTCTATTTTTATTGATTCTAGAAATACTGGTCCTTTTTTTCTATATCCTTAGGTAATTTCACCATGCTCTATATAAATATGGCCCCTTTCTAAAAAAAACACGGAATTCTACTAACAGATTATCCGCCATTTGCCAATTTTGGTATGTACCACCCTTTTCCTCCCGCCTTTTCCTCTTTTTCCTAATTTTAATTTTAATTTGTAAGACCTCACATTAATTTTCTAATATTTTGTTTTTACCTATTAGGTTTTATACCTGTTTTATCGTTTCATAATGAGACATATGTCCTTTCAGGATATTCTCTAAACAAGTTGGCACTTGGTATGTATAGGCTTACCAAATATAAAAAATGATTAAGAGTTATAGATCTTATATCAAGTTATTTTTGTCTAGATAAATACCCCTGAAGAAGTCCCCGATTGGGACGAAACGCGTTGGGTTTCTACAAGTACTGTTTCCATCTGTCGCCATATACAGTTCGGTTGATAACATTTTACCAACATTAGATGTACACTGTTCATCGTGTATTGGTATGAATTGTATTGTCTGAAAAATCCTGAAAGAACTTTTCTGTTTTTATGTGATGGGAAAAAATCCCCTGTTTTTATGTAATAAATATTAAACTTCCGAACCATTGTTTCTATTTATACGGTTGTGGATGACAGTATAGTTATGTTTTAGCGCACCCAGATTCCCTTTTTCTCCATATCTTCATTTATTGGACCTCATCTAACAGGAGGTTCCCTCTGGTGTGCAGCTCGGTCTATATATACACAGCGCCAAGGGTCACCTCCCTTTTTTGTATATATATATATATATATATATATATATAATTATCTCAGTAGGGGTACCAAAAATGTGTGATTTTGAATTTTGGATAAGGGATACTCAACCTGTAATACAATTATGAAAGTGGCACCACACTTTGCAAATAAAAACTTATCATTTAATAGTTACATGAACTGAGATAGAAAAAAAAATGTTTTAGTGAGGAATAACCTATTAACCAATTGTAAAGCGCAATGGAATTTGCTGCGCTATATAAGAAACTGTTAATGACATGCACACTGAGTTAGAGATTGTGTAGGATATTTAATGTATATTTAATGGCATGGCATAGGCATGTCATAGGCTACAACTATGGGAAAAGTGTGATATCAGTGTATACAAGCTACTGTAAACTCCTTTGAGAGATTTTTTAAACATCTGTGATAGGTTATAATGTTTGTCAGAAATAGTAATTTTTTTTTTTTTTTTAGTGATGAAGACTTAAGCTGGGTAAAGTGATATTTTCAGAAAGCAAATTCAGGTGAATCCCTGCTCAGAAATAGTACTGTATTGAGGGTATAGCCAGGGTCATATTTAGGGCAATACAACATGTTCTGTTTGTGGATAGTCTGTATCTCTGGCATTGATTCATGTGAACTGAAACCATATATCAAAAGATTCATGGTTCATGTACGTCTATGTACAAATCATATTCTAACTGTAGGAGGGAAATTAAATTACAATTCCCAGTATGCTTTGCAGTCAGTACTGTATTTACCAGTTTGTCCATTGGTGTGACAGGTCATGGACATTACAGATGTCGGTAGTAATGGGCTGGTATTATTATTTGCCCAGTGTTTGAAGACCATAGGATATGAGGCATTCAGTAGTGCAGAAAATACAGTGAAACTAGTTTGGCTTTATATTTCATATACTTTATTATCAATTTTATCTGTTTGTTAGGCACCACAATGTACCTATGCCTACAAGAGGAAGGCATAGGTACTGTACATATGTGATCCCTGGTAGTGCGGAAGAAGATGGAAAGGAAGGGCATACCAGTATGTAGGTACAAAGAAAACGTTCGCCCTGGGTGCCACAAGGTCTAGAACCGGCCCTGTTGATCAGTTTTGATAATGGAAGACTGGGTCCCAGGGTAAGCTCAATAAGCATGTATGCTCTTGTTGGAATATTATTATAGTATTATATTTGTATTCCTTTTTCCTGTGAAATTGACTACATTTGATTTAATGAAAGTGTTCAGATGTGTAAAAATATGACAAAGTATTTAAAAAACTCAGATGCTGTCTACATTTATGTATTCTTATATATGGGAGGAGAAAACGGGACAAGGTACAAATACCCATACACTGGTAAGATTATGATATACAATAGTGTATATAATAATAAATAATGATAATCCACAGTAAGATTTGTATATTCCCCACAAGGAGATGTAAATATAAGTCGTGGAGGTGTACCCTGAGAGTATATATTATATGCAAATAGGAAAAAAAGAAAAAGTACTCTCTTTTTGCTGGGGCCATGTTTGAAAATGTAATTAGAAATGGCTTGAGTAATAGTTGTAGTTTATATAAATACACTCCCCTACAGTAGATCAAAACAAGACAGACCAGACATATACTGTATAACATATAACTCTTTATGTTATCATGCTACATTACTGTAACTTATTGTATTACAGATCCATTTGTGGCAGCTAACAGAATCGTTTAATGAAATTCAGAGACTTAGGTTCTGAGTTTGTTGCAGTGGAGGCAGGCCCAATAGTCTTCTGAGTCCCATTGCAATGTAACCATCATACTTATGCCACTGGTACAATTAGGTGAAGAAGACTGCAGTGAGTGAGGAATGGTGCCTTGGGGTGGTGGTGAATGAGAGCCACTTCAGTGAATGAGAGATACTGTATTCTCCACTTTGTGAGTGTTAAGGGAGTTTGGTGAGGTAGTGTAGTACAGGCAGCAATACTTATCTTTGTGTCATGACACAGCTGACCCCGCGCTTCTAGTCTGTCTGTGTTCTCGGTTGCTCACTCTTCCACATATCTTCCATTTAAAGATGAAGTACAGAATAAATGCAGCATGTGCTGTCACCTTAATGTAATATTTCAGTTTTACCCTATCAGCATATTTCAGAAGGGAACCAGTCCACAGGTAACTTAACATTACAAACTATATGTTATCTAAAATAAAGACACAATCATATGGCATCAAAAAATTGGTCAACATTTTATTCAAAATTCCCAAAAATGTATGGTTTCAGCAAAAAATATAACAACATAATGCCCTGGTCAGAAGGCCATTGCCGCTGACCCTAGTAGGGTGAGATCAGCCTAATTAATGTGCTTAAGGGAAGTGCACCTAGATGGATTGTAGCAAGATAGCCACTGAACTGCTATTCTTTCCTACAAAAGGTAACAAAGGGAATAATAGGGAGGGAGCGAGGGATGGTCATCCCATGCTGTGTGCAATTTACAATCATAAAAAAGTGATGAGGTATGTAAGACTGTGTTAGTGAATTTTAGGCTAATGTTAAAATCAGAATTTTATTCTAGAAAGGGGTTGGGTAGGAGATCCTGACAGTCAGGATGCCGATGGTCAAAATACCGACAGCGGCATCCCGACTGTCATAATCCTTTCACATTAGGATAAGTACTGAAACCCTTACCCTACCCCTATTTATCCCCTCCCGCAGCCTCACCCTGACCCTCCCCTCCTGCACCCTAACCCTAACCTCCCTCTCCCTCAGCGCAACCCCAACCCTCCCCTCCTGCAGCCTAACCCTAACCTCCCCCTCCCTCAGCCTAACCCTAACCTCCCCTCCCTCTTATTCACCCTAACCCTCCCCTCCTGCAGCCTAACCCTAACCTCCCCCTCTCTCAGCCTAACCATTACCTCCCCTTCCCTCAGCCTAACCCTCCCCTCTTGCAGCCTAACCCTCCCCTCCTGCAGCCTAACCCTAACCTCCCCTCCCTCAGCTTCACCCTAACCCTCCCCTCCTGCAGCTTAACCCTAACCTCCCCTTCCCTCAGCCTAACCCTAACCCTCCCCTCCTGCAGCCTAACCCTAACCTCCCCCTCCCTCAGCCTAACCATTACACCCCCTCCCTCAGCCTAACCCTAACTCTCCCCTCCTGCAGCCTAATACTAACCCTCCCCTCCTGCAGCCTAACCCTAACCCTCCCCTCCTGCAGCCTAACACTAACCCTCCCCTCCTGCAGTCTAACCCTAACTGTCCCCTCCTGCAGCCTAACACTAACCCTCCCCTCCTGCAGCCTAACACTAACCCTCCCCTCCTGCAGCCTAACCCTAACATCCCCTCCCTCAGCCTCACCCTAACCCTCCCCTCCTGCAGCCTAATCCTAACCTCCCTTTCCCTCAGCCTAACCCTAACCTCCCCTCCCTCTTATTCACCCTAACCCTCCCCTCCTGCAGCCTAACCCTAACCTCCCCCTCCCTCAGCCTAACCATTACCTCCCCTTCCCTCAGCCTAACCCTCCCCTCTTGCAGCCTAACCCTCCCCTCCTGCAGCCTAACCCTAAACTCCCCCTCCATCAGCCTAACCCTAACCTTCCACTCCCTCACCCTCACCCTAATCCTCCCCTCCTGCAGCCTAACCCTAACCTCCCCCACCCTCAGCCTAACCCTAATGCTTACTGGTGTAATGTGTCAGGATTCTAACAGTTGGGATGCTGCTATTGGTAGTGTGATCATCGGGATGCTGAATACATCTCCAAGAAAGCACAAAGATCACATGTAAATGACATTAATAGATGTGAATCATCTGAATGTACTGACATTATACTGTAAATATGACAGTGAGAGACTTGCTTACACTAGTGAATATTTATAGTATAGCTTTATTGAACTGTACTGTAGGAAGTAGATTTTCCCAACTCCTGTAAAACTTGGAATAAAACTCTGTACCTATGTCATACAGAAGACTTAAAAGAATTGTTCACTTTGTTTTTTTTTACAATTTCAGCATGACTCAAGCCCAAATTGTTTTCTTTTAAATATATATGGAATTATTGAGCATTACCATCAGTCATTGGCTATAATCATACTAAATAACCCTAGTCTAACATAGTCTTCATAGTTCCCCCACGTATATTCCTGCAGGAAGGAAAAAGTTATGACGGGTTTGATAGACAGCACAGCCTACTACAGATTTCAATCTGCGAGTCTGTCCCTACAAACAATATTATATCAGATAATTGTTAAAACAGGGATTTTGACAATAAGGGAATTTGGATAAATTCCACTTCATAAAAAATATATCCACACAAATTGACATTTTGTCTCTCCCTATACAACATTATTTTGTGTATCTCACATTTTAAGTGATCTGTCCTCTATCATTTCCCCATTACACTGTCAACAGATCAGAAGTGTGATTGTATTGATTTACTGTACAGCAGGATCTCTCAATGTCATATTTCACTTTATCTAATTTAAAAATGTGTTTGAACTGAGGAAAAGGTGGTAACCCTAAAGTGTAGCTGAACAGACCACCTTCTGGACATTGCAGTCAGCCAAAGACCTGTCAGATATCTGTATCCTTGTCCTCACTTTGTCATTTGCTATAATCATCACTTTCGCTTCACCATCTCAATGTCATACACATTTTATTTTTAAAGCTGGAACTCCACTGTATCCCCATGTGGCTTTACCCTACAGTAGTTCTGGTTTTTCAGTAAATAAATTCATAGCAAGAGTACTCTAAGCTCATGCATCTTAAACCCTGTAATGCTCTGTCTTTTAGTGATGTGCACTGGAAATTTTTCGGGTTTTGTGTTTTGGTTTTGGATTTGGTTCCGCCGCCGTGTTTTGGATTCGGACGCATTTTGGCAAAACCTCCCTGAAAATATTTTGTCGGATTCGGGTGTTTTTTTACAAAAAACCCTCAAAAACAGCTTAAATCATAGAATTTGGGGGTCATTTTTATCCCATAGTATTATTAACCTAAATAACCATAATTTCCACTCATTTCCAGTCTATTCTGAACACCTCACACCTAACAATATTATTTTTAGTCCTAAAATTTGCACCGAGGTCGCTGGATGGCTAAGCTAAGCAACCCAAGTGGCCGACACAAACACCTGGCCCATCTAGGCGTGGCACTGCAGTGTCAGACAGGATGGCAGATTTAATAATTAGTCCCCAAACAGCACATGATGCAAAGAAAAAAAGAGGTGCAATGAGGTAGCTGTGTGACTAAGCTAAGCGACCCAAGTGGCCGACACAAACACCTGGCCCATCTAGGAGTGGCACTGCAGTGTCAGACAGGATGGCAGATTAAAAAAATAGTCCCCAAACAGCACATGATGCAAAGAAAAAAAGAGGTGCAATGAGGTAGCTGTGTGACTAAGCTAAGCGACCCAAGTGGCCGACACAAACACCTGGCCCATCTAGGAGTGGCACTGCAGTGTCAGACAGGATGGCAGATTAAAAAAATTGTCCCCAAACAGCACATGATGCAAAGAAAAAAAGAGGTGCAATGAGGTAGCTGTGTGACTAAGCTAAGCGACCCAAGTGGCCAACACAAACACCTGGCCCATCTAGGAGTGGCACTACAGTGTCAGACAGGAGGGCAGATTTATAAAATAGTCCCCAAATGGCACATGATGCAAAGAAATAAAGAGGTGCAATGAGGTGGCTGTGTGACTAAGCTAAATGACCCAAGTGGCCGACACAAACACCTGGCCCATCTAGGAGTGGCACTGCAGTTCAGACAGGATGGCAGATTTAAAAAATAGTCCCCAAACAGCACATGATGCAAAGAAAAAAAGAGGTGCAATGAGGTAGCTGTGTGACTAAGCTAAGCGACCCAAGTGGCCGACACAAACACCTGGCCCATCTAGGAGTGGCACTGCAGTGTCAGACGGGATGGCAGATTTAAAAAATAGTCCCCAAACAGCACATGATGCAAAGAAAAAAAGAGGTGCAATGAGTTAGCTGTGTGACTAAGCTAAGCGACACAAGTGGCTGACACAAACACCTGGCCCATCTAGGCGTGGCACTGCAGTGTCAGACAGGATGGCAGATTTATAAAATAGTCCCCAAACAGCACATGATGCAAAGAAAAAAAGAGGTGCAATGAGGTAGCTGTGTGACTAAGCTAAGCGACCCAAGTGGCCGACATAAACACCTGGACCATCTAAGAGTGGCACTGCAGTGTCAGACAGGATGGCAGATTTAAAAAAATTGTCCCCAAACAGCACATGATGTAAATAAATAAAGAGGTGCAATGTGGTAGCTGTGTGACTAAGCTAAGCGACCCAAGTGGCCAACACAAACACCTGGCCCATCTAGGAGTGGCACTGCAGTGTCAGATAGGATGGCAGATTTAAAAAATAGTCCCCAAACAGCACATGATGCAAAGAAAAAAAGAGGTGCACCAAGGTCGCTGGATGGCTAAGCTAAGCGACCCAAGTGGCCAACACAAACACCTGGCCCATCTAGGAGTGGCACTGCAGTTTTCTAGCAAGAGGATGAGTGCTTCCGTCCTCATGTGAATCTGAACCACTAGCCATGAACATAGGCCAGGGCCTCAGCCGTTCCTTGCCACTCCGTGTCGTAAATGGCATATTTGCAAGTTAACACTTCTCATCAGATGCTTTTAATTTAGATTTTTGGGTAATTTTACTGAACTTTTGTAGTATACTTGACGACACAGAGGTAGAGCAGTGGACTACTGTACCGTACTGCTATATATATATACTGGTGGTCAGCAAAATTCTGCACTGTCCTCCTACTATATACTGCACACAACTAAAATGCAGCACAGGTATGGATGCATAGTATACTTGACGACACAGAGGTAGAGCAGTGGACTACTGTACCGTACTTCTATATATATACTGGTTGTCAGCAAAATTCTGCACTGTCCTCCTGCTATATACTGCGCACAACTAAAATGCAGCACAGGCATGGATGCATAGTATACTTGATGACACAGAGTTAGTGCAGTGGACTACTGTACCGTACTGCTATATATATACTGGTGGTCAGCAAAATTCTGCACTGTCCTCCTACTATATACCGCGCACAACTAAAATGCAGCACAGGTATGGATGCATAGTATACTTGACGACACAGAGGTAGAGCAGTGGACTACTGTACCGTACTGCTATATATATACTGGTGGTCAGCAAAATTCTGCACTGTCCTCCTACTATATACTGCGCACTACTAAAATGCAGCACAGGTATGGATGCATAGAATACTTGACGACACAGAGGTAGAGCAGTGGACTACTGTACCGTACTGCTATATATGTACTGGAGGTCAGCAAAATTCTGCACTGTCCTCCTACTATATACTGCGCACAACTAAAATGCAGCACAGGTATGGATGCATAGTATACTTGACGACACAGAGGTAGAGCAGTGGACTACTCTACCGTACGGCTATATATATATATACTGGTGGTCACAGCAAAATTCTGCACTGTCCTCCTACTATATACTGCAATGCAGCACAGATATGGAGCGTTTTTCAGGCAGAGAACGTAGATATGTTCAGCACACTGAGCACAGATATTTGCAGCACACTGAGCACAGATATTTGCAAGCACACTGAGCACAGATATTTGCAAGCACACTGAGCACAGATATTTGCAGCACACTGAGCACAGATACTTGCAGCACACTGAGCACAGATATTTGCAGCACACTGAACACAGAAACTGAGAGAACGCAGCCACGTCCTCTCGCTATCATCTCCAAAGCATGAGTGAAAATGGCGGCGACGCGCGGCTCCTTATATAGAATACGAATCTCGCGAGAATCCGACAGCGGGATGATGACTTTCGGGCGCGCTCGGGTTAACCGAGCAAGGCGGGCAGATCCGAGGCTGCCTCGGAACCGTGTAAAATGGGTGAAGTTCGGGGGGGTTCGGATCCCGAGGAACCGAACCCGCTCATCACTACTTGACATGTAAATAGAATTAATATGATTCCAATATATTTATATTTAATAGAACCACTTTGTTATGTACTGTATGTACAAATACTAGCTATACTTTACTGTTTCTGACTGTATACTGCCCCAGAAATGTCTTGGTATGGCGCATATTCCTGGAAATTATGAAGTTCTTTATATTGGGTCTGATTCATATGTGGTTGTTGCTGCTGCTGTTGCTGCCTATTGCCGTACACATGGTACCATGAGCACAGGGATGCCCACTGTAATCACATAATTTCCATCCAACAGCGTATAATTGCTGATACATCGGTACCAGCCTGCCCCTAGTAGTACGCCTACTACTCCTTTGCTTCCTCACATCTCGGCTGTATTGTGTACCGAGAAATGTGCTGCTAATTGTTACCTGTGCTCTGTTGTAGTTTTTCAGTTAATGTAATGTTACGTTCTATGTGCCCCGTACTGTTCTAATGTCTGCCGTATGTACAGCACTGCAAAACACTTGTGGCGCCTTATAAATAAAATGTAATAATAGTAATAATAAAAATAATATTAATAATAATAATAATACAATCATCACAAATCAGAACATGTCGCTGAGTCTGAGTACCTCTGAAGACTCGTATGCTGAGCTGATGTCTTGGGATGCAGAGAGCTCTCCAGTAGCAAGTAAGATCGCAACTGCTAATTTATACACACCCAGAAAATGTCATCTGAATGGCCATGACATGCCTGTGTTTGGCAGCGCACCCCCCGTTACCACCCCTAAATGCTGTCTAATTCCTTGGTGCGACCGCTATAGCAATTAATTCACTGTGCATGTGCACTGTGGCTCAGACACATGCGCAGTAAGAAAACATTGACTGATTTGCTTACAAAAGCAGCATTGCAGCCACATCTGAATATGGCCCTTTATTTGTTGGTACAGCAACTTACATTTTTTGTTGATCTGACATCAAGAAGAAGGCATGTATAAGGTCACTTTATATCTAGTTGTATGAAATAACTGTTGTATTTCTTCACACAGTGGTGAAATATTCTTATCTCCCTTTACTCTCCCACACGTCCTCTTCGCTCTGCTACTGCACGCCGACTCTCCTGTCTTCTGATTACTTCCTCCCACTCCTATCTAAAAGATTTTTCACGTGCTGCTTCCTTTCTCTGGAATTCTTTACCTCTCCCCCTCAGACTCTCCACCTCCTTACAGAACTTCAAACGGACTCTTAAGACCCACTTCTTTACCATACCCAGCCAAATCTCATGCTAACCCTCTGTCCCATGCTCGGTCTACCCCATCTGTGTCACACATGTCTGTCTGCCCCTCCCCTTTAGAATGTAAGCTCTCACGAGTAAGGCCCTTTTCCCTCATGTGCTTATCCTTTTCTTACTTTAATAATCCCCAACTGCCCAAATCCAGCAGTTTTTTGGCCACATTGAAACTTATCTCTATGTCGTCTACTAGTGTAGTTATGCTTAGTTACCCTGTACTTGTCCTATATTGTCTTCAACTGTAAGTCACTATTTTCCTGTTTTGATTTTGTGCATATGTACTCTGTAATTGAGTGCTGCGGAACCCTTGTGGCGCCATATAAATAAAGGATAATAATAACAATAATAAATAATAATAATAATTATATTAATGAATCAAAGCAAATCTGTCATCAAAATGCATTAATTTTTACATATATGGTGTAAAATTCAGTTTACTGTTATCTATTTTAATAAAATACATATTCTATAAGAAGCAGTCATAAAAATCCTACAATAAATTAGAGATGTGTGGCAGGCACTTTTCGTGTTTTGTGTTTTGGTTTTGGTTCTAATTCCCTGCTCGTGTTTTGGTTTTGGCTTGGTTTTGCTAAAACCACCCTTTCGTGTTTTGGTTTTGGATCTGGATCATTTTGCTCCTACGGTATTATTAACCTCAATAACATAAATTTCCACTCATTTCCAGTGTATTCTGAACACCTCACACCTCACAATATTGTTTTTAGGCCTAAAAGTTGCACCGAGGTAGCTGTATTACTAATCTAAGCGACACAAGTGTGCGGCACAAACACCTGGCCCATCTAGGAGCAGCACTGCAGTGTCAGACAGGTTGGCAGATTTAAAAACTAGTCCCCAAGCAGCACATCATGAAAAGGAGAAAAAGAGGTGCAATGAGGTAGCTGTATGACTAAGCAAAGTGACACAAGTGTGCGGCACAAACACCTGGCCCATCTATAAGTGGCACTGCATTTGCAGACAGGATGGCTCTTTAAAAATCTTGTCCCCAAACAGCACATGATGCAAAGAAGAAAAAGAACTGCACAGAGGATGCTGTATGACTAAGCTAAGCGACACAACCACCTGGCCCATCTAGTAGTGGCTTGCAGTGGCTGAATGTCAAAAGTGGCCCGCAATTTTTCATTCCACTGACAGCATCTCCTGCATGCCCCTGTCATTTTTCAATAATTCTGCAATTGGACTTATACGGCAGTACGCCTGGACTAATACAACAGTACCCCTGGACTTATACGGCAGTGTCAGACAGGATGGCACTTTAAAAAACCATGCCCCAAACAGCACATGATGCAAAGATGAAAAAGAGGTGCACCAAGGTTGCTGTATGACTAAGCTAAGCAACACAAGTGTGCGGCACAAACATCTGGCCCATCTAGGAGTGGCACTGCAGTGTCAGACAGGAGGGTAGATATAAAAAAGGCCCCAAACAGCACATCATGCAAAGATGTAAAAGAGGTGCAATGAGGTAGCTGTATGACTAAGCTAAGCGACACAAACAATTGGCCCATCTAGGAGTTTCACTGCAGTGTCAAACAGGAGGGCAGATATAAATAAAAAAGGGCCCCAAACAGCACATCATGCAAAGATTAAAAAGAGGTGCAATGATGTAGCTGTATGACTGAGCTAAGCGACACAAGTGTGCGGCATAAAAACCTGGCCCATCTAGGGTTGGCACTGCAGTCCCACTGCAGTAATGGCGGATACTGGACACACGTCTAACACCAGAATAGTTGTTATGGCCTCAGTAATCCGCTTTGCAACAGGATATATATATATATATATATATAAGGCAATATCACTGGAATTATATGGCACGATCACTAGAATTATACGGCAAGATCACTGTACTGGATTTATATGCCAGTACCACTGGAATTATACTGCAATATCACTGGAATTATACAGCAATATCACTGGAATTATATGGCAATATCACTGGAATAATACGCCAGTATCACAGGAATTATACAGCAATATCACTGGAATTATACGGCAGTATTACTGGAATAATACGGCAGTATCATAGGAATTATACGCCAGTATCACGGGAATTATACGGCAATATCACTGGAATTATACGGCAATATCACTGGAATCATACTGCAGTAACACGGGAATTATACGCCAGTATCATGGGAATTATACGGCAATATCACTTGAATTATATGGCAGTATCACAGGAATCATATAGCAATATCACTGGAATTATACGGCAATATCACTGGAATTATACAGCAATATCACTGGAATTATACTGCAGTACCACTGGAATTATACGGCAATATCACTGGAAATATACGGCAATATCACTGGAATTATACGGCAGTATCACTGGAATTATACGGCAGTATCATAGGAATTATATGGCAGTATCACGGGAATTATACATCAATATCATTGGAATTATACGGCAGTATCACAGGAAATATACGGCAATATCACTGGAATTATACGGCAAAATCACTGGAATTATACGCCAATATCACTGGAATTATACGCCAGTATCACGGGAATTATACGGCAATATCACTGGAATTATACTGCAATATCACTGGAATTATATGCCAGTATCACAGGAATTATACCGCAATATCACTGGAATTATACAGCAATATCACTGGAATTATACACCAGTATCACGGGAATTATTCGCCAGTATCACAGGAATTATACGGCAATATCACTGGAATTATACGCCATTATCACGGGAATTATACGGCAATATCACTGGAATTATATGCCAGTATCACAGGAATTATACGGCAATATCACTGGAATTATACGCCACTATCCTGGGCATTATATGCCAGTATCACAGGAATTATATGGCAACATCACTGGAATTATACGCCAGTATCACGGAAATTGTACGGCAATATCACTGGAATTATATGCCAGTATCATAAGAATTCTAAAACAATGTAACTGGAATTATGCGGCAATATCACTGGAATTATATAAACCAGTATCACAGGAATTATACACCAGTATCACTGGAATTATACGCCAGTATCACAGGAATTATACGCCAGTATCACGGGAATTATACGGCAGTAACACTGGATATATGGCAGCAGAGGACACCACCACTGTGACTGGTCACTGGACTGATGCTGCACAAGACATTACCCCTGGTCTGATGCAGGACAACACAGCACCACTGAAAGGGACATACAGCTACACCGGATATATGTCAGCAGAGTACACCTGTACTGTGACTGGTCACTGGACTGATGCTGCACAAGACACTACCCCTGGTCTGATGCAAGACAACATAGCAAAACTGAAAGGGACTTATACAGCAGCACTGGGGACATATAGCAGCAGGGGACACCACCACTGTGACTTGCTGGACGGATACAGCACAAGACACTACACAGAACTGAGCAGCACAAGACAGCACTGGAATCGCCACCCCACTTTCCTGCCCACACAGACACTGAGGACACGTCCTCTCACTACACTCTCCGAGACTGTAGTGAAAATGGCGGGGACCCCCGGCTACTTATATGGAATCCAAACCCCGCGAGAATCCGACAGCGGGATGATGACGTTTTGCCTTGTTCTGGTTTCCGAGTCAGGTGGGAAAACCAGAGCCTGACACAGATCCGGGCTCGTCACGTGAAGTCCGGTAGGGTTCGGTTCTCTGAGAACCAAATCCGCTCATCTCTAAAATAAATAAACACAATAAAACATATATTTGTATAAAGAAAATGAGATTCCATACCAATTATATTTACAGTACTCTTAGAACCAGAAAGTATGCAAAAACATATACAAAGATTAAAACTGACAATAAATTCAAGGTATCTCAAAAAAGATTTAGCTTTTGCATAGATGTGCGCCAATGGGAACAGTTCAGCCTAAACAGGAGGAGACCATACTGAGGACAGAAGGCGAAAGATCATATTAATGGGGCCCCATTTTTCCACACTATTCACTCTTCCTCATTACTCGGGTATGAGTACCTTCTTAAATTTTGAACTGTCTGTTTTAATGTTTTAAACAAAGGGATTTCTGTTTATGAACCCTTTTTGCCAATTGTCTCTCCATAACGGTTGCTGTGATTATCCACACTGGAGGAATGCATCGTTACTAAGAAGAAAGATAGGAAGTTTGATCTCTAACAACAGGGGGTAAATATAACAGGGTATACAGGGAATGGGGAAAGGGGATGTGTTCTGCACAAGCTGTTAAATTCTGAATTTGAATTCTATTTGAAAGAGAGAGACCCCGACAAATGTCCGTCACATTCATTGAGTACTAGTTACACGACATTCGGGGGTGCTGCCAGAGACAAGTTGAATTGTACAAGAAAAAAAAGAGAAAAAGAAATGTCTCTTTGCTGGCGCACAAATAATAATTAAAAATTAACTTTTAATAAGTTCATTAAAATTGTCTAATCACGAAGTAAAGAAGGAAGAAAGTGTACAGTAAATTTGTGTAGTATAATTACCATATATGGTGAAGTGAAAATAAATTTATTAAAACCAAGGTTCACTACCTGTGTCGTATCTTTATTAGTCCAAATCGAATGTATATTAAACAAACTGTGCTGAATTCATACAGTTCATAAATTGGTTAAAAATATTTAGCCTAGTATCAAGATACTAAATACTGTATAGTATTTATTGAGTAATTGTTAGTAATTCACTGACATATATCGTAAGTTTGGCAATAGTTCTAAATATCATACATTACAACACTCCTTCAACGGTGACTTCCCTTATTGCAAGCAAATCAGTATGATCCCCTACAGTAGCTGTGATTATTATAATAGAATACAGCATAGCCATTGGGAGAATTTTCATAAGAAGGAAAAAGACACCAAAATTGTATCCTTATAAAAAAAAAACGTCCCTTCATTTTAGAAAAGGATCTTATCAATGTAGACAATGCAGGGCTTGCCAGTTTATGACACCCAAAGAGCACTACGTGGACAGATTTGGAAGAAAATGGACCATTGATGGATACATCGACTGCAAATCAGTAGGGATAGTTTATCAACTTACCTGTCCATGTAACAAACTATACATTGGGAAGACCATACGACCATTCAAAACTAGACTTCTTGAACACATAGGAAACATAAGGAATGCCAGACAAGACAAACTCAGATTTAGAACACTATCTCCAGTGACCAGTCACTTCCTGTACCATTATGATGGCAACCCTAAAGGGTTAACTGCATTTGGTATGAAACAGATTAAACCAGGCATACGAGGATGCGATGTGGACAAGGAACTGTTGAAGTTCTAGGCTAAAATGATTTTTCTGATGGACTCCCAGTTTCCAAAAGGACTAAATGAGCAGAATAGTTATGCTCCATTTCTTTAATCATTGCTATTGATTTTTGCTGACAATTTAGAAGATAATTTATTTTACTAGCTGGAAGATGTGTGTATATATATAACATTATTATATGTCATTATTTAGATATATATAGCATTACTATCTTTTATTATCTAAATATACAATTGTTGTATTTAGGCTCCATGAATTAGTCTAATGACGTTAATTGATACACCCTGATCCCTATTTTCAATGACCATATTTATTTGTTTGAGTTTATTTGGACAAATTCATCTGCTAGGAATAGAATTTGGAATTACTAGATAATCTATGACTGTCATCCTAATTCAGCACAAACTGATAAATATTTATGAATTACCTAGTAACTGATAATGGATATATTTCCATCTTTATCTTTATCTTTATTGATCATACCTATATTTTAAATTCACTGAGATGAATTCCTCTGCCACGTACTGGAATATTATAATTTAGGATTAATAGGTAGTCTCTGACTGTCATTTTAATTGACTAGTACAAATCGATGAAGTGTAATGAATAATCCAGTAAACCATACTTACCTTTAAATGATAAGATCTAGTATCTGAATTAATGGGTGGTCCGTAATATAGTACGGTGTACAGTACAATTTATATTACATACTATTACAGATTCATTAATCAATTATTACCAGATTAGTTAGACAATAAGGTATATGCTATTGACTATAGTAATCACTTAGTTCACATTCCCCCCCTCCTTTTTTAATTCATTATATTTTTTTCTTGTCATTAGACAATTTTAATGAACTTATTAAAAGTTAATTTTTTATTATTATTTGTGCGCCAGCAAAGAGACATTTCTTTTTCTCCTTTTTTTCTTGTAAATATAATAGGGTCCAAGTTTCTGGAGGTACAGGATTTCGTCCTAGAATGGCATGATTTTTAAAGCGGCAATTATTTACATGGCAAAATCAGGTTGGTAAAAAAATAAAAATATGGCCATTCTTGGACAAAATCCCGGTCTTCCAGCAACCAAGACCCTATTATGTTTATTCCTAGCTGAGACAGGCCCACTATATATGCCTTTTTACATCTAAGTTTGTGAGTGCATGATCAAGGGGGCATCCCCCATTCAGTTAAACTGTTGGTATGTATTTACTAGAGATGTGCGCAGGACCATTTTTGCTTGGTTTAGATTTGGGTTTGGCGCGATTCATCGCCTGGCTTTGGATTTGGATTTTCCAAACCATTGTGACTGATTTTGGATTTGGATTTTTAAAACATTTACAAAAAAACTAAAATTACTTAATTTGGGCCTTTTTTGTTCCTAGAGTATTATTAACCCCAATAACATTAATTTCCAGTAATTTCCATTTAATTTTGACCACCTCACAGCTCACAATATTCTTTTCACCAAAGTCTTGCTGGCTAAACTGGGGTATACAGTGTGGATTGGCTACAGAGCAGGTCATATATTGTGTGGGTTGGATACAGTGCAGGATACAGTACAGGTTGGATACAGTGTGGGCTAGATACAGTGCTGGTTGGATACTGTGTGGGTTGAATACAATGCAGGTTGGATACATTGCAGGATACAGTGTGGGTTGGATAGAGTTCTGGTTGGATACTGTGTGGGTTGGATACAGTGCTGGTCAGATACAGTGCGGGATATATTACTGGTTGAATAGAATGTGAATACAGTGTGGTCAGAAATAGTGCAGGTTGCATACAGTGTGGGATATATTGCGGGTAGGATACAGTGGAAAATACACTGCTGGTCAGATACAGTGTGGGTTGTATACTGTGCAGCTTGGATATAGTTTGGGTCGGATACAGTGCGGGATACATTGCTGGTTGGATACAGTGTGGGATACATTGCTGATTGGATACAGTGCAGGATACATTGCTGGTTGGATACAGAGTTGGTTAGATACAGTGTGGGTTGAATTCAGTGTGGGATGGATATAGTCCGCGATACTGTGTGGGTCGGATACAGTGCAGGGCGGATACAACAATAGTGCACTTACTGTGACAGGGGATGGCAGTGGTGTCCTCATTGTGGGAGTGTCAGCAATTCAGGGGTGTGGACAGAGTCCTCAGTGTGGGGTTGCCGGCAGTGTCGGTGCTGCTGGGGTGCTGGCGGTGTCAGCAGTGATGTGGTGTCCTCAATGTGGGGCTGCCGGTAGTGTCCTCAATGCGGAGTTGCTGGTGCGGAGTTGCTGGTGGTGATGGTACTGTTGTTTGTGTCTGCAGTGTGGGGGTGCCAGTGGTGTCCTCACAGCAGGGGTGCCAGCAGTGACGGCAGTGCTGGCAGTGTCCTCAGTGTGGGGTTGCCGGAGGTGACCGTACTGATGTGGTGCTGGCGGCATCATGAGTGATGGTGGCGTCCTCAGTGTGGGGGTTCCCGGCAGTGTCCTTGATGGGGAGTTGCTGGTGGAGTTGGTACTGTTGGCTGTGTCGGCAGTGTGGAGGTGCCAGGGATGTCCTAACTGCAGGGATTCTGGCAATGTCAGCACTGTTGGCAGTGTCCTCAGTGCGGGGTTGCCAGTGGTGTCGGTACTGCTGAGGTGCTTGTGGTGTCGGCAGTGCAGGAGTGCTGTCTGTGTCCTCGATGCAGGAGTGCCGGCAATGTCCTCAGCACGGGGGAGCCGGCAGTGTTAGCAGTGTAGGAGTGCTGATGGTGTTCTCAGTGTGGAAGTACTGGCGGTATCCCCAGTGTGGGCGTGCTGGCGGTACGGGCAGTGCGGGGCTGCCAGCAGTGTGGGTGTGTCGGGCAGTGCGGGTGGTGGTATCATTAGTGCTGTGGGGCCACCATTTTGACCCATTGTAGTCTATGGGGATGCGTTGATTAGCTGAGAGCCATGACAATCAGCTCGGATCCCATAATTTCGGAACAGTTTGGATTTCTTAAAATCCGAACCGCTCATCTCTAGTATTTTCTAAAGTTAAGTGACATGTTTAATACTGTTTTGCAAAACAGCCAAACAAAACAAAAACAGCCAAACAAAACAAAAGAATGAACTGCTCATTTTTGAGAACACCAGGTTTATGTTTATCTTGCTTGCATGGAGGTCACCTTATGTGCCAGCCTGGAATGCCTGATACCCTTTAGCAATTCAGAATTACAGACTTTTAGCTGCTTAAAAGGACAAAACAGCATTATATCACACAAGAATTGTGCTGCATAAAGATCCTATTTAACAACCCTACCCCACTTAACTGACATGGTCAGATCACATGCTACCGTGCCGCTTCACTGTGTCCCCCTAGGTTTTGACGAGGGTATCCATTCTGCAGCTGTACATAATATACTATTTAAATATAAAAAAAAATACTTTTTAACTAGATTAAATACAAATGTTAAAAAAAATCAGCTGCATGAACGGTTTTGAAGGGAAAAATCATCAGTTTAGTGGTTAAAGAGGATATACAAAATGTATCTCTCACTTTGATGATACAGCTGCAATTCCACACATGTAATGTGTCTACCAACAAGGTAGGGACCAAGCACAATGTGTTCTAGTTTTTGGCAAGAACACAAATTCGCAATGTCTTTAGAGGCATTGAAAATCCATAATCACCACCATGATCCAAGACCAGTCAATCAGGAAGTGTGACTCCTAGCCAGCACTTTCCCAAGAACAAGTCTCTTGTTGGCATTTTTCATTCTTTGCTCAGTTCCCATGGCAAGACTGTGTTTAGATAAAGACTGTTTGATGGTTTAGTACTTTCTTATGCGAGGATGTGCTCTAGTCTCTCTTGTACCTCATATAGTAGCAGGTACCAGAGTAATTGGGCTCCAGTTAGTCTAAGGGGGACATTTACTAAGCAGTGATAAGAGCAAAGAAATGTGCCAGTGGAGAAGTTGCCCATGGCAACCAATCAGCACTGAAGTAACATCTATAACTTGCATACTATAAAATTATACAGAGCTGCTGATTGGTTGATGGGGCAACTTCTCCCCTGGCTCAGTTCTCCGCTCTTATCACTGCTTAGTAAATGTCCCTCAAAGTCACAGTTGTCCAATAGTTGCTGACTTACCATGACAGAAGGCATCTAAAGCCATACCCCAATTTAATTATTTCCAGTCTATTTTGATAAAAACATGTTCTAAACTAACTGGCACGTCTAGCCCATATGGCTGACAGCTGGGGTAGCATATCCTAAAAAGTCTCTGTCAGAGGTCAGATCAACTCCTCAGGGTGACTCCAGGCAGGTGGGTGCTCATTGGTGCTAGTTGTTTTAGGAGACATGTTAGGGAATCTAGCGGCACCTAAAGAACCTAAAGATCTTGCTGTATATTGAAGAACCATGTAATCATAACACTGTAACACAACTATGGAACTTTATGCAAATGCATCAAATACAATACAGTACTGCTGAGAGGGATTGCCAAGTATCTTTATTTTCTAGTAGCTGGCAGCCTGCTTTTACCACACCCTTGTCATTTGAACTCCATTTGTACATGAGTTTACAAATACAACGTGAAATGACATTCCATAGAATGGCAAGTATTAGCAGAATTTAAATATAGTCTCATTGTAACGCCACATCTCTTTGGAATGCTCTGTGCTGCCTCAATACTCTTTACATGCAAAATCACTTCACACCTTTACTCCTCTCATGCATTTACAGTAATCAGGGCTTAAAGTGGTCCTGGAGAGGTGGTGGAACTCATTTACCTGGCCACCGACCCCTTCCACCCCCCCCCCACCCCCACCACACACACACACACACACACACACACACACACACACACACACCATGTTAAGCGGAGTCTGGGTGAGTGCTAGCGTTTTCTGCATCCCCCAGAAAACTGTAAATTAGTACCCTACATACAATACTTTATAAAGGGACATTGATCTCACAAAGAAGTAGCGTGGTCACATAATAGTACCCCCAATTCAAATTACACCACACAGGAGCACAATCTTATTCACTTTACACCACATAGTAATGCCCATTATTCAGGTTACATCACTTAGTAGTGCCCTTTCACATTGCACTACACCATGGTACCCTCTAAACATGTTATGCCACACAGTAGTGCTCATCAGTAACACTAACGCCGCCTGTATCATCTATTCATGTAGATGATGGGGCAGGTTTTTCTGTTGGAATTACTGTGCAGGGCAATGGAGGTGGGGGAACTAGTTCCCCCTACAATTACAGGTGGTGGAACTCAGTTCCACCTCGTTCCCCCCCACTTTAACCCCTGACAGTAATTATTGTTTTGTTTTTTTGTCCGCCGAAAAGAGAATTGTAGAAAATTGACCGCACATCAAGCTATTCACCAATTATCATAGCGTGTGTAGTAAAATCATCAATGCCAATTAATCACTTATCAAAAATTTATAAAATAATCATTGTCTGTCCACACTAATAGGCTGTAATTAAGATAGAAAGTTAGCTAAATTGAAGGTAATCCTATCACTCAGTCTCTGGTCAGCTTGTCTGTCGACACGTCTATGCTTCATCTTATAACTAAACTGTTGCCTAATAATATTAGCTTATATTACTTTGACAATACTTTCCTGAACCTCAGCTCTAGCCAAAAAGCCTTTCTGATGCTCTTCATCTGGAAAAAAATCTTCTTTGCACTGATGCACCATAGTTCTGCTAGATTGCATGTGCTTTCAGGACCCCCTTCTGAGTCACTCTCACTGCTGATGATGCAAGCAGAGGGGCAATGTTTTATACTGCACATGTGCCTGAGTCGCACCGAGCAAGTGTCCTGATTGCTATCAGAGTCACAGTAATAAGTCAGACACACAGATATGGCATTGTCGAGGGTGTGTCGCTAAAAGTGGGTGTGTACAAAGATACATCATCATTCACATTGCAGGCCATACTCTGACAGAAATTCTGAACTTATCATTAGGCTGGTATAATTATTCATGGTAAGAACAAGGGTGGTGTCTTAAGATGAACCAAGTGGTATCTGAACATCTAAAGAAGCACAAAGTGAGCATTTCAAACATGGAACATTCAGGCGTAATGATGTACACCATGGAAGGGCTATGTAGCAGAATTATTTATTTATTAAGTATACAGATGTGGATAAATCCACAGGGAACCAGCGCTCAAACCCTATTTGTAGTGGTGAATGATACGGTTATAAAGTGAAACTAAAATCAATAATGAAAAAGCAGGTAATATACTTAGGGTTGTTTATTCTAAGATGCTGAGATACTTTCTTTCCCAACAGGTATAAATTTGGTTTAAAAGTCAATCAGTGATTGGGGCACGCTTCTGGTTTGAGCTTAAATTCTGAAGTGCAAGGTTCAATTGAAAGAACAAATGCTGTAATCTTTGTAAAGTCGAAAAAAAGAAAAAGAAAAAAAGAAAAAGAAAAATGCCACAAAAAAATAATGATAATATGTACTAAAGTCCAAACGGTTTACAAGTCTATACAGACTGCGGCGTCCCGCTAATCTGTGCTCTGAAGTGAAGGATTCTCTTGTGAAGTGATGAACAGTTGACAGCGGTAGTGTATGCTTTGGTTAGAGTGGAGAATAAGGACCCTGGACTGGCGCTATTCCTCCTGCAGCACGTCCCACAGTAGAGCGCCCGAATCAGGCCCGCTCTGTGGGGCCGCTGACCTGGGGTGTGCGCCTGTCACAGAGGCGAAGTGGACACGGCTGGAGCTCTCCGAGCGGCTGGCCGCGCCTCTCCTCCTCCTACAGGGACTTACCTTCTCCCTTCCCCTCCGCCTTCCACTCTCCGCTGTCTCGGGCTTCTTCCGTCGCCTGGCAACCGGTTGCTTCCGGAACTCCGGATCACGTGACCGGATGGTTTGCGGAAAGGATTAGCAGTACTGTCCTTCTTTGTAGTGAATATTCGTCCTCAGTCCAATGTAGTATAGATGGGTAGCTCCAACGCGTTTCGACCTGTTAGGGTCTTCCTCTAGAAGTCATTTGTGTGTTTAGGTTGCAGGAATTTAAGGTGTCCTGATAGGGTGGGATCAATTCCCATTGGTCCTCTGATCTGGCTTTGTGATTGGCTCACAGCTTGTCAATCGAAGTTTATGGGAGGATGTGACATCATCACAGTGCTTTAGAGTGTGCCCAGTATTATCTGGCTTTGTGATTGGCTCACAGCTTGTCAATCGAAGTTTATGGGAGGATGTGACATCATCACAGTGCTTTAGAGTGTGCCCAGTATTAAAAAAAGGAAAATAATGGAAAAATATATCCGTAGTGAAAAGGATATATATAAAGTTACAATATAGCAGTTATATGAATCAATCTTGCAGAATGGTGTTAATACTCAAAATAATGAACCTTGGGATATTTTGAGGCTATGTTCAAACGCATGAGAATAATGATTAACCCTCTACAGCATTAACCAATGCCTGTCACTACTTTGATGTAAGATATCATAGAATAGTGAATGTAGCTGCTGTTGAATTGACTTGAAATGGGATATGTCTTCATTTGCATATGACAGACCTAATTTCGTTGTCAATGTTGAGCCCTTTGGGGGCCAGTGTCCCTAAGTTAATCATCATGCACAGTTCTTCCTTATTGATTCTGGAGATGTAATCACCTCCTCTCCAGTTCTTTTTAACCTCTTTTACACCAGTGAACTTAAGTAGAGCAGGGTTTGAGTTGTGAAACTCTTTGAAATGTTGGGATAATGGGTGGTCTTCTGTGCCTTTCCTAATGTTGCGTACGTGTTCCCCAATTCTGACTTTCAGTGGTCGTATTGTTCTTCCTACGTATTGTTTAACACATGGGCATTGGAGGATGTATATAATGCCCTTGCTGTGGCATGTCAACCTATCCCTTATCTTATACTCATGTGTATTCGCCTCAGATATTATGCTATATGTTTGTGTAGTACTCCTGGAATTGGTTACCTTACAACCTACACATGTCCCGCAATGGAAAAACCCTCCTTTGCTATGTGAGCCATCAATGGTAGTCTGTGTGGTGTTTGTCGGAGGTATGCAGCTATGTATAAGTTTTTGTTTTATGTCTGGAGCTTTTTTGTATACTACCTTAGGATTCTGTGGTAGTATCTCTGCCAAGGTGTCATCTTGTAGTAATATTGGCCAGTGTTTTTTGAGGATCTTCTTGACTTTATGTGCCTGGTCAGAATATTGTGTGATGAATATAGGTCCTTCAGTCATATTTTTTTGTGCAGATTTGTCCTTGTAGTCCAAAAGTGTTGAGCGATCATTTGCTCGAACTGTGTCAAAGGCCCTTTTTACCAAGTCAGGGTGATAATTTTTCTCTTTGAATCTTTCACTCAAGGTGTGTCCCTGTGTGTCGTAATCATTTAGCCTAGAGCAGTTGCGTCTAAGTCTTTTAAACTGGCCCATAGGGATACCGTTGAGCCAGGTAGGATGATGTCCACTTGAGGCTAGTATAAAGCTGTTTACATCAACTGCTTTATTGAATGTGTTGGTGTGCAACGTCCCTTCCTTTACAAAGATATTGAGATCTAGAAATTCCACCTTTTCTTGACTGTAATGTGAGGTGAATTGCAGATTGCGGTCATTGTTGTTGAGATGTGATAGAAAGCTCTTAAGTGATTGTTCGTCCCCTTTCCAGATGAAAAAGACATCATCTATATACCTGGTCCAGAGGAGGAGATTTGCGCCAAGGTCTGGGTCTGACCATATGATGTCGTCTTCCCATTTACTCATAAAGAGGTTTGCGTAACTTGGCGCAAATCTCGTCCCCATGGCGGTCCCTGTGGTTTGCATAAAGAAATCGTTATCGAACCAGACATAGTTGTGAGTCAGTATGTAGTCTATTCCTCCTAGAATGAATTCCCGCTGTTCTATCTTCATGTCTGGGTCCTTGTCTAGGAAATGTTGTATGCTACGTCGTCCCTGTGTGTGATCTATAACTGAGTACAAGGATGTTACATCGCTTGTAGCTAGCCAATAATTGTCTTCCCATGAAATAGATTGCAGTTTCTGTAGGATGTCCGTGGTATCTTTGAGGTACGATTTTTGCTGTTTAACATACGGCTGCAGGAAAGTGTCAATGTACTGTGATAGATTGGAACTGATGGAACCTATGCCGGAAATAATAGGTCTACCTGGTGGTTTGGTAGGATGTTTATAAATTTTTGGTAAGTAATAAAATACCGGTATTATGGGATGTTGTGTATCCAGGTAAGTGTGTTCCTGTGTGGATAGAATGCCTATGTCTAGTCCCTCTTTGAGTAGAGTTTGTAATTGTTGTTTGAACAAGGTTGTGGGGTCTCCTTTAAGTTAGTCTGCTTTATTGAGAAGTACTATCCCCCCTCCCTTATCAGCTGGCTTTATGATTATATCAGTATTTTTACTTAGATCAGAGATGGCTCTCCTTTCCTTATTGGTCATGTTCAATTGTCTGGGCCTGGGATTCTGTCTATCTAGTTTCATGATGTCCTTTTCCACCATGCTGGTAAATGTGGCTATGTGGTTGCCCGTCATGTAGCTGGGATAGAACTGCGATTTGGGTTTTAAACTGGTATGTACAAATGGGTCATTGCTGGTGGGTTTATGTTGCGGTATCGGTGTCTTATGAAAAAATTTCTTGAGTGTCAGTTTGCGGGTGAATTTTTGGGTGTCCATGTAGGTTTCAAATTTATTGAGTGATCTAGTTGGTGCAAATTTAATTCCCTTATCCAGGGCACTAACTTGGTGAGTGTCTAAGATGACGTTACTAAGGTTGAAAATCCCTTGTCCTTTCTTGTCAGTGTTAGTCACGGCCCGTGTCTGCCTTTTTTGTCCTCCTCTGCATCCTCGTCTGTTTCTGACAGTTTCCTTTTCGATGATTTGTTGTGTGTTATGACAGACCCTTTCTGGTAGATGCGGTCTGTCATTGTTCCTAAAAAATCCTGAACTGCACATTGGAGTAATGTGCCAACCTCTGCTGACTCAATGTTAATTGTAGCGGTGAGTGTGTTCTTTTCGGTTTGGTCTATGTGTAGAGGTAAGGAGTTAAGTGCTGCTAACTCGGTGTCCAGCCACCCTTGTTCTAGAGAGTGTCTCGCTAGTTCATGTGGTATTTCCTCTTCAATGTCGTATACAGAGAAGGAAGTGTCACAGTCTGTACTGGTAGTGGAATCCAGTGATGTATCGATTGT